>NW_006921630.1:14693607-14712136 GCF_000298275.1 Orycteropus afer afer
CTCCTCGGAAGGAAGGTTGGGCAGTCTACTTCTGTAGTGATACTGCCTGGGAAACCCAAGGAGAGGTCGCTATGAGTTGGATCTGACTCAACTGCAATGAGTTTGGTTTTGGTTTTGATTTAGTAGAAGTTCTAGAAAAGTGTGAAAATCTAAATCCAACAGAATACCTTGATAGTGACTATTACCAACAGTCCATGGATCTGTTTTTGCCCAGTATGTTCCATTTACCATGTAAAGTATTATGTACTGATAGATGTCAGAATAATCATCATTTTAGAGCTATAGAAGAACCCATACAGTTAGTCTACGTCCCTTAATTTATATATGAGAAATGTTTAGGGATTTTAAATCTTGTTGAGACTGATTTATGCTTTGCTTAGTGCTCTTTAAGGAGCTCTGGTGGCATCATGTTAAAGCCTTGTGCTTAAACCCACCAGACACTCTACAGGAAAAAAGATGAGGCAGTCTGCTTCTGTAAAGATTTATAGCCTTGGAAATCCTATTCTCTAGAGTTGTATGAGTTAAAATCAACTCAGTGACAGTGGGCTTGGTTTTGGTTTACTGCTCTTTGCAGTATAGCATAATCTCTCTCTCTCTTCTTTCCAACAGAGAAGTAGAATAAATCATTTCCAAGATTTGACCGTTAGCAAGCTAGTTGAAGATGCCAAATAAACATGATAGTTGCAAAGCACACGCACCAGTTATATCACCACGTTATAAATAGGAGTTTGAGTCTTCCCATCTCTGAAGGTCAACACTAAAATGATGAGCAACTAATACAAAGTTAGAGTTTATAATTACAATACTCTGCACTTTCAATTTTGACATTGTCTGTATTCTTTATCTGTATCCAAAACACATTTAAATTCAGTACAAAAGCAAAACAAAGCCTTAAATATTAAGGCACTGACATTTTAAATGTGAATATCTTCTGATACAAATTTGCAATAGAATAAAATCTAATACTTTAACTTTATTAAATATAGTTTAATCTTATTTTGGTTCACATGGTTCTTTTCAAGATCTTACAGTATTTTAAAGGATCACTTCATATTGAGAAATGTAAACAAAGTATGTGTTAACAGAAATACTGAACTTGGTGAGTGCCAGATAAGTTTTACTATGACTATGTTATCAATATAATAGGAAAATGCATTTTTAAGTAGGTTACTGTGGTGCATTGAATTGCTTGGTATGGCCCTTCTAGCCATGCTCTTTGTGACTCCCATCAGATGACTGGGTGACTATGCAAATGTGAGGTGCTTATGACCTACCAAGGGAACTGGCTAGCTTGTTAATAATGTAAATGAGGTGCACGGTATCCTTATTGTGGTAGGATCATGCAATAAGAGGTATGGAACCCTAATGTGGGGATTGGTCAGTTCTGCCATCCTGCTAGGTTTAAAATGAGCCATCCCAGAGCCAGAAAGAGGGAAATCCCACTATCATCAAGAAAGAAGAGCCAAGGGTGAAGCACATCCTTTAGACCTGAGGATCCCTGTGCTGAAACTCCTAGATTCAGGAGACATGAGAAATGTAACACCAGGGATGACAAGAAGCAGCGGCAGAGGAACGCAGCAACAGAACCAAGAGACTACATAAGACAAGAGTGTTGGGCTTCCCAGCCTACAGAGTGAGAAAGCTGAGTGCTTTCCAGCAGCAGGCTTACTGTTGGAGTGGGATGTTTAGGCATTTTTCAGCAGAGCTAAAAGAGCTTTGTAATGTTTGCCTGAGCTAAGCAAAGGCTAGGCTGACAGGCTGAGTGTCAAGAGAAGGCTGTCCTGATGAAGAACTGTATCCTGATTGTTCCTTGCCCTGAACTGTACCAGTTACTTCCCTAATAAATCCTGTAATCATTGTCTGTGAAATCTGTTGGCCACTGCTAATGGATTATTGAATGAAGCAGAGAAGTAGAGCGCGCGTGGGAGGGATGGCTGGTGTCAGAATTGATAAAAAGGTTGAAGGGTGGCGGTATGGCTGCCCACCATCTCACAGGAATCAGCCTTGGGCTGTTGTTCATGATCCTCCTCCCTGCTGATAAAGTTAGAGGAGATCAGATGCCCCCACCATACCATTTTTATAGCTACCAAGGAAATCTCTTTTCTTTCTGCCCTTCTGCTACCCTTCTTTTTGTGTTGATACATACATACATAAATATGTACACAGATTTTGTGTGTGTGTGTGTGTACTGAAATACATACCTTGTGCAATGTAATTATCTGTTGTGGTATCATCTGTAGTTTTAGTATATACGCCACATTCTTCTAAAATGAAAACAAATGAGAGTAGCAAAATAGTTTAGCAAAATGATATTAAACAATTCAAAATTTAAATGTGTTTATGAAATTCAGTCCACACAGCTTTTATGAAAATACAGGAGATAGTAAGACCAAAACAATCTGCAAGAATTACTTTTTACATGAGACCAGAAGAACTAGATGGTGCCTGGCTACCACTGTTAACCACTCGGGGGAGGGGGATCTATGTAGGAGATCCTGGGTTGTGTGTGCAGAGGGATACAGCTCAGGTGGCAGGAGTGCATGGAGGGAAGGACACAGGGAAGAGGTAACTATGGGAAGGAAGTGGGAGGGGAACTGTTGCATTGTTGTAAATTGTAGTCAATGTCATGAGACAAATTTGCTCCATAAACTCACCCAAATCACAATTAAAAAAAAAAAAAAAAAAAAAGAATTACTTTTTTACTAAGGTGCAATTGTTGTTCTCTCCCGGTCCGGAGCAAAAAAGAGTTAAGAAAATCAAAGACACAAGGAAACAGTCCAAAGGATTAATGGACCACTTGAACCCCAGCCTCTACAACCCTGAGACCAAAACTAGATGGTGCTTGGCTATCACTGCTGACTGCTCTGAAAGGTATCACAACAGGAGGTCCCAGATAGCGTGGAAGAAAAATGTGCAACAAAACTCAGGCTTACTTATCTGATAGAGACTGGAGGAACCCCCAAGACTAGGGCCCTTAGGCACCCTTCAAGCCTGGAACTGAACTCACCCTCCTAGGGTTCACCTTTCAGCCACATGATAGGCCTACAAGGTAAACAAGAATGCTAGGGAGGCACACACTGCTTAGAACAATCAACTATACTAGATCAAAAGGGTAGCATTTGCTTAGGGATAAAGCTAAGAAGGGAGGAAGGGATAGTAAAGGATGTATGTAAATGGTAAACAGGGAGGAAGTGGGAAAAGTGCTGTTACATTGTGGGGAATGCAATGAATGCCACAAGACAAAATGTGTATGAATTCTTGAATGGTAAACCAATTGGCTCTATAAACTTTCAGTGAAATCACACATAAAAAGTTACTTTTCAAAATCATGACAGCAGCTGCTTCTAAGAAAGCAACTTCTAAACTACTTATGGAAAAGCTAGGATATTTAACAGGCCCATTCTTATACCAATAGCCACATAAGACTACAAAAGCCCATTTATATTAAAGAGAAAGAAGAAAACTTTACTGAGTGATAAATGCAAATATTATCTTCTGTGTCCAATGGACATTACCAAAATTTAAAGCCATAATATTCTTAGAATTATCTAAGGTTTTTCTTTCTAGAAAACAGATATATGATAATAAAACAAAAAAGACTTTGAGTTTTTTTTTTTATTTAGTGAAATGAAAAATAATTATTTTAATAAATTTATTATTAATTTCAGGCCCCTGAGTATAAACCTGGGGGGAAAAAAACTTAAAAAACTAGATACTGATTAGACTTATTAGAGATTAGAGAGGATTTATTTAAAGTATATTATTTATAATTATTTTTGATTATAAAATCAAGTAAAGATAAAAACCATATAGTATTTTTGATATTTATAATCTAGTGTTTACCTTGCTTGTTGATATTTGAAGATGGATGAACTGAAAACTGACTCTGAGGAGTACATTCTGATTCAAAGATTAATGTCTTTATTAGGGTTTGAATGTCATCTAAACCATGGTGAAGAGATTCAACTAACATTCTTTTGAGGAATCCAGTATTAAAAAGGGAACTTGACCTGAAAAAGAAAAATATTGAGAACTGGGCTTAAGAAATGTTTATTAAAAGAAAAAAAAAAAAAAAAAAAAAAAAGACCTCCATAATGTAATAATTAAGATAAGTAAGATATAGGAAATCACGAAACTCAAAAAAATTTATGACTTAATTTAAAATAGTTTTCTGTTTGCCCACTATTTTATCATCTCAGTTATCTAAAGCAGTGGATTAGTCAAGAAAACTATATTAGTAATAAATTAACAAGAATTATTGAGCCCTCATAAGATGTACAGCAGTATGGTATATATAGTGATCAATGAGAGATCAATGCAAGATATACTAAAGAGAAATTAGAGATTTTGGGGTTGAAGCACTAAGGAGAGAGTTCAAAGAGAAAGCAGAATTTGAACTGGAGATGTGGGTGGCAGAAAAGTATGTTAAATGACATGAACAATGGCTTTGAATGAGGAAATTACATTTTAGAACACAGCCCTAGAAAACCTCAGTTCTGGGTCTGAATTTACCACTAATTTTGTGGCCACTTTTAGCAAGCATTTAAAAACTCTGTGCCACTATTTCTCATCTGTAAAATCAGGAAATTTGGCTAGATAGTACTACTGGATCCAGTAATCTGTTATTCTTAATTTTCCCAGTCTGACAGCAGTGAGTAGGACCAATTTATAGCAGATCAAGTAGGTAAGGAAGTACCAGAAGATAATACTAGCTAGGTCTTTTTTATTTTTTAAAAGAAATACTTTAATGCAGTAATTTTAAAAATCTAAATTAGTGCAAAAAGATCCATGATGAACAAAACAAATTCGAATAAAGTTAGGAAACAGTGCTCTGTCAAGCCATATTGGGATCTGAGGTAAAAGAAAACATCAGTACTAAGTCCTTCCTCTATCCTTCATCCTCTTCTTCCTCCTACTCTAACTTGTCACGGTCCTTGACATTTCTCAGTCTAACTATTTTCAGGGCTAAACAGTTCTATTAGGGTTACAGGGCTTCTCAGACCCCCTCCAATCTTCCTGCTTCTGTCACTTCTACTCTGGCCTCATTAGAGGGCTCCCAGCTTTTTACACACCTCCCTGTTTTTCGTTTTTGTTTTTGAGGGCTCTTTTATCACAGGCAGAATCCTATTTTTGAAAATCTCCTGCCTGCCCCCTCATGATTCGTTTCTCAGAACTTTCTCACATTTTTTGACTTTCTGACTTTCCTCTTAAGCTTTGCTTTTTATTTTTCAATCCTATTGTGGTAAAATACCGTATTAACATAAAATGTGCCACTGTGATAATTTTAAGAGTATAAACCAGTGACTGAATTATGTTGTGTAACCATCCTCACTATCTAATTCTAAAACTTTTTCATCACCCCAAATAAAAGCTTAATACCTATTAAGCAATAACTTCCCATTCTCCCCTTTTTCCCAGGAAGCACTAATCTACTTTGGTGCTTACGTACAGGCAGTCCTCAGATTACAAACGTCTCACTTTCAGAAAACAACTACTTGCCCTTTAATATTAGGTAAATTTGCCCTCACTTTGATATGAGTGAACCAACCCCTACTTGCAACAAATTCTTCCTCACAATCACCTTCACTTGTTACATGTGCAGCTTTTATATCACTGAAAAACCTTACAGCCTTTCCTTCTACTAAAACCAAAACCAAACCAAACTCACTGCCGTTGACTCAATTCCAACTCATAGCAACCCCTCTGGGTTTCTGAGGTGGTAAATCTTTATGGAAGTAAGACTGCCCAGTCTTCCTTCTGCAAAATGCCAGGTGGGTCTAAACCGCCACCCTTCTGGTTAGCAGTCTTAGGCACTACCCCACCAGAGCTCCTTTCCTTGTACTAAAGGAAGGTTAGGTAAGAACTGTACATACCTGTTCTGACTGACCTACAAATTCTTAAAGACACAGTTAAGAACAGATCTCATTTGTAACCCAAAGACTGCTTGCATTTGGCTATTAAGTGGGATCAAATACTGTTTCTCATTTTGT
Organism: Orycteropus afer afer; assembly: GCF_000298275.1. Taxonomy (NCBI): domain Eukaryota; kingdom Metazoa; phylum Chordata; class Mammalia; order Tubulidentata; family Orycteropodidae; genus Orycteropus; species Orycteropus afer. The sequence goes on from NW_006921630.1 coordinate 14,699,598, forward strand.
GTCTGTTTTATTTCACTCAGCATAATGTTTTCAGGGTTAATTCATGTTGTACCATGTATCAAACATTGCTTTTTCATGGCTTAATATTCCACTATATGAATATATCACACTTTCTTTATAATTTCAAAATTATCCATCACTGTTCATGGATACTTGGATTGTGTCCAACTTTTGGCTAATATGCATAATGCTGCAATAAACATTTATGTAAAAGTATCTGAGTCCCTGCTTTCAATTTGTTTGGGTATATACCTAGGAGTAGAAATGGTGGATATCCTGTGTTAATTCTGTTTTACTTTTTGAAGAACCACCAAATTGTTTTTCACAGTGACTACACAATTCAGTATTTCCACCAGCAGTGCATGAAGTTCCAATCCTCATGCGTCCACATCCTCATGCGTCAACTCTATCTTTCGACCTACCTACCTATCTATCATAATAGTCACCCTAGGGAGTGTGAAGTAGTGTCTCATGGTGGTTTTAATTTGCATTGCCCTACATCCTAGCATAGTGGATAAAGCACTTGACTGCTAACCAGAAGGCTGGCGGTTCAAACCCACCAGCCACTCCTCGGAAGGAAGGTTGGGCAATCTACTTCCGTAGTGATACTGCCTCGGAAACCCAAGGAGGGGTTGCTATGAGTTGGGGCCGACTCGACGGCACATAACAACAACAACAACAACAACATCCTAGCAAATACTTTATATCTGAGAATCTTTATAGCCTGCATTTCTATTCCGTAACTAGTGACAAAAAAAGGAAAAATAATTGCAAATACCATGCAAATTATACACAGTCTTCCCACTTTACTAACCAAACTTCTACTTTCCAATGTCACTTCCCAATTTATGCAGGTTGTCGTTGTTGTTGTTGTCATTTGCCATCGAGTCAACTCACAGTGACCCCTCCTTGGGTTTCCGAGGCAGTATCACTACAGAAGTAGATTGCCCAACCTTCCTTCCGAGAAGTGGCTGGTGGGTTTCAACTGCCATCCTTCTGGTTAGCAGTCAAGTGCCTTAGGCACTACGCTACCAGAGCTCCTATTCATGCAGGTAACTGCCTGCAAAGCTGAAACTTATTAGAAAATTCTTTAATAGTTTAAAATATCTCTCATTTTAGGAAAAACCCAACAGTCAACCAACAAATTTAAAATTAACAGAATTCTCAATCCATTGCAGTTATTTTAACTAGGCCCATTTCATTTGTAGGTGTCCAAAATATAAAATAAATAATTCTTTAACTTCAAATTATCTGTTCGTAAAATGCTACTTTCTATGAGGAAATAATACTATTATTATTCAAATTCACGCACCAACCACTAAAGACAATGAAGAAGAAACTAAAGATTTTTACCAACTTCTGCCATCTGAAATTGGCCAAACATGCAATCAAGATATTTTGGTAATTACTGGTGTCTGGAATGTGAAAGGTGGAAACAAAAGCAGCAGCACTGGAAGTTGGAAAATAGGGCGTTTGTGACAGAAATGATGCCAGAGATCACATGAAATAATTTTGAAAGACCAATGACTTTTTCATTGCAAATACCTTTTTTCAACAACATAAACAGTGATTGTACACATGGACCTCATCAGATGGAATAGACAGGAATCATATCAACTACCTCTGTGTAAAGAGGGCATGGCTGGCTGCTAAACAATGACTTAGATACATTCTGGTTTTAAGTGTGCCAAAAAAGGTAGAGACCATTCCCAAAGCTTCTCCTTATATAAACTGTAAGAGAATAAACTCCTGTTTGTTAAAGCCACCCATCTGCGGTATTTTCTGTTAGAGTGGCATGAAGTAACCAAAACAGACATGTTGTCAAAAGCAACCAATCCTTGGAGACGATACCATGCTTGGTAAAGTAGAGGGTCAGCAAAACAGGGGAAGCCCCTCAATGAGATGGACCGACACAGTCACTCTAATGATGGACTCAAGCATAGCAACAACTATGAAGATGGTGCAGAACTGGGCAGTGTTTTGTTGCTAACCAGAAGGCTGGTGGTTCAAACCCATCAGCCACTCCTCGGAAGGAAGACTGGGCAATCTACTTCCGTAGAGATACTGCCTATAAAACCCAAGGAGGGGTTGCTGTGAGTTGAATTGACTTGATGGCAGTGACTTTTTTTTTTTTTAACCTAGGGTCATTATAGGGGCTCTGGTAGCGTAGTGCCTAAGGCACTTGACTGCTAACCAGAAGGCTGGCGGTTCAAACCCACCAGCCACTCCTCGGAAGGAAGGTTGGGCAATCTACTTCTGTAGTGATAACTGTTTTGGAAACCCAAGGAGGAGTCGCTAGGTAGGAGTTGGGTCAAACTCAACAACACATAACAACAACAGGGTCATTATAAGTTGGAATCAACTTGACAGCAACTAATGACTAATGCTGTTGAATATCTTCTCATGTATGTAATGACCATTTATACATATATTTTTTGAGAACTATCTATTCAAGTCATTTTCCCATTTGTAAATTGGGGTTGTCTGTCATTTTGCTGTTTAAGCTATATGAGTTCTTTATATATTTGAAATATTAAATCCTTATCAGCTTTATGGTTTCAAAAAGTTTTCTCCCATTTTGCAGGTTGTCGTTTTACTTTCTTCATCTAGCTAAACCATTCTTAATCTAAGGGTATTTAATGTGCTTTAGATAAAAATCATAGGCATCAACACAAAGATATTTACCATTTAGGTCAATTTTTACGTTTAGTAGACAACTAATCCTCAAACTGGTAAAGTGATAAGGTGGAAATTTGCAATGATTCTCATCACTATGTTGTTGTTGTTGCTGCTGTTACTGTCAGGTGCCGTCAAGTCAGCTCCAGCTCATAGTGATTCTATGTATAACAGAATGAAACACTGCCTGGTCCTGTGCCAGCCTCACAATCCTTGTTATATCTGAGCCCATTGTTGCAGCCACTGTGTCAATCCATCTCATTGAGGGCCTTCCCCTTTTACGTTGACCCTCCACTTTACCATGATATCCTTCTCTGGGAAATGATCCCTTCTGACAACAAATAAGTCAGACAGAGTATGGCCATTCTCCCTTCCAAGGAGCATTCCGACTGTACTTCTTCCAGGACAGATGTTAGTCCTTTTTGCAGACCATGGTACTCTTAGCATTCTTCGTCAACACAATTCAAAAGCATCAACTCTTCTTCAGTCTTCCTTATTCACTGTCCAGCTCTCTCATGCATATGTGGCAACTGAAATACCATGGTATGGGTTAGACACACCTTAGTCTTCAAAGAGACATTTCTACTCTTCAGCACTTTAAAGAGGTCTTTTGCACATCTGCCCAATGCAATACGTCATCTTATGTCTTGACTGCTCCATTGGTGTTGACTGTGGATGTAAGTAATATGAAATCTTTGACAACTTCAATCTTCTCTCCATTTATTGTGATGCTGCTTTTGGTCCATTTATTGTGATGCTGCTTTTGGTCCATTTTCATTTTATGTGGAGATGTAATCTATACTGCAGACTGTAGTCTTTAATCTTCATCAGTAATTGCTTCAAGTCATCCTCACTTGCAGCAAGCAAAGTTGTGTCGTCTGTATATCACAGGTTATTAGTGAGTCTTCCTCCAATCCTGAGGCCACGCTCTTCATATAGTCCAGCTTCTCAAATTATTTGCTCCGCATAAAGACTGAATAAGTATGGTGAAAGGATACAACCCTGACACATTCCATTCCTGATTTTAAACTATGCAGTATCTCCTTGTTCTGGTCCTCATAAGCACAATTAAATCTTCTGGAATTCCTATTCTTCTCAATGTTATTCATAATTTGTTATGATCCACACAATCGAATACTTTTGCATAGTCAATAAAATACAAGTAAATATCTTTCTGGTATTCTTTGCTTTCAGCCAAGATCCACCTGACATCAGCAATGATATGCCTTGTTTCACATCCTCTTCTGAATCTAGCATGCATTTCTGGAAGTTTCCTGTCAATATACTGCTGCAACTATTTTTGAATTATCTTCAGCAAGATATTACTTGTATGTGATATTAATGATATTCTTCGATAATTTCCACATTTTGTGGGATCACCTTTCTTTGGAATGTACCCTTGAATAGACAGTAGCTAAAGCAAATCAAAGAAATGACAAGATAAAAAGATAAAAGAGCTGAACAGAAGATTTCAAAGAGATGCTTGAGAAGACGAAGTCAATTATTAGAATGAAATATGCAAAGACCTGGAGTTAGAACACCAAAAGAAGAACACGTTCATTTCTTAAGCTGAAAGAACTGAGGAAAAAATTCAAGCCTCGAGTTGCAATAATGAAAGGTTCTATGAGCAAAATATTAGATGATGTAGGGAACATCAAAAGAAGATGGAAGGAATACACAGAATCACTGTAACAGAAAGAAATGGTCCATGTTCATCCATTTCAGGAGGTGGCATATGATCAAGAACCAATGATATTGAAGGAAGAAGTCATAGCTGTACTGAAGGAACTGGTGAAGAACAAGGCTCTAGGAATTGATGGAATACCCATTGGGATGTTTCAACAAATAGATGCTGTGCTAGTGGCACTCACTCGGTTATGCCAAGAGATTTGGAAGACAACTGATTGGAAAAGATCCATATTTGTACCCACTTGTGATAGTTGGAGCTGTGTGTCAACTTGGCTGGACCCCAGTTCTCTGTGGTTGTTCCCATGATGGGATCGGATGATTGTGTTCTGAGTGGCCAATCTGCCCAAGGGGAGTTTCCCTAGGGGTGTGGCCTGCTTCCAGGATATCCAGGGACATCCTGGGAAGAGAGACATTCTTTGAGGGATTGGAACCCTAGTGTGCTGACTACAACCTTCCGTGAGTGAGCATCCCACCACTCGGCCTGGAGATCTTGGATTTGTCTTTCGTCGGAGTCAACAACCAGTGTACTGCCTGCCAGCCTTGAGTTGCTTGGCCCCCTGTGCTTGCGGAAGCTAAGGCTGCCACCAGCCCGATGTTTCCTCCAGGGACTTTGGACTTGCCAGCTTTTATACATTTGTGAGCCAATTTCCTAACATAAATTTCTGTCTCTCTCTTTCTCTCTCTCTATGCTTTGTTGGTTTTTTTTGTTTCTCTAGAGAACCCATCTCACACACCACTCCAAAGAAAGGTGATCCCACAGAATGTGGAAATTATTGAACAATATCATTAATATCACACAAGTAAAATTTTGCTGAAGATCATTCACTATGTTATTAGGAATCTCAAATTCCTACAAGAAATCTCTAATGACAAAGAAGCTTAAGGTAAAGATTGTGATTAAAAACAATTCAAATATAAGCATTAAAAACAGAGTAACTTACTGTGAATGATGCAAAAACACACACATACATGAAATATTTGCCATTGTGTCTTTTTGTCTTAGTTGGCAATTCTATAAAAAGTTACCATGATTACCTTAAAATCACACTCTAGTTGTATAATTTTATCAATTGAAAAAGGCTCATTTCATTTAGAAATGAATTATTTAGTTGTAGATCAGCCAGACTTCTATTTTACCCCACTGCTTCTTGTCACTGTCACAAACTAGAGAGAACAATAGTAGAGAAAAATATGAAAATAGGTAACATCTCAGGTTCATGTGGGGAGAAAGAATCATAATTTGCCTATACTTAAAAAAATTTAAATTTTCTTCTCTAGCCACACGTAACCAAAAACAAGCAATGAATACATCACATAAATTAATTTAGACCATGTTATTATGCTTAGGTACATACCAAAGAGGTCCAAGTTCTATCGCTGTCTTTCCAGGCATGCTTCCATGACAGTTACAGGGTAGCTGTCTATATGGGTTTTCTGTAAAGATAACAGAGAAATCAAAGGAGAAATGACTAACGAAATTAGTACTAATTTTCATATTAATAATTTGCAGCTACTGTATACTGAGGATCTACTATGTGCCAGGTATTGTGCTAAAAATTTTACATATATTTTTTAAAAATTAATCCTTTCAACTCTCTCAAGTAGGTGCGGATAAAATCTCAGTTATATACATCAGAGGATCACAACATAAGAGGGGCTGTAGAAATCAATCAATGTCAAACAGCTTATTAGGGTTATAAATGATGATAGCTTTTAGTTACTATACTACATAAAACAATTTAAGTAGTAGCAAGTCCTATAAAGTATATAATCTATTCATATTTTAAAAATCAACTTGACTGGGGTATAATTTACATGCAATAAAATGTATTAACTTTATGTGAACAAGCTGATGGATTCTGAAAAATACATGTATTTCCATGTAACCACCACCCTGGTCAAAATATAGAACATTTACATCACTTCAAAATGTTCCCTTGTACTCCCTCCTAATAAATTTCTAACCTTACTCCCAGACCCAGGTAATCATGGATCTGCTATCATTATAGACATAGTTTCATATAAATGAAATCATGTAGTATGTACTCTTTTGTGTTTGGCTTTTTACTCAACATAGTATTTTTGAGATTTTTTTCTATTTTGTTGCATTTATTACTAGTTTACCCTTTTTATGACTTAGTCATATTCCACTGTATGGATACACCACAATTCAATTTAAAGAGAAGTGAGAGACCTGGTAGAATCACAAGGAAATTGCAGAGACACTAGCACTATTCTTGGTCGACAATATAGAACAAATAATCTATGTGACTTTTTAGTTCACACAAGGTCCACAATTGTGGTTGATAGGTGCTGCTGACTTGGTTCTAACACCTAGTGACCCTATGTACAACAGAACGAAATATTGCCCAGTCCTATACTATCCCCTCATAGTCGTTGTTACACCTGAGCCCACTGTTGCAGCCACTGTGTCAACCCATCTTATTAAGGGTATTCTTTTTTGCTGACGCTTTATTTAATCAAGCATCATGTCCTTCTCCAGCGACTGATCCTCCTGATAACATGGCAAAGTATGTAAGCTGAAGTCTTGCCATCCTCACTTCTAAGGAGCACTCTCACTGTACTTCTTCCAAGACAGATTTGTTTGTTCTTCTGGCAGATTTATTTGTTCTTACTGTATATTCAGTAGACTTTGCCAGCACCATAATTCAACTGTATTAATTCTCCTTCGGTCTTCCTTATTCATTGTCCAGCTTTCACACACACATGAAGCAACCGAGAATACCATTGTCCTGGATCAGGTAGACCTTAATTTTCAAAGTGACATCTTTGCTTTTTAACACTTTAAAGAGATCTTTTGCAGCAGATTTGTCCAATGCAATACACCATTTGATTTCCTGACTGCTGCTGTGTGGATGGATGATAACAAATTATGGGAAACACTGAGAAGAATGGGAATCCCAGAGCACTTACTTGTGCTCACATGGAACCTGTAAAAGACCAAGAGGAGTCGTTCGAATAAACAAGGGGACACTGCATGGTTTAAAATCAGGAAAGTTGTACAATAGAGTTGTATTCTTTCACCATGCATATTCAATCTGTAAACTGAACAAATAATCTAAGAAGCTGGACTACATGAAGAAGAAAGTAGTGTCAGGATTGGAGGAAGATTCATTAACAACCTGTGATATGCAGATGACACAGCCTTGCTTGCTGAAAGTGAAGGACTGAAGTACTTATAGATGAAGACTGAAGACTAGTCTTCACTACAGATTATATACCTCAACATAAAGAAAACTAAAGTCCTTACAACTGGACCAATAAGGAATATCAAAATAAATAAAGACAAGACAAGTTATCAAGGATTTCATTTTACTTCGATTCACAATCAACACCGATGGAAGGAGCAGTTAAGAAGTCAAATGACATATTACACTTGGCAAATGTGCTGCAAAAGATCTCTTTAAAGTCCAGAATAGTCATTTAAAATCTGATCCTCTCCAACTAACTTCTCCACTCCAGGTCATTCCTGTGTTGATTATTCACCTTCTTGGATAATGGCCTGAACTGATCAGTAAGTCTTATTTTATATATACACACACACACACACACACATACACATACATACATATATATATATACACACACACACACACATACATACATATATATACACACACACACAGAATCCAGAATTTTGGTGGTAGGAAAATAGGTTTTATAGTTTGTTATTAGATAATATCATTCTGTTAGTGGTTCAAACCCACCGGCCACTCTTCGGAAGGAAGATGGGGCAATCTACTTCTGTAGTGATACTGCCTCAGAAACCCAAGGAGGGGTCGCTATGAGTTGGGTTCAACTTCAGGGCAGTGAGTTTGGTTTGTTTGGTTTTAAGTTAAGATGAACTGCACTTATGACCATCTCTTTATTTTTCTGTACATTGTATCATTAGTAATACATACTACATACAATGTTGCAGTGCATATTACTGATGCTATCATTCTCAAATGTTCTCTCATAGATGTTTAAAGATTGGATTTATAAAGATAATGAAAGGCAGTAATAATGAAAACTAAGGAAAAAAATGTACATGACTTAGGTCAGAACTGACTTATAACAGAGTAACCTTTGTTGAGAATTATGTATCTCAAACATTAAACCTGATTATAATCAAGAAGACTTCCCTTGAACCACTAAATAGCTAAACTACAAATAATTATAGACAGTCATTATATAACTTAGGACACTTTATTATTTATGGTTTTGTCTGTTACATCCCCTTACCCCAGGCAGGCAGCAAACACATGAACTTGTCTCAATCAATCTGTATTTCGGTGTTCTTTGCAAAATGCTGCCATCATACAAACCTATGTCTTTACCCAAGCCCTTCTGCTAGGATATCTCAGTTCTAGATAAGCAACAGTAAATTCTCTCTGAAGGGCCAAGGCTTTCAAGTTACTCATAGAGAAAAACAGAGCCCTGGTGGTGCAGTGGTTAAGCATTTGCTGTTAACCAAAAGGTCAGCAGTTAGAACCTGCCATCCGCTTTATGGGAGAAAGATGCAGCAGCCTGCTTCTGTAAAAATTTACAGCTTTGGAAAACCTATGAGGTAGTATTACTATGTCCTGTAGTGTTGCTAGGAGCTGGAAATGACTTGAGGGTAATGGGTTTGGTTTTGGTTTTGGGGCAGCAAAAACGGAAGGGCAAAGACTCAGATGACAATTAACAACAAGGAAAGAATGACAACTAGTATTTCAATGTCACTGGTATATAAGCTATGTAGGCAATTCTTGATGAATTAAAAAATATACTGAGACTTCTATTTAAGTGCAATGAATATACACTTTATTTCTGCTACCTCTTAAAGCTTCATTAAAATTACAGTGAAGTAATAAAAATCAAACTGCAAGGATACATAAATCGGAAGAGGCAACAACAGATGAGAAACATCAATAAAATTTTAGAGGCAAGAAATAAGACATACCGGGAGTAACTGATTTAGCAGTGGTTAAAGCACTGGGCTGCTAACAAAAAGGTTGGTGGTTTGAACCCACCAGCTGCTCTATGGGAGATAGATGAACAGTCTGTTTCTGTAAAGATTTATAGCCTTGGAAACTCTATGCTGCAGTTCCACACTGTCCTAAGGGGTCACTATGACTCAACATCAACTTGATGGCAGTGAGGTGTAGAAAGCTAAAGCGTAAGCTTAAAATGGGTGAAGGTGCTACCAGCAAATTCCCAAGCCCACTGATGCTGTTGAACTTTGGCAAGACTCAAGAACAGAAGGTACAGATTTTCTCTGAAGAAACCCAAGAAATTAAAAAGAATCATTAGGCACAATATGGCTCAACTCTACATAAATAAATTAGAAAAGCATGATGACTACTGCTAAACATTTAAAGAATAATTCCAATGCTAGTCAAACTGTTCCAAAACACTGAAGATAAAAGGAAAGTTTCAAATTCCTTTTGAAAGGAATTTAAACACTGGTACCAAAGTCCAACCAAAAGTATGCTAAAAAGGAAAACTACATACATCTCATTTATGAATACTGAAACAAAAATCCTTTTAAAAATTAGCAAATAGAATCCATTCACACATTAAGAGAATATATCTTGATATAGTATATTTTGTTCTAGGAAGGCAAAGATTGTTCAATATAGGGAAATTTTATTACAATTAATGAAATTAATAGGTCTAAAGAGGAAAAACCACATCTCCATAGATGCTGAAGAGCCGTAAGACAAAATTCAACATCTTGATAAAATACAGTCAAAGTAGAATTGAAGGATGCTTCCTTAACGTGGTAAGTAATAGATAGGTACCACAGATAAAAAGCTAGTATCATGTTTAAATGAAAAAGCACTATACAGAAGCAAAATAAGGAAGAAGACAAAGATGGTTTCTCTTACCTATTATTACTATATTGAAAGTTCTTGAAAAAAATGTAAAACATACTGGGCTTGTCTGTTGATGAAAGGAAATCCAATATACGAAATAACAAAGTTAGCACTGTAATCTTTAAAATCGAAGGACAATAATATGTGTAATTAGGGATATGAAAAAGACAGAAAGCTTTAAAACCACAATAATTTCTATCCTTCCTAATTTAATGTAATCAAAATAAAACAGCAGCTGGTTTATTTAATTAAAAGGAGGTTTGGTGGTATAGTGGCTAAAACATTTGGCTGCTAACCAAAAAGTTGGTGGTTCGAACTTACCAGGTGCTCCACAGAACAAAGATGAGGCAGTCTGCTTCTGTAAAGATTTACAGCCTTGGAAACCCAATGGGGATCGCTATAAGTTAGAATTGACTCAATGGTACTAAGTTTGGTTCATTTAATTACCCTTTTATTAAGAAACAAAATTAAAAAACAAAAACAAAAACACAGGAATACTCTGAAAATTAAGAATTTTCAGGAGGGATGGCCTTACTAGATATTAACAACACAAAAAACCTTCTGTAATCAAAACAGAGTGCTACAGGTGTAGGAACAGACCACTGTATGAATACTATATGCACTGTATGAACAAAGTATGTACTATATGAATACTGACCACTTGAACAACAGAAAATCTGGAAACAAATTCAAATACATTCAATAAAACATGAGAGAATTCTTGGATGATCTAGGAATAAAAAAGTTCTTTCTAAATACAGATAAAACCCAGCATACATAAAAGAAAACGTTTCATTAACTTTACAACAACAAAACTTCTGTATGGCAATTAAAAAAAATAACAGATACAAATATAAGTGACAAACTAAAAAAAAAATTTATTATTTTTTATCACAATGGCTAAACTCTTATATATACATAGCTCTGAAAAATTCATATTAAAAAATATCCAGAAACCTAATAGAAAACAATGAATAAATGTTTCTACTTCCCATGCAAGCAAAATACAAACAGTTTTATAAGGATATGAGTCACATCTTTTTCTTTGTATACCCAGGCCTGGCATATAGAAAAGGTTTAATATATGTTTACCGAATGAATTTTATAATTGATGGCTTTTCTATTCGGCCAGAAGCATGAATATTATTTTTATAAAATTAATGAATTGAACAGCCTAGACCAAGAGGTAATCTGACTTACCTTCCTAAAATTAGTGACAGTAGAAACTAAGTTATTTCTAGATGTTTCAGTAAAGTGCAGGGCTACAGAGCATATATTATATTGTACAGCATGAATAAATAATTTTATAAACTCACACTTGTCTTGTCTGTTGATGAAAGGAAATCCAATATACGAAATAACAAAGTTAGCACTGTAATCTTTAAAATCGAAGGACAATAATATGTGTAATTAGGGATATGAAAAAAACTTATTCATTAGAGGCTTACACATATATACAGTCTATTCAAAAGAAATTTGAATTTACCTTCTACCATATTACCATCCTTCTGAAAAATTCTCTCTTCACACCACTGACAATGTATCAGGTACTGTATCTTCTTGGCTGTTTCATCTGCTGAGGTAGGCCCCCTCAAAACTCTTACAACAACCAATACAAAATGTTCCAGGGCCACTGCGAACAGTACTTCTATGCCTTTGTTACATCGGGCTGCAGCTCTGCAAAATTTTTTAAAAGTTATTTTGGGAGATTTTCATTTTCTTTTTATGTTACAGTGACAATACTAACTTAGAGCAAACTATAGGTGGGTTATAGAAAATCAAAGAAAATTCAATTCTTGGTACTAATCATTTTAAAACATCACTATAACTTTTACACATTGAAATCAGGAAACAAAGAATACTTGCAGGGTCTTCAGTCTTTAGATATTGCCTTTAGGAAGTCCTCTCAATATTACTATATTCTCTGTTTTTATTGTCACTTTGTTTCTTGTCATCACTGCCATCTTTTTTCCTTTTGTTTCTTCTCTAAAAGCTTCTTCCAAATGGTATGTATTTATTGACTACTGAATACATGTAGGATGGTAAGCTAGCTGCTGAACATTCAGTAATAAATAAAGTTCTTGAGACTGTCTTTTACAAACTTTTTTGATTAGGTTCCACTCAGTGCACCATAAGTTTTCTTTTAGTCACATGCTAAACCTATTTCAGGATGGAAGAGCAGGAGAAAGGGGGTAAAAAGCCAGGAACCCGGACATTGGAGCAGTCAGCCACAGGGACAACTCAGGGACGCACAAAACAGCAGGGCAGAAGAGCAGGAGAAAGGGGATTAAAAGCCAGGAAGCCAGACAGAGG
>NW_006921630.1:14715003-14734851 GCF_000298275.1 Orycteropus afer afer
TAGGGTGGAGGGTTGACGAAAGAGGGGGAGGCCTTCAACGAGATGGATTGACACGGTGGCTGCGATGATGGGCTCAAGTATAGCAGGGACTGTGGGGCTGGCGCGGGATCGGGCAGTGTTTCGTTCTGCTGTGCGTGGGGTTGCCATGAGTTGGAAACGACTCGACGGCACTTAACAACAAACCTATTTCATATATATTAAGTTGTATTTATTGTATTATATTATAAACATTTTAGAACACATACAGTAGGTCTTTGGTATGTAAACATTTTTTACATCAGAGTTTTCAGTTAATTAGGCATAACCCTGAAGGTGTATGAAGTTTAATTATGTGCATTTATGCTGAGGTAGAAAATGCAATCTAAATGCTGTGAAACTAATGTTGGAGCTAACGAATGAGCTGGCTGATTATCCATTATTTACATTCCATGTGAGCTTACACATCTACTGTTACCTAGCCAATAGTCCTTAGAACTATAATGGTATTAAAAAATTGAAAGAACTGATAATGTATCGGGATGTTATTTCCTGTAAATAAAGGCAAACGATTTTCCAAATGTTCAAACTAGATCATAAACTCTTTAAAAAAAAGCAGAGTCAGGTGGTTCCTCTTATCTTTTAGCATCAACTTCTACAAATAATGAATACTCAAAAAAAAATCTTTCTTGAATCTTCAATTGTTTAGAAATTCTGATGAAAAAAGAGAAGTGTTTTTTTTTTTAAATTGTGATTTGTTTGAAAATTTACAAAGCAAATTCACTTTCCATACAGCAAGAACTTTTTATTTTATAGATAATATAATTTTGCAGAGTCAAGTGTGTAAGCCATCATTTTAATTAAACTTTGCACATAAATATGAAATGGACGTGAAACAAATTATTGTTTCTAAATCTAAAAACAGTATTTTGCTTTCCTTTTTCATATTATCCCACACCTACCCTACACTGTTGGAATAAACTGTTTCGAACTTTAATTTTTTATTTTCTTTCTCACTACTTTACTTTTTAATGCCATTTTAAGTTAGAGTAAAGTAAGTATTTCAACATAAGCTTTTTTTCTTTTTTTTTTCATTGTGATTTGGGTGAAAGTTTACAGAGCAAATTCACTTTCCATACAGCAGTTCACACACACGTAGTCTTATGACACTGACTACAATTTACCCCAATGCAACAGCTCCCCTCTCGCTTCCTCCCGATAGTTACCCCTTCCCTGTGTCCATCCCTCCATATACTCCGGCCCCCTGAACTGTTTCCCTGTGCATAAACAGCCCTTCTTTCTCCCATGATTGTTCTCTCCAAGGAGTGTATCTACCTCAGGTACATGTTCAACTCTTATCAAGCGTAAGTTTTTAAATCAAATTCGAACAGTTATAAGATTAGCAAACGTATTAAGATTACAGATATGAATATAGAATTTATATTTTGAGCATAGTTTGAAAAATGAGATAAGCACTTTTTGTAATATTTTTTTTTTTTTTTATCATATACCAAAACATATGAGGTACATGTTGGTAATTTGGTACCTTGCTACCGCAGCTACAACAATTCTGGCTGCTAGTTCCTTGTAATATTCGGTTCGGACAATGTTACAGCCATAGTGACGCCGGGCAACATGTTGTGCTTTGGCATATAAAGAACTGATATCTGTAGAAGTCACTGACACTATGCCAAGGTTTCTTATATTTCTGAAAGCAGAATCTAGATAGTTCACTGATGTTCCAAAAGGATCTAGATGTCTAGGATCAAAAGAATACATACATATTGAAATCATTAATAATCAAAATTATATCACTGTAATTCTTGCTAATGAAAAAATTTCATGGATTCAAAATTATTTTACAAATCTATTTTAGAGAAATAATTCTGATTTTAAAGTAAGTAATAAACTGATCACATGTATATGTAAAAATTAGTTTAGAGGAAAAGTGTCATGAATTTTATTTCAAATGCTAGAAAATTTCTTAGTGCTTTCTTTAGGCTAAAGACAAAAACTGCATTAAATAAACAACAAAAACAACAAGAAACTATCTTAATTAAAAACAAACAAGAAATAAAAGATCACTTTAGAAAGTAACAAAGAAATTCTTTTTCACTTACATGAAATCAAAAGATCTCAAATGCATCAGTACATTGGCATCCATTTTCGTCACCTTAATATTACCAAGGTATTCCTCTCCTTCTTCAAGAACATTATCACTCTCTTCCTTTTCCTTACTGTCCACCACTACTTTTAATTTGTTTAAATGGCAGTTTTCCTGGATCAATGTCACAGAGTTTTCATTCAAGTCATTAATTGTAACCTTTACTGCATTTCCAAGATGCTTTGCCCATTGTAATCCCATTATCCCTTAGGAGAAATGGGGAGGAAAATGAGTTTTTAAACTGTAATAATTAAATAATAAGACTATGATGACAACAAAGAACTTATAAATAACAAAAATAAGTTGTTTCAAAAAGTATTTTCATAAATAATTCTTATGCTACTCTCTTACAACAAAGCTTTTCAGGAAAAGGGATCAAAATAAATTTTAGAAATTAAAACTAAAAATACAACCCTATACTATCAACAAAAAAATGAAATGATTGGGTATAAATGTAAAAAATACATACAGGACCTATATGAGGAAAACTACAAAATTCCAATGAAAGAAATCACAGAGCTAAATAAATGGGGAGATATCCCATGTTCATGGAAGTGGTTAGTTGCCACTGAGTTGGCTCCAGCAGAATGAAGCATAGCGTGTGATCTTCATGACTACTGGTATGTTTGAGTCCATTTTTGCAGCTACTGTACAAGTCTTCAAATGTAGGGAACTCATCTTACAGCACTATATTAGATAATAGTCTGTTGTGATCCGTAAGATTTTCATTGGCTAATATTCAGAAGTAGACTGCCAGGCCTTTCTTCCTAGTCTGTCTTAGTCTGGAAGCTCCGCTGGAACCTGTCCACCATGGGTGACCCTGCTGGTATTTGAAATACCGGTGGCATAGCTTCCAGCATCATAGCAACACGCAAGCCACCACAGTACGACAAACTGACAGACGGGTGGTGGGTTTATGGATAAGACGACTTAGCATTATTAAGGTGTCAATTATTTCCAACAAGATCTACAAATTCAACACAATCCTAATAAAAATCCTAACAAGTTATTTTGTGGATATCCACAAAAAGATTCTAAATTTTATATAGAAAGGCAAAAGACTAGAATAGCCAACACAATTCTGAAGAAGAATGAAGCTCTTTAAGACTTAACTATAAACCTATTAAGACAGTGTGATATTGGCAAAGACATAAACAAATAGATCTAAAGAGAGAATGGAACAGAGAAACCAGCCACACTCATATATACAGTCTACTAATCTTTGTTACGTCAAAGAACCCAGCCTGAAAAATCTACATACTGTATGATTCCAATTATGTAACATTATGGAAAAGGCAAAAAAGCGTAAGGACATTAAAAAGATTAGTGGTTACCAGGAGATGAGGAGGAAGGGGTGTAGAATGAATAGAAAGCATTTTTAGGGTGGTGAAACGATTTTGTATGATACTAAATTGGCAGACACATGATATTATACATTTGTCAAAATCCACACAACCTTATAATACAAAGAGAGAACCATAATATAAACTATGTACTTTAGTTAAAAATAATGTATCGATATTGGCTCATCAATTATAGCACCTGTACCACACAAGTACAAGATTTTAATAATAGAAGAAACTGCAAGGGAGAGAGGGGACATATCAGGACTCTGTACTTTCGGAACAATTTCTCTGTAAACCTAAAACAGCTCTAAAAAGTCTGTTTGAAAAAATGTGCTTAATATTTTTAATACTTAGAAAACTTTAAAAATGATCTTTGTTTATGAGATACCATCTTGCCCCAATACTAGTAGCAAAGTTCAACAAGACAGAAAGTAACAAATGCTGGCAATGATGCAGAAAGATTGGGACTCTCATATACTGTTGGTGGGACGGACTGTAAAATGGTACAACCACTGTGGAAAGCAGTATGGTGATTCCTTCAAAAGTTGGAATTAGAAATACCATTTGACCTAGCCATTCCTTTACTAGGTATATATCCTAAAGAAGTGAGAGCCAGGACAAGAACAGATATAAGCATACCCATGTTCATTGCAGCACTATTTATAATAGCTAAAAGATGGAAATAACCTAGGTGTCCATTAACTGAAGAACAGATAACCAAACTATGGTACATACACACGATGGAATACTATGTAGCCCCAAAGAATAACACAGAACCTGCAAAACACTGTGTAACGTAGATGACCTTGGAGGACATTATGTTGAGTGAAATAAGGACAGAAGGACAAATACTGTATTAGTCCTTTATCGTAAAAAGTCAAGGAAAGGTTTATATATGGAAGGAAATTCTCTTTGTTGGTTACCAGGGGTGGGAGGAGAGGGGAGGGAACACTGTTAGATAGGTAGAGACAAGTACTGATTTGGGTGAAAAGAAGGGCAAAGTGAGTGATCAACATGGTGGTACTGAGGAAGAGGAAGACAGAGAGAGGTACATGGGAGGTACAGACAACAAAGATGAACCCTTTTGTGCATGTAATACTGCATTGTCAGTGAAGGCAAATGTGGATATATGGGTGGACAGGCTGAACTATTAGGTATGGCTATGCAGGGAGGAAGGAGCTCTGGTAGCATAGTGCCTAAGGCACTTGACTGCTAACCAGAAGGCTGGTGGTTCAAACCCACCAGCCACTCCTCGGAAGGAAGGTTGGGAAATCTACTTCCGTAGTGATACTGCCTCAGCAACCCAAGGAGGGGTCGCTATGAGTCGGGGCTGACTCAATGGCACATAACAACAACAACAACAACAACATGCAGGGAGGAGTGTGTCTAAGACCATGTACAGGGTTGGCAGACAATGGTTCTACAAGTGTATTGGTATGTTCTGTAAGAATTCCCAGGTATATAGTAGAGCTGACAAGGGACAAGGTTGTAGTCACTTGGCCACAGCCAGCTTCCCAGAGGGAGCAAGTAGTTGGACCTGAGGACTCGGGACCATAATCACAGGAGACATCAAGCTCAACTGGCGTAACATACTACACAAATCATTGTTCCACATCCTACTTTGTTGAGTAGTGACTGGGATCTTAGAAGCTTGCAAGCGGCCATCTAGATGCAACAATGGGTCTCTCCTCATCCAGAACAAAAAAGAATGAAGAAAACCAAAGATTCATGGAAACAATCCGTCTAAGTGACTGGTACACCATGCAATCCTCAGCCTATACGACTATGAGACCAGAAGAACTAGATGAGGCCCAGCTACCACTGTCAACCACTCAGAGGGGGATCTATGTAGGAGATCCTGGATAAAATGGGAGAATAATGTGGAACAAAACTCAAAATCATTTGGAAAAAAAAAAAAGGGAGACCAGAACTGCTGGTCTTATAGAGCCTGATGGAACCACTGAAACTATGGCTCCTAGCCACCCTTCAGGTCTGGAACTGAACTCACTCTTCTGGCTTCCAGCCAAACAAAAGACAAGCATATAAAAGGAACATTTTCACTAAGTAGATACACTCCTTGGAGAGAACAATCATGGGAGAATAGAAGAGCTGTGTATGCACAGGAGACAGCTCAGGGGTCAGGAATGCACGGAGGGATGGACACAGGGAAGAGGTAACTATGGGGAGGAAGTGGGAGAGGAGCTGCTGCATTGTGGGAAATTGCAGTCAATGTCATGAGACAAAGTGTATGTGAAATGCTATATGGAAAGTGAACTTGCTCTGTAAACTTTCACCCAAATCACAATTAAAAAAAAAAGAAAAAATGCAATCACAGGAATGCTAGATGTAAGGAAAAAAAAAACCAAAAAACTTTGTTTAAATAAAATACCCAGATAAGTTCTGTATTTTGTGAATAGTAGGTGGTGGTGACTGTTTTCTTTGTTGGTTTTTCTTACAATGGAATTCTTTTAAAAACAAAATCTTCAAGAGCAATCAGTATACAATTTGGGTGAAAGCAGAGTTGGTCTGCTTAAAGGGAGGATGGGAAGTTGAAATGCCTCCTGTTAAACTTTACCTGCATGCACCAAAATATGAAAACAACTTTCAATGACTAACACTTTTCAAACAGTATCATTGTGAATTACGAAGAACAACTTTATTCACTCAGCAAATGATCACAGTTAATTCAGAACAGGAAAATCCTTTCTCACAGGCTTTCCACACCTACTGGATTACAGCCCTAAGAAGCATTCATTACAAAATGAGATGGTGTCACAAACCCATTGAAAATGGACTAGAAAACTCCTATGTGTTGGTAGTATTGACTATCTTTTCTGTGCACATGCTGCATAAATAGAAAAAAATAGTATCTATCATGTGCTATAGAAAGCTGATGGTTCAAACCCACCAGCCACTCCTCAGAAGGAAGGTTGGGCAATTTACTTCCATAGTGATACTGCCTTGGAAATCCAAGGAGGGGTCGCTGTGAGTTGGATCTGACTTGATGGCAGTGGGTTGGGTAGGTATCATACAGATTTTATATATACTTTTTCCCCATATTTTCACAAGTCTGTGAGATAAATTCTAATGTCCTCATTTTAGGGATGAAGAAACATGCAAAATGACTTGATGTACCTGATGTAAGTTTATAAAGGCACATTAAAAAAAAAAAAAAAAGGCTGTAAACATCTTTCCTAGACATTAATGATTTCAGATGTAAAAAGAATAGAGGTAAAGGGTTGTATGAGGGAAAACACGGGGAAATAAATTTGGGTAAGTTTATAGCTAGTACCAGATTATGGAGGCTATTAAACTGTAGTCTGAGAAGTTTAGATTCTATTTAGGCAACAAAGCAGCATGAATTTTTTGATTGAGGGGTAACATTATCAACATAGTTCTTCAGAGGGAAGGCTGCTTTGGCAATAACATGCAAGACAGATTGGAATGGAGAGAAATGACTGGATGCAAGGGTACCAATTAGAGATTACTGTCAGAAAAATAATTGATGGATAATAGTATGGAAAAAGAAAATTAGTCATATTATGAAAGAAATATTAGAACAGACCTAGTGACTGAGTGGATGTGGGGACAGAAGAGGGAAAAAGAAGACTGAAAATTATTCAAATATCAAGTTTGAGTGGCTCAGATGCTTAGAAGCATCATTTTATCACTTTTACCATATTACACTGAGACACTGCTGCTGCTGCTAGTAGTATAGGAATTAGTACTAACATAATAATTTTGATACCTAATACTTCTACAGCATTTACTATGTACCAGGGATAATTCTTTTTACGTGTATTATTTTACTTAATTTTCACATTATTGTAGAGTTTTATTGTTTTGTGCTGTCAAGTTGACTTCAACTCAAAGTGACCCCTTGTGATAGGGGGTTTTCTTCCCTGTAATCTTCACAGGAGCAGAATGCCAGGTCTTTTCTCCTGCGGAGCCACTGGGTAGGTCTGAACCATCAACCTTTCAACTGGAAGATGAATGTTTAAGTGTTGTCCTTTATTATAAGGTAGGTACTACTATTCCTCCCTTTTTTACAGATGAGGATTTTGAAACAGTTTCCTGTGGCTATATAATGAAATGAGAATCTGAACCCCAAAGCAGTTAAGCTCTATAGTCCATGCTATTAACCAATTACTTTTCTCTGAGGAAAGGAGCTTAGGAGGAAGAACTAATCAATGGTTTTTCCCTTTTAGTGCAAGCTTCCTAAGATTTGTGGAACAAAACTCAAAATCATTTGAAAAAAAAAAGGACCAGATTTGCTGGTCTGATAGAGCCTGATGGAACCCCTGAGACTATGGCTCCTAGCTGCCCTTCAGGTCTAGAACTAAACCCACTCTTCTGACTTTCAGCCAAACAAAAGATAGGCATATGAGGTGAACATTTACCTGAGGTAGATACACTCCTTGGAGAGAACAATCATGGGAGAACAGAAGGGCTATATAAGCACAGGGAGACAGCGCAGGGGTCAGGAGCACATGGAGGGATGGACACAAGGAAGAGATAACTATGGGGAGGAAGTGAGAGGGGAGCTGTTCCATTGTGAGAAGTTGTAGTCAATGTCATGAGACAAAGTATATATGAACTACTGTATGGGAAATGAATTTGCTCTGTAAACTTTCACCCAAATCACAATAAAAAAAAATGCAATCACAGGGATGCTAGAAATAAGGAACAAAAAAGATCTTTAAATAAAAAAAGCTTTTAGTACAAGCTTCTTAAGAGTACCTCCTATAACATTTAAGAAGAAAGACAGATTAGTATAAGTAGATTTTTACACTTTTTCTATTCTTTTCATTGTATTTTATCTACCTTCAAAATCCTTTTGGGAAAAATGTTCTCAATTTTTAAAATTTCACTTTACCCCACTGCCTAATGGCTAGTCAATGATCATCACACAACAAAAAGAGAGGTACTAGATACCTTCTGAGTGAAGTAAACTGCTACTTAAAAACTTGTTGTTGTTGTTATGTGCCGTCAAGTCAGACCGACTCAGCGATCCCTCCTTGGGTTGCCGAGGCAGTATCACTACGGAAACAGACTGCCCAACCTTCCTTCCGAGGAGTGGCTGGTGGGTTTGAACTGCCAGCCAGTCAAGTGCCTTAGGCACTATGCCATCAGAGCTCCTATCTATAAACTAGTCTTCCAAAAAAAAAAAAAAAAATCTGAATCTAATCAAACCTTAAAATCTAACTACCAATTTACAAAACATACAGGAGGAAGAACATAGTGTATTTACCAAAGGGATAAAATAAGCAAGAATTTATCCATGTAAATGCTCTAAAAATATATATACTACAGAAATCTAAGAAATAAAATGAAGTTCTAAAAAGGCTTCATTACTTACCAGTGGCTCCAAAGGCATCTAGACATTCCAAAGGTTTTCGTTCCTCAGCCAAAGCAGCCAATGCACAGAATATTAGCTGTCTAGAAGGCAGTGTAATAATTTGAAATAATTTTACTGTATCATGGCTTCACTATTTAACCAAACACCAAACCAAACCCATGGCCGTGGAGTCGGATCCGACTCACAGAGATCCCTCCTTGGGTTTCCAAGGTGGTATCACTATGGAAGTAGGTAGCCCAACCTTCCTTCTGAGGGGTGGCTGGTGGGTTTGAACCACCAGCCTTCTGGTTAGCAGTCAAATGCCTCAGGCACTATGCTGCTAGAGCTCCCGCTTCACTATTTAGGTGATTTTATTTCATTTAACAGAATTAAGAACTAGGGTTTCTGGTTACAAACTATTTTATAAAGAGATCTAACAACATATTCCTAACTTAGTAGTTAAAGTTCTACAATTTTGTTTAATTATGAAGTTATTTGGGTTCTATTAACTATTATTCACTATAAATGATTATATAAATAAAACAAGCCCACAAAAACACCAATCTGCTCGCTAATTATATAACATTAGACCTATTTTACTCTCTGAGAGGGAAATTAGTTTGGCAAAAAAAAAAAAAAGAGAAAAGAAACAATTATTCTGAGATGATACTAAAATGGTGGATTATTTTCATTCCATGTCTAGTTTTCAATTTTAATGCACTTGAACATAAAAGTTAAGAGAAGGTACATATGAATGATTTGAAATACCCATTACCCTTTCTTCAATTTATCTTACCGATTTAGTTTCATTTTGGGATTAAAATAAGAATCTGTTTTTTGAGGTATAGAATAATTAGGACAAACTTGTACATCCGTGTCTGCCTCTTTCAAAATTTCATTAGGTGGTTTAGCAGTAGAAGCTAAGATGAGGGGGAAAAAAAGAAAGATTTCTAAGGAAATACATACATTTTGAAAAATACTTTTACATTATTTTGTGTTAACACAATCATTTGGCTACAAAAATAAAAACAAAAATCAACCGATTTTATTTGCATTGTGTACAGAAGAGTCCACTCAGTTAAATATTTTATGAATGAAAGTTAGTTTATTAATTTATTAAATTCTTGACGGCCTAGCACATCAATACATCTGTATTATGATATCTAATTAAGAACAATCAAAAATAGCATAAAATCCTAAAATACCTTTATAACTCATAAAACACTACACTGTGCTAGTAAATCATCACAACAAATATATATTTTATTGTGATATTAAAAAAACAAACTCACTAGCATCAAGTTGATTCCGACTCATAGCGACTCCCCACTGGGTTTCCCAGGCTATAAATCTTTACAGAAGCAGACCACTCCATCTTTCTCCTGTGGAGTGGCTGGTGGGTTCAAACCACAAACCTCTTGGTTAACAGGCATATGTCTTAACCAACTACTTCAACAGAGCTCCTTTTATTATGATATAAACTCAAAACTCACTGCCATCCAGTAGATTCTGACTCATAGCAACCTCCTTTGGGTTTCCAAGGTGGTAAATATTTATGGAAGTAGATTGCCCCATCTTCCTTCTGTGGAGCAGCTGGTGGGTATGAACTGCCAACCTTTTGGTTAGCAGTCAAATGCCTCAGGCACTGCACCACCAGAGCTCCTTTTATTATGATATAATCACTAGAAAATTAGTATTTCTTCATGGTTATATTCCATTAGTCACTGTGGCTGGCTAAGAATCAGTCTATTTCCTGAATATGGTGGACTTCAGCATACTCTCTCATAATGATGTTTTAAATCACATATGACATTTAAACAGCTAGAAATTAATGGAAAAAAGATTCTATATATATTGGAATCATTTAGCTGTAAACTCAAATGAAATAAACTGATGTTTGTGTGCATATAGTTTAAATATATAAGCGATGAGACATACAGGAAGAAATAATTGAGATCCTTTATGGTTGGACTTCTTGATAATATTACAATGAGAACATTAATAATAACTATAATAACCACATTTCTCTTACAATGCCAGTTACCCTTCCTAGTGTTGTGTATCTTTCTATACCCACTAAAAAGACATGTCACATATCTCCAAAGTCAATCTTTCTTACACCAGGTTCTGAAAAACAATTAAGCTCTATAAAAAATTATTTCAGTGACTATTTTATCAATTCTTTAAAAGATACATAGGAGATAAGTTAATTTACTACATACAATGATTGTTTTAGGGTATTAGGATTTATTGAAAAAGGCCACTTAAGTAATAATAAGCTATTATTGTTGTTGTTATGTGCTATCGAGTCGAACCAATAATAAGCTATTAATGATACGAAATCACTCAGAATAATAGTCTTTATTTCACTCTTCCTTCTTTTTCCAACAGTAGAATAACATAGTTATCAGTGTAGGAGTTTTCATCAGGAAAGAATATAATCTTACAATCTTTCATTATACTACCTATATGTTGCTTGCTTTTTCTATTCTCTTTATTAGACATATTTGTTGAGAACAGTTGAATACTAACATTGCAAGCCTCACAGAAAAAAAACAAAACCTGAAGAGATTGATAGTCAACAAAATGATTTGGTTAAATCACTACATTTTATCTGCCTAATGTATAAAAAAAGACCCAATATACTAGTAAGATTGCTCAACTTACCAGCAAAATACCTGGATTTAGTCTCTCCCTTATTCACGTGGCGCCTAACATGTCCTAACATATCAGTCCTTCGGGTGATTGTTGCTGAACAAATGACGCAATGATAATGGGCGCCCATTTTACTGGATATCTATTAAATAGAGAATTTAATTAAAATAAGTAAGTTACTAAGACATAAATGGAGTGTTAAGTCTGCAAATTTAAGTATACTAGGATGTCATGTGTTTTATAGTATTAATTTTGCCAAGTGACTTCGTAAGGATCTTTACACTTCCTTACCTATATTTACATGATTTTAAACCTTACTTTAAAATCAGCTACAAGTCTATTTTCCTTATTCATTCCATTCAGCAAACAAATGTACACTATTTTCTATAACCTGCAATTACAAATGGTGTAATGTTAGCAATGATATATTGGTAAATATTTATCAACTAGCTCTCTAGAAAAATAAAGCTCCGATTTGCAGCATTTGCAGATTTCTGTGGTATAAACAGGTCCACTGTGGCTGATTTCAAGCTACAATTGTGACAGATTTCAAGTGACCAATGTGACTTCACTAAATGAGAATTTAGGAAGAGATGTACAGTATTGTACCATAATAGAGCATTTCCACCAACCAAAAGAGGACATATGTTAATAGTAAAATAAAGAGTAGTAAATTTTGAGTATTTGTTATCTTTGATTTTAATGTAATGAATTTCATTGTAAATTTATGTAATTTAATTTTTAATGCTAGGTAAGCAGTAATTTTTAATGTCTAACAACCTGCTTATAAGATTTCTGAAAATTTGAGCCACTTCTAGCAATCCACTGAATGTTAGGGACGTAACAAAAGGTATACTCTCCCAAGTAAAAAATTCTCACTTCATAATTTCTTAATTTGAGAACAAAACACCAGTCTAGTGGCTTTTTTTATGACTTCCCAAAAGAAAGCTATCAGTCTTGATGCCTTTTACTCTTAGTGCTTTTACCTCCTATTTAATTTGGACCTTATTGTGAATAAATAGTCAAGAACACTGCAAGGGTTCCTTCCTGTACAGTGGTTATCATATTCAAGAAATCTTGAATAGGGTGTGATGGACCGGGCACTGTCCTAACTACTGCTTAGGACTATCACTTTTTTCCTATCTAAAAACTTTCCTGTTTTTAGTCACCCCAAAGAAAACTTAACAATGAAGACTCATTAAAGCTAGTAAACATTCAGGATAGTATCACTAAAAAGTATTTCATTCTTTGTTTTCCCAAACGGGCCTAACCAAAGTAACATACGTACTTTTAAAGAAGTTAAGATTTCAGAAAGTTTCTTGATTCTGTCTTTTGTAAACTTTAAAAAAAAAATAATAGGAAGGATGAGTGTGAACTGATGCATAAAATCTGAATCCTAAAGTAAACCACATGCAAAACCAAGCAAGTAAAAATTGTACTTTCTTTAAAGAGGGCTAAATTTAAAAATAGAAAATAAATAAATAAATAAATTTCTGTTTACCTGTTCTCCAATATTTGGTTTGATTGGTCGACAAGGTAAGTGACAGATGCACATCCTGTAACCTACAATAAAGAACAGCTAGTTCTCTTATCATTGCTTACTAAATATTTAATTATTATTAAATATTATTACACTTAATTCTAGAAAAATTATTAGCGAATTTTACTTTACAAAAACTGAGATTATTCTTATATTTGTAATGTCACAATTTAATTCAATGCAGTTGCCTTAATTTATATACTTGTTATATATAACACAGTATTTTAAGAAATATATCTCACCAAAAATAAAAAAATTAAAACAAGCATTTAAAAAAAAAAAAAAAAGCCAGGAGATCCAATTTGAATCCTGGTTCTGCCAGCATTCTTTGAGTCTTGGTTTTAATCATCTATTCTCTGCCACCATGACTTTTTCTTAAGTTTCAGCCTCTTTGCATTATGCCCTAATTATGACTACACAGCTTCTTTTTTATGACATGGCATTATCTTGGTTGTCTCTCTAACCTTCTTACTGTTCTTCACAAATTGTCTTTCCCCTCTTGTATCCTTGTTGTTGTTGTTAGGTGATGCTGAGTCAGCTCCAACTCACAGTGACCCTACATACAACAGAATGAAATATTGTCTGGTCCTGCGCCATCCTCACTATTGTTGCTGTTTCAGCCCATTGTTACTGTAGCCACTGTGTCAGAAAAGAGGAAGACCCATCTAGTTGAGGGTCTTTCTCTTTTTTGTTGACATTTTAATTTATCAAGCATGACTGGTCCCTCCTGGTAACATATCCAAAGTACATGAGAGGAAGGCTAACCATCTTCACTTACAAAGAGGATTCTGGCTGTTTTTCCAAGGCAGATTTATTTGTTCTTCTGCAATCCATGGTATATTCAATATTCTTCACCAACACCATAACTCAAAAGCATCAATTCTTCTTTAGTCTTCCTTACTCACTGTCTAGCTTTTGCCATGCGTATAACTGAAAACACCATGGCTTGGGTCAGAGACACCTTAGTCCTCAAAGTGACATCTTTGCTTTTTAGAATTTTAGAGGTCTTTTTTGGGAGCTCTGGTAGCAGAGTACCTAAGGCACTTGATTGCTAACCAGAAGGCTGGCAGCTCAAACCCACCAGCCACTCCTCGGAAGGAAGGTTGGAGAATCTACTTCCGTAGTGATACTGCCTCGGAAACCAAAGGAGGGGTCGCTATGAGTTGGGTCCGACTCAACAGCACATAACAACAAAAGTCTTTTTCAGGTTAGCCCAATGCAATACATGTCATTTGATTTGACACTGCTGCTTTTATGGACAATGACTCCTGGATCCAAGTAAAATGAAATTCCTGACAACTTTAATATTTTCTCCATATATAATTTGTCTTGTACCCTAAAATGTATATATCCCTTAGGTTTTGCCTACTGTGTGCCTTTTTTCTCATTTTCTTGGTAATTTTAACTCCTTTTATGATTCCTATCATCTCCCCTGTGGAAAGAAATCCCAAATTACATCTCTGTTTACAGACTAAATTCTGAGAATTAGACCCTACTTCCACTCACTTATTAAGGATCTCTATCATTTATCTGTCAGCACTCGGCTGCTAACCAAAAGGTCGGTGGTTCAAACCCACTAGCTGCTCTATGGGAGAGAAACGAGACAGTCTGCTTCTGTGAAGATTTACAGTCTTGGAAACTTTATGGGATGGTTCTACTCTGTCCTGTATGGTCACTGTGAGTCAGAACCGACTCAGTGACAGTGTTTTTTTTTTTTTCTTGGTATCATTTATCTGTCCGTTTGTTACATTGTAGTAGCTTGTATGTTACTGTAATGCTGGAGGTAATGCCACCATTATTTCAATTAATAGAAGGGTTACCCACGGTGGACAGGTTTCAGCAGATCTTCGAGAACTAAGACAGACTAGGAAGAAAGGCCTGGTAAT
This sequence comes from Orycteropus afer afer, assembly GCF_000298275.1. Classification (NCBI taxonomy): domain Eukaryota; kingdom Metazoa; phylum Chordata; class Mammalia; order Tubulidentata; family Orycteropodidae; genus Orycteropus; species Orycteropus afer. The sequence continues at coordinate 14,729,909 of NW_006921630.1, forward strand.
GCACTTTCAAAAATTAGCCAATGAAAACATTATGGATCACAACAGAACACTGTTTGACTTGCTTGCTTTGGATACATCATCAGAAGGGATCAATTGCTAGAGGATGATACCATGTTTGGTAAAGCAGAGGGCCAGCAAAGGCAAAGGAGACCTTCATTGAGATGGGTTGGCACAACAGCTACAGTGATGGACTCATACATGCTGGTGATTGTGAGGATGATGCAGAACTGGGCAACATTTTATTCTGATAGGTTCACAAGCTGGACTAGACCCAGTGGCAGGTATCTATCTCTTAAAGATCTATGTCTGAGTTTTGGGTCAGCATCTCAAAATCTTCTTGTTAAAAACTAAATTTATCATTCTTCTTGAACTAAGTCTCTTTTTTAGTTTTCCTATTAACAATAATGCCTTATAGTTACTTCTAACTCAAAGCCTCTAAGTTATCTCTAATGCCTTTTTTTCTTATATCCAATCATTTCTCTTACTTTTAAATGTTGAAATTCCCCAGGATTTGGCCCTTTAAGGTGTGGTAGTTACATGTCAACTTGGGTGGACCTGGTTTTAACTGGCTGGGCAGCAGGATGTAGTTATTCCCCATGATGAGACTAGTGATCAACTCCATGGTGGAATCTGTTGTGAGCAGCTGAGCAGTTGCCTGAGGGATGTGGTCTGCTTCTAGTACAAAAGGAGAAGTCGTGAGAAAGACCTCTGAGCTTTTTGGCACATCTGGATCCTGCATTTGGCCGAGCCTTCATCTCAATGGCCTGCCATGTTGTCTGTTGATCTTGAGACTGTTTCTGGACTTGAACTAGTGGCCTGCTGTATTGCTTGATAATTTTGGGACTGTACCATTTTACCTGTCAACCTTGGGTTTGTCTGCCTCACTAACCAGCAGCTGCTTTGGTCAAGAGATACCTCCAGCTTCAGTGGGCCAGGAGCAAGAGGCAGAACTGAAGCCCAAGGTCAAGGGGCCGTCACTCAGCTCCTAGAACTGGCACTTTGAACTTGGACTTCTAGCTTCCTAAACTATAAGAGAATAAATCCTTTTGTTAAAGCCATCCACTTGTGGTATTCTTTATTACAGCGGCAGTAGATAACCAAAACAACAGATTCTTATTGGCTAGGCAATCTACTTCTGTAGTGATACTGCATCAGAAACCCAAGGAAGGGTCCCTATGAGTTAGATCTGACTCCACAGCAATGTGTCGCGTTTGCGTTATATACCCATTTAGTCTCATGGCTTTAAATGCCATCTATATTTTAATAACTCCCAAATATATCTCTCTAGCTCAATCCTTTTCTCAAATATCCACACTTATACTCCTACAGCCTACCTGACACTTAGACACTTTTCAATCTTTACTTGTCCAAATTTGAGGTCCTGCTCTTCCCTACATGTAGTATTCTCCAGCTAGTAAAGGACAATTCCATTTCTCTAGCTCAAGTTTCAAACCCAAGCATTACAAACTCTCTCAAATCTTACATCCAATTCATCAGCAGATCTTGTTGGCTCTATCCTCAACATATTTACCAACTACTTTTTGATTGCTAACCAGAATGCTGGTGGTTCATATCCATCAGCCACTCCTCAGAAGGAAGGTAAGGGAATCTACTTTCGTAGCGATACCGCTTCAGAAACCCAAGGAGGGGTTGCTATGAGTTGGATCCGACTCGACAGAAGTGATTTTTCATTTTTTTTTTTTTTTTACAACCTGCTCATGGAGCTCTGGTGGCATAGTGGGTAAGGCATTTGGTTCCTAACTAGAAGGTAGGTGGTTCAAACCTACCAGCTGTTCCATGGGAGGAAGATGAGGCACCCTACTTCTGTAAAGATTTACAGCCTCAGAAACCCAGTGAGGATTGCTATGAGTCAGAATTGGCTCGATGGCTTTGGATTTGGTTTTTTTGGTTTACAGACTACTCAGTAAGACAAAAATGATCATACTTCTCACCTATCAAATCACCATGTGAAAGATCCCAACAACCTAATCTGCATGAGAACCCATACCCATGAATAAGTAAAAGAGCATCACAATGCATGAGATCCTGGATAGTGGGAGAATAATGTGGAACAAAACTCACAATCATAAAAAAGACCAGGCTTGCTGGTCTGATTGAGCCTGGTGAGACCCCCAAGACTATGGCCCCTAGTTTACATCTGGAATTGAGTTTCAGACTTCCAGCCAAACAGCAGACAGGCATAAGGGGTGAACATTTACATCAGGTAGATACACTCCTTAGAATGATTCATCATGGGAGAACAGAGGGCAGTATTTACACAGGGAGGTAGCTCAGGAAAAAGGAATGCATAGGGAAGAGGGAACTACAGGAAGCGAGTGGGAAGAGAGCTGTTCCATTGCGGGGAATTGCAGTTAATGTCATGAAACAAAATGTGTATGAATGGCTGTATGGAAAATGAATTTGCTCTGTAAACTTTCACCCAAATCACAATTAAAAAAAAAAAAAAAATTACCACCACAAGTCATTTAAGAGGAGAGAATAAGTTGGAAGAGGGAGGCTAACACTAATGTTTAAACTATGGTCTAAAAAAAGAGCACAAAAAAGAACTCTGAAATTAAAATAATAAGAGTTTCCTTTTTTTTTTTTAATAAGAAGTCAGTATGGTTTTCTACATATTCATATGTACATTTAAACATAAAAGACAGGATGACATCAGAAGTAGTCTCTTATTCTCCTTCCTTATGAGTCTAGTTACAATCTTTAACCAGTAATGTTAAGGAAATAGCTGAGGCACACTTCAAGTGTCTTTCCTGGGTGTCTCAAAGTGTCTTGTTTTATCCAGTTTGGGTGAAATCCCTGGTAATCATATTTAGCAACGTCTATGCTTATATAATCATATAGAAACATAAGTATACATATATTTAAGGTTGGTACTTAGGTAATTTTTGGCTTGTTTTATCTAAATAGAGTATTATAAAACCCATTTCCACTTTTTGTCAATCTGATGGTTGAGAAATAACTACTCTTTCATTTCAATTTACACTTTCTAACCACTGGAAAGGAGCTCTTCTGGTGTAGTGCCTAAGGCATCTGACTGCTAATTAGAAGGCAGGTGGTTCAAACCACGAGCCATTCCTTGGGAGGAAGATTGGGCAATCTACTTCTGCAGAGATACTGCCTCAGAAACCCCAGGTGGGGTTGCTGAGTGGAATCGACTCAAAGGCAGTGAGTTTTTTTTTTTTTTTTAAAAAAAAACCACTGGAAAAATCAATATATTTAAAAGTATTTATTAGCTATTTGATTATCTTTGCCTTATGAATTGTCATTCATGTCTTTTACCCACTTCTCTACTGTTGTTGTTATGTGCCGTTGAGTCAGACCCAACTCACAGCAACCCCTCCTTGGGTTTCTGAGGCAGTATCACTACGGAAGTAGATTGCCCCATCTTCCTTCCAAGGAGTGGCTGGTGGGTTTGAACTGCCAGCCTTCTGGTTAGCAGTCAAGTGCCTTAGGCACTATGCTACCAGAGCTCCTACTGGGAAGTCTTTTTAATCAATTTGCAAAGCTCTTTGTCTATCACAGTAACCTTTTATCTGACAACTGCATTCATTGCATATTTGTTTCTAATTACTTTTCAAATCTTTGGTTTCTTTCAACATATGAAAGTTTTGGTTTTCAAATAGTTGAAAAATTCCAGATTTTATGACAATTTTTCAGTTTCTTGTCTTGGCTGAACAGATTCCCCCATCCTTGGTCAGATGTCACCTAAATATTGCTGTATTAATAAATACATAATATAATTTATTAGAAATTTGCTTTAAATTAGGGTGAGATATTCTTTTTCAAGATGATAATAAGCTATAACAGAATTACTAATTAAACTATTCTTTTTCACTAAAATGAAATGTTGCCTTTTCATATATAAAATTCCCATACACATGGGTACCTATTTCTGTGATCTCTATTTGGGTCTAGTGATATGTCTAGTTCTATGTCATCAGGTTATTTTTATTATATTGTATTTGTAGTATGCTTTATTGTTTGGCTAGTCTGTTTTTACGATTATGTTTCTTAGCTGCTCTGGAAGAAGAAATTGGATACAGTAAATGGGACGCAATATAATCACATTTCTGGGACTACAGGTGTGCGGTCAGAAGTTCCATATAAACTTAAAATAATTTTAAAAGATGGATTTTAACTGGAATTCCATATATATTAATTTGAAGGCAACTGATATATACATGTATTTTTTAATTGTGATTTGGATGGAAGTTTACAGAGCAAATTCATTTTCCATACAGCCGTTCATACACATTTTGTCTCATGACATTGACTGCAATTCCCCACAATGTAATTAAGGTCTTTTCCTACTTCTTTCCCATAGTTACCTCTTCCCTAGGTCCTTCCCTCCCATGCACTCCTACCCCCCCACACACCTAGCTGTCCCCCCGCGCAAACACTGCCCTTTTCTCTCATGACTGATCAATCCAAGTAGCTTATCTATCTGATATAAATATGCCTGTCTATTGTTTGGCTGGAAGCCACAGGAGGGAGTTCAAGTCCAGACCTGAAGGGTGGCTAGGGTCCACAGTATCAGAGGCGTGGAAAACTGGCATTTTTATGACATTCAGTTTTTATTATCTAGGAATCAAGGAAGTCTTCTCACTTGATAAGATTTGGGATTTTTTTTTTAAATACTTTTTTTTTTACTGTGATTTGGGTGAAAATTTACAGAGCAAATTCACTTTCCATACAGCAGTTCACCTACACTTTGTCTCATGATATTGACCACAATTTACCACAATGCAACATCTCCCCTCATATTTCCTCCCAATAGTTACCTCTTCCCTGCGTCATCCCTCCATGCACTCCTGTCCGCTGGGCTGTCTCCCTGTGCATAAGCAGCCCTTCTTTCTCCCATGATTGTTCTCTCCAAGAAGTGTATCTACCTCAGGTAAATGTTCAACTCATATGCCTGTCTT
>NW_006921630.1:14736361-14752469 GCF_000298275.1 Orycteropus afer afer
TTAATAGCTAATGATCGTGAGCATTTCTTCATATGTTTGTTGGCTGCCTGAATATTCTCCTTGGTGAAGTGTCTGTTCATGTCTTCTGCCCATTTTTTAATTGGATTGTTTGTCTTTTTGTTATTGGGGTGTTGGAGTTTTCTATAAATTCTAGAGATAAGTCAAGATTTCGGGGTTTTTTGTCCAACTTCTTTTCTTTATATGGATCATCTTGTTAAATTTGTTCCCTCAAATTGTGTTTTATCATTATTATAAATGGTGTATTTTTTCTCATTTCTATTTCTCTAGAATAAAAGTTATGATTTCTGAATATTAACCTTATATCATGCTTTGATTCTGAATACTGTTTTTAAAGCCATCATGTGAAAAAAGAGATGTTATCTTCTCTTCCAATATTCATATCAATTATTTTATTTTGTTTTACTAGATTTAACCTACCTTTAAACATATGTGTAACATGGCAGTAGTTCTGCAAAAGGAAAATATAACTTACTAATTTAGTGTTCAGTAAGCAACTTGGAACCCCAGGCTAAGCAGAATACCCAGTACAGAGCAGATGCTTAGTAAATGCTGGCTGAATTAACTATATCATTCAACTGCTAATAAGAAGCTGGTGGTTCAAACCTACCAGCTACTCCTTGGAAGGAAGGTTGGGCGATCTACTTCTGTAGTGATACTGCCTTGGAAACCCAAGAAGAGGTCGCAATGAGCCGGGTCCGACTCAACGCAGTGCGTTGCATTGTTGCTATCACACATCTGTTGCTAGAGGCATGTGTTCTTTTATTAAATGCAATAAAGAGTTATTAAATGCCTTTTTATTTTAAACTAAAAATATTTGAGTATGTTAAAATAGAAAAATTCCAAAACCTGGAACCAAATGCTAAATTTCATTTAAATTACTTTTTAACAACCACAAAAACACTAACCTTCAAATTCAACTGAGACTTTCCAGTGTAAATTTTGAAGATGACGACGAAGTTTATGACTATTACAAGCTCTTAATTTTTCCTTAGGGCACAATGGACAAGTCTGTTTTTTTCCTGAAAAAGAAAAAAGACCCAATGAAGCACAGGCTATTCTAGCTATAAATGCTTGGATTCAGCTACAACAGGTAACAGGCACTCAACCCCTTCAATTCTTAGATAAAGTGCTTCTTAACTTTAGGGAGAAGTTTTTATCTCTGATCTATGAGGCAGTTAACAGTAACTTAAGCACATGGTTAGTATTTTTTCTTTGTTATCCTGAAATGATCTTTTCTGTTACTAGCTGATATTCCTGTCACTAGAGACAGAGTGGATGAGGAAGTGACAAATGGCACTGTGTCCTTCTAGCTGAACTGCCTGCCATAGAGAGCACTGCTCTATACTTTGGACAGGGGAAAGGGCAGTAGTTATCACCCTCCTTGACAGAGAGTGAGCTGGACAGAGAGTGTAAGTCTCTGCTGTGGTACTCTTTTACTACTATGACAACAAAACAAAAGCAGTTGTTTAATGTGTGAAGTTAACAAAAATTAAGAATTAGAATTGCTGTTCTGAGACTGGGGGCATGGTTAGACCACTATATACTGTTACTGAATTTTTAATTTATCTGGGGTTATCAATGAAACAGAAGCCTTACAGACTTACAAATGTATCTCAGATAAACTTTTCTAAGTTGTGTGTAAATTTCATTTTAAAGAAACACAATACACAGAAATAATAACTTATAATTAATCTAACAAGTATCTTTCATACATAACGCAATGAAAAGATAAGTACTTTTTTTAATAAAACATATCCTGCCTACTTCAAAAAGAAATTACAAGGGCTTAAGTTTAATAGATTGCAATGTAGGATACTTAAGAATAAAACCGGACACAGGCTTTTAAGCAAAAGGAGAAAAAGGTGCTATCAGGAATGATGGCAACATGGTATACAAGAAAGAGCACAGACATTGGAGTTAGGTAGACCCAACTTCACATTCTGGCACCACATCCTAGAATTGGCCATGAGATGCATGGTAAATATAGAAAAGAAGCCATCAGTAAGGTGGGAGGAAACTCAGGTGTGGAGAGAGACAGAGAGAGAGAAACTTTTACAAAAGAATAATTGCACTGAATGCTATAAAAACTTACTCTTTTCTTTTACATTTAGTGTTTCACACATATTAATACATTTAATCCTTACAGTAACCCTGAGACAGGTACTCTTGTCCTGCTGCAGCTGCCACTCCCCCTCCCTCCCCCTCAAAGGAATTTGCCCAAGGTTCTATAGGTAGGTAGTAGCAGAACTAAGATTGGAAGAACCAATCAAGTCTGACTTCAAGGTCCAGATGTAAAACAGCAGATCTCAAAGAATAGCCTGGAGACCTTTGGAGATTCTGAGACTTGTTTCAAGGGGTCAAAAAACCCCATAAAGATCAAAATTATTTTCACGATAGTAGTAATACATACTCTTTCACTCTGTTCTCTCATGAGTAAATAGTAAAGGTTGTCCCTTATAGTTTATTCTCTCATGAGTACAAAGTTTTCTAGAGGATCTTTGACATGTGATCACCATTAAATGTAGAAGCAGCTATGGGAATAAAACAATCTTCCAGTAAGCCAGATATTAAGACACTTGCAAAACTGTGCAGCAATGCTACTCTTCTTGATGATATATTTTTTTGTTTGGAAAAGTTATTTTCATAAAAATATGTTATTTATGTTAATATGTAATGATTTTATTATTAAAATGAATATTATTAAAATTATTGTTTAATTTCTAATGATGATAAACATTGATAGATGTAACTCACATAAACAAAAGCTCTTTTGGAGCCTCAATAATTTTTAAGAGCATATAGGGTCCTGAGACCAAAGTTTGACGTCCACTGTTAAAAACGTCTGTCCCATACATTCTCTCTGAAATGAGAATGAAGGAGTATATTTTGAACTTGACAAAGAGAAAGGTAATTAGTGTGACCTTGATAAAAACAGTTTCAATAGAGTAGGATGGTTAAATAGAGAATGAATCAAAGAAGGCAAACAGCAAGCAGAGGCAAATTTTTTTTTTTTTTTTTTTACTTTTGTCATAAAGAGGAGGGGAAGAAAACCTCATAGGTTACAGTTGGAAAGGGACATGGAATCATGTAAGGTTTTGTTTGTTACTTTTTTTTTTTTTTTAAAGAAACATATTATAGCATGTCTGCATGTTGATGGGAAAAATGCAATAGAGAGGAAATAACATATGATGAAGGAAAGAAAGGGAAGTTTTTAAGTAGGTGAGAAAAAATGATATACAAAATTCTAGTGAAGAGTTTGGTCACCAGTAGGGAAATATTATCTATTATAATAAGAGATTAGGCAGAAAACAGGTACAGATGGAGTTAGTAGTGTATTCTGTGATAGGAAGAGTGACTGAGTTTTTGACATAGTGCTTCTTTTTTGCCTATTTTCTTCAGAGAGAAAGAAGGTATAAAACATTTGTCTTAAAGAGTAGAAAAAAGAATTTACCAGGGAAATGTAGTAAAATTGCCAGGCAGTGACGGATACCCATTTGAATTCTATGATCAGCAAGATAGTTCATTTTTCTTGACCAACATTCACTGCTCTAGGGCAAGCATGACATAGATAGAAACATGGTTTTAATTAGGTTGGGGATTTGCCTGGCAAGTATGATGGACAGAGGTAGGGGACAAGAGTAATCAGGGTACTTGCTAAGTGATTATTGTCCTGATCATAGAATCTTAGATAAGTAAGGAAGGAAGTCCATGAGAGAGGTTACAGATTTAAAAATTGCCAAGATCAATGGTTTTAAGATCCCCTTTATTTTCAAATACTGCTAGAGTAGGGTTTTTTAGAGTAAAACAAGCTGAAGGATAGGAGGAAGTAGACAGAAATTAAGATGCTTTAAAACAAAACTTTAATGAAATACCTGAATTACTGTTAATAAAATCTATATAATTATTTTCATTCTAAAGATCACCTTAGAAATTGGTTAGTAAAGAAATGTACATTAAATGAAAATAACTGGGCTAACAGAAAAAATGGACAGAGATCAAACCATAATACAAGGAAAATGGTATGTGACCAAAACAAGTGTCATTTGTGGTCACTTAAACACAAAAAGGAAAACTTTACAAAAATACTATCTAAGACATTTTTCAGAATAATTTTAGTTTTTTATAAATTTGAGGAAAGAAAGTCATCTATTTTCATAGCATAATCTATTTACAGATTATTTACAACATTAAAATTTTTTAGTAAGTTATTAAAGGTGATAGAAATATTAAAAATAGAAATATTAAAAATAAGAGTAAAATACACATAATAACACAGCAGTAACTTCATAGTATCAGCAAGTTGTTTACCCAATTTATGTTCTCCCTTCATCTTTTCAAAAAGAAGTAAGTTTCTTCATAGTTGGTAATGTGCCCAGTTAAAGGACATTTCCCAGCTTATCCTATAGCCAAAGACAATCATTTGACATAGTCCTGGCCAAAAATATTTAACCAGAAGTCACTGGGCAGGCTTCCCAGAAAGTTCTTTAAAGGGAGCTGTCTTAGCCGGCAAACTTGATTTTCCCTTTCTTTTCTTTCTCCTTAGAGCATGGAAGTTATGACTGAAGTTCTACAAGTCATCTTGAACCATGAGATAATTCTGAGGATAAAAATCAAGCACTAAAGATGATACAGCAGAAAGACAGAAGGTGGGGCACTGACATCATGATGGAACTCTCACACAGGCCCTAAACCGCCTATCTTGGGAAGTATTTTATTTTTTATTGTGATTTGGGTGAAGGTTTACAGAGAAAATTCACTTTCCATACAGCGGTTCACATATACTTTTGTCTCATGACATTGACCACAGTTTACCACAATGCAACAGCTCCCCTCTCACTTCCTCCCCATAGTTACCTCTTTCCTGTGTCATCTCCATGCACTCCTCCCCCGAGCTGTCTCCCTGTGCATAAGCAGCCCTTCTTTCTCCCATGATTGTTCTCTCCAAGAAGTGTATCTACTTGAGGTAAATGTTCAACTCATATGCCTGTCTTTTGTTTGGCTGGAAACCACAGGTGTGGGTTCAATTCCAGACCTGAAGGGCAGCTAGGGGCCATAGTCTCAACGGTTCCACCAGGCTCTTATCGGACCAGCAAACCTGGTCCACTTTTTTTTTTTCCCTCCAAGTAATTTTGAGTTTTGTTCCACCTTGTTCTCCCTCTCTATCAAGGATCTCCTACACAGATCCCCTTCCAAGTGGATGACAGTGGTAGCCGGGCACCATCTCATTCTTCTGGTCTCATAGTCCTATAGACTGCAGATCGGATGGTGTACCACTCGCTAGGACTAATTGTTTTCATGAATTTTGGTTTTTCTTTGCTCTGGATGAGGAGAGACCCATCATTGCATCTAGATGGCAGCTTGCTAGCTTTTAAGATCCCAGTCGCTACTCGCCAAAGCAGGAGGTGGAACAATGTTTTGTATAGTATGTTATGCCAATTGAGCTTGATGTCCCTTGAGACTAAAGGCCGCAGGTTCAACTACTTGGTTCCTCTGGGTAGCTGGCTGTGACCAAGCGGGAAGTCTTTTAAATGAGAGAAAATTAACCTCCTTTATTATTTAAGTCACTATTTTTTTGAGCTACTACTCACAAACAAATGCAATTCCCAACTTATAAAACACGCAGGCTTTAGAGATCTACAGGATTATAGCTTCCTTGAGGAGTTGTGAAATATCTTATTTCTATTGCACGTTTGCACACAGGCGGCTATCAATCTCCTAAAGTTTGTTTGCTATTGTTCTAGTTCAATGGGAATCAACAAAAATCTATTGTTAGCAAACTATTTTCATGAATTGAAAGACGATAAACCATTAGAATGTAAAAACAAACAAAAACGGAAATACAAACAAAAATGGCAATACCTGTATCAAGATTATCTGAGTTCAATGAACTGGCAGAGTTAAAATCCTCTTCAGCTACAAAGGCTAACTTCTCTAGATCAGCAAGCTGCCTTTGAATTGAGATGTGTCTTTCTGAAAGGAAAGGTAATTTTAAGAGTTAATAATTATGATTAACAATGTGTATTCCGGTTTCGTTTTTATTTGATTGCATCACACAGACATTTATACTTTTATTTCTTATATAGCATAGTGTCCTAGTACTCAGATGGGGAATAACTGTCACAATTCACTTTACAAAATAACAAGTGTACTACAGAATTTTTGGGAAAAACTCCAGTATGTAACTATACATTTTATTTTATCTAATCATTTAATGCTGTTCTATAAGAAATGCTTCTGCTCTCCATGTTGTTGTTATTGTTGTGATGTGCTGTTGAGTCAGACCCGACTCATAGCGACCTCTCCTTGGGTTTCCGAGGTGGTATCACTACAGAAGTAGATTGCCCAATCTTTCCTTTGAGGACTGGCTGGTGGGTTTGAACCGCCAGCCTTCTGGTTAGCAGTCAAATGCCTTAGGCATTATGCCACCAGAGCTCCCATAAAACAAGGCAGGGTAGTTAAAAGTTGAAATCAACTTGATGGCACATAACAGGATGAAATGAATACTAGAGGTAAAGGTAATATGATACAGGCATACAGTGGAAGGAATAATTAATTCCAGTGACTCTGAGAATGTTTTCACTGAAGAAGTGGCATTTGACTTAGACTTAAGGTATAAATAGATTTCAGTAAGTAGAAAGTTAGTGGCTAAGCCTTAAAAACTGAAGTAAACTCATGAACAAAGGCATGCGGTGTAGAAGTGCAACTACCCCTATCCCACTCCTGGCTGGAACACAGTATGTAAATCCTTGAAGGTTTCTGAGGAAGTGAAAGATATAATTTGAACGCATTCCAGGAGGGCATCTCTGTCAGCAACAGTTATTGTTGTTAGCTGCCACCAAGCCAGCTACAACTCATGGCAAACACATGTAGAACAGGACAAAATGTTTCCTGGTTCTGCATCATCTTTACTTGAGTCTACTGTTGTGACCACTGTGAATTCTGAGCAACTTCCAAACTAGGAAGCTCATCTTATTGCATTTACATGATGTTGCGATCCACAAGGCTTCACTGGCTGATTTTCAGAGGCAGTTCACCAGGCCTTTCTTCCAAGTCTGTCTTAGTCTGGAAGCTCCACTGAAATGCATCCACCATGGATGACCCTGCTGTTATTTGAAATATCAGTGGCATATCTTCTAAAAGCATAGCAAGACGTAAGTCACCATGGTAATGGCAAACTCACACATCGGTGATTAATTACAGAGGTGAAAAATTAGTAATGGAAAGGTACAGGAGAACAGATGCCAGAGAAAAAAGCAGTAGGGACTTGGGCTTGAGAAGTAAGAGTAAAGCATAAAATTGAAAATAATTCTAATATTTTTAGTTTATGTTGTTGAGAATTATGGACCAATGAAGGAAGAAGAAAAATACTTAGCAGAAAGGAAGAGAGAAGAAAATGAATTTAGTTTTCAACAGTGTATTTGATGTAATGGTGGTTGTTGTTGTTGTTGTTTTGCTGTCGAGTCGGCCCCGACTCATAGTGACCCCTCCTTGGGTTTCCGAGGCAGTATCACTATGGAAGTAGGATTGCCCAACCTTCCTTCCAAGGAGTGGCTGGTGGGTTTGAACCGCCAGCCTTCTGGTGAGCAGTCAAGTGCCTTAGGCACTATGCTACCAAAGCACAATAAAGTAATGGTAGTGTTCATGAACTAATCCAACAAAAGACCTCTTTAAAGTGTTAAAAAGCAAAAATATGACTTTGATGACTAAGGTGTGCCTGACTCAAACTATGGTATTTTCCATTGCCTTATGTGCATTCCCTGAAGAAGGATATCATGCTTAGTGAAGTGGAGGGTCAATGAAAAAGGGGAAGGCCCTCAATGAGATGGATGACACGTCACTAACAATGGGCTCAGGTATAGCAAGTATTGTGAGCCTCCAAAGGATTGGGCAGTGTTTCATTCTTTTGTACACAAGGTTGCTGTAAGTCGGAGCCAACTCAACAGCACCTAAAAACATCAACAACATATGCATGCAAAAGCTGGACAATGAAAAAGGAATACCAAAGAAAAACTGACACATTCAAATTGTGGTGTTGGCCATGGAAAAAAAGACCAGGTTTGCTGGTTGATGAGCCTTGTGAGACCCCTGAGACTATGGCCTCTATAGTTACACTTAAGGTCTGGAACTGAACTCACTCCTGTGGCTTCTAGCCAAACAACAGACAGGCATATGGGCTGAACATTTACATCAGGTAGATACACTCCTTAGAGCAATCAATTGTGGGAGAACGCAAGGGTAGCATTTGTACAGGGAGATAACCTGGGATGGGGTGGGCAGAAGTGCATGGGAGGGAAGAGGTAACTACAAGGAGGAAGGGAGAAGAGAGTTGTTACACTGTGGGGAACTGAAATCAGTATCAAGAAACAAAATGTATATGAACAGCTGTATGGAAAATGAATTTGCTTTGCGAACTTTCATCCAAAAAAAAAACTGTGGCGTTGGTTAACAATATGGAATATACCATGGACTGTTAGAAGAATAAGCAATCTGTCTTACAGGAAGTACAGCTAGAACTCTCCTTAGAAGTGATGATGGAGAGAATTCAACTCGCTTTCTTTGCACACATCATCAAGAAGCACCAATTGCTGGAGAAAGACATTATGCTTGGTCAAGTTGAGGGTAAGCAAAAAAGAGAAAGCCCCTCAACGAGATGGACACAGTGGCAGTAACAATGGGCTCAAACATAGCAATGATGGAGGATGATGCAGGATTTGGCAGTATTTCATTCTATAATATAAAAGGTTGCTTTAAGTTGAAGCTGACTCACACAGCTTGGCACCTAACAGTATCTACTACAAAAAACAAACACACACTGCTGTGGAGTCAGACCCAACTCATAGCAACCCTTCCTTGAGTTTCCGAGGTGGTATTACTATGGAAGTAGATTGCCCTACCTTCCTTCCTAGAAGTGGCTGGTGGGTTTGAACTGCCAGCCTTCTGGTTAGCAGTCAAATGCCTTAGGCACTATACCAACAGTGCTCCCTCAACATCTACTAGGCAGTTGAAAATTTGTTTTTGGAGTTCAGGAAGGACAGTGAATGGACCATGAATACATGGTTGCTGTAACTATGAAAATGGGTAAGAAAGCCCAAGGAAAAAACATGAAAAAGTCAAGGAAAAAACCAAGATCCAGTCTTGTCTAACTATGATTCTTGACTGGGGAGTGGGATGCATCTGCTAACCCACTTCTGATTAATGTAAGTGGATATAATCTGGAAGTGAGGGATGGAGGGATGTGGGTATTATAAGAGATGTAGAGGAAGAAAAACCAAGAAGGTAGACTCAAGATAATGCAGATGCCAAGGGAAAAGAGTCTGTAAAAAAGAGAAAGTGTTCAAGATTGAGAATTATCTGAAACAATTATAAAGATGGAGAAAAGACTAGTGGATTGAGTATTTACTAGGTCCCTGGTAACTTTTAAGAAAGCATTGAGGTTTATGGAAGTAGAAATGGGATTAGAAGGAAAACTAAAGTACAGAAAATTAGTTTAAATTATTTTTTCTAGAAGTTTGGCAGTATAAAAAAGGATGGGATTATAACTTGCTTTTTTTTTAAAGGATGGAGCGCCCTGGGTATATGTGAATATATGTGCATAAAGGAAGATTTAAAAAGTGAGAGTATGAAGACTACAGACTAGGAGCTGAAAACTGACAGGAAATGATCCAAGGAGATAGCAGATGATAAGACTAACCATTGTCATATTACTAGGTTATGTATTTAGAACCTTATGCCACTTGCCATCAAGTTGATTCCAACCCACAGTGACCTCATGTGTGTCAGAGTAGAACTGTGCTCCTTAATGTTTTCAATGGCTAATTTTTAGGATGTAGATCACAAGGCCTTTTTTCTGAGGCACCTCAGGGCTGAAACCTCCAACCTTTAGGTTAGCAGATGAGCACATAAGCGATCTATACCACTCAAGAACTCCTATTTACAACTTTTAAGGTTTTTAAATTCTATTTTTCACATTGGCCCCCTCTTGCCTATTTCTTTCTGTTCAGCTTTACTCCTAATTTCTTTGTTTATCCTTTTATATAATTTGTGTCCTTGTTTGTCTCCCTCACAAGCAGTAAGAAAGGGACTATGTCTTATTCATCTTTGGAAGGACTAAGTGGCTACTGCAGTGACCTGCACACAGCAGGCACTACAGTTTATTCATTAGTAATTCTTAATAATTATTAGATTTTTGGTTGTAATAGCACATTGGTTCAATAATTTTAGAAATTCAATTAAGTACTATCAACTACTCAACTTAAATTTATTAAAATACAATTTTTCATCTTGTTTTTAAGTAAGAAAAAAGAAAGAAAAGTAAACATTATTGGTTAACTTCTTATACCAGGTATTGTTCAAATCACTTATAGTAAGATATAATTTCTGAACAGGCAAAATTTTTTCTCATCTGATCATAAAAACTTTTCATTGCTAGGTCAGATAGATTCAGGCAATGCATACAAACCATGCATACAATTCATGCACACAAACCAACCAAATTTAATTTGTAACTACAAAGCCTATTTGGCATCCATAGTTCAAAGATCTGTGTATGAGAAATAAGATATATATAATATCACTACATAAATATGTGCTCGTTAAAATCATTCTAACTAGCAAATAGTAGTAAATATGTAAAAGTCCTGGTAAGTCAGAAAACGTAGAGATCCCACTGGCCAACTGAAGAAAAATCTTAAAGACTGGTCTAAAACATTCATAAAGTGACATACATCTCTGAAATCACTTTCTGGTTAAAGATAATAGATACACAACCTGTACTTAAATCACTCAACCTGCTTTTTTCTAACACACTAATAATCCAGAAATTGATAGGCAAACCTCTTGCTAAATCAGATGAGTCCAAGATAAGAGGAGGTTCTTTTACAGCTTCTTCTGTTACTTTTTCCTCAATTTTCAATTCTATTTCAGATACTCCATCTTCATCTTGCATAGTTATGGCTGATTTCAAAGGGCTAATTAGACCATCTAAGAATAATTTTTAAAATGTGATTAATATATATTTTGGTTCTAACACATTATTAGATTTCTCAATCATTACATATTGATTAATTCATCCTCAGGTTTCTCATTTGCACATTCTAGAAATTACATACTTATAAAAGTTGGGTTATCTGAATAAACTTTCCAAAATATGTTTAACATAGTCTTAATGGCACGGATTAGGGTGGAGGAGGAAGCATACATTCCCCAAAGAACTGGGGTCTCATTCATATAAATAGATAAAATCTAGAATTGAGGTAGGGAGGCTACTTACTCAGGAAAGTATGTTCATGCATACCTCCACCCACATTGTAGATATGAACAAACAACTAGCTCTAACTAGACATACAAAATACGATCTTATATGATGAGGAAAGTCCTACTTGAGGCATGCTAACTTTTGTCTTTCCTGAGCTCAGCCCTACTTTTAAATCTACCACAGCAATTTATATGTTGACTTAAAATTGTAAAATAATTCTATCAGATGAGAGCTATTCAAGTGTTTTATAAAACATTATACTCACAACTAACTTAGAAGGAAAGACAATTAATTAATTAAAGCTGTAATTCAGAAAGAACACAGATCAATTTATGAACCACAAAAAAACCTTTCCAGTTAATTCTTAGACTTTATATTTTAAAATGTACAGAAGATCATTAAGACTGTTATGTATCAGTCTTTTAAATACCTATATGTTCCAGTAAATCACCACTTAGAAAATATGCAAATACATTCTGAAGCACAACAACATAGGCTATTAATTTTCAACAGTGGACTTCTGACTGGGGTACAAAATTCAATTGGTATTTATCTGTGGGGGAGATACAATTCATAATTTAGTCTACTTTTTAAACTATTTATCAGCCTCAAATTCTTTTTGCAAGCAAGCCGCTATGAATGAAAAAAAAAAAAAAAATCAGCCTGTGTATGTCGAGTCGTAAAGTTAGTTGACAGCAAAGTTATTATCTTGGCAGTTAGGATGTAATACAGAAAACAGGTTGCCTCGCTTACTATGGCACCTTTTAAAGAATTTAGTGAACCCTGCCAACTGGGTTGAGACGAACCAATTTCTGTGTAACTTCCTATTTTGTTGCAGGAAAAACAGTCCTTTAACCAAGAAGCCCTCAACCTCATTATTTCCTTCCATCTGCTCCACCCCCGGCCTCCACACACCCTTTACTATAATGTTCTCCAGGTTTGTGGAATTGCCTTCTGCCACTCTGTACCCTTGTTTTATCCGACACACGGCCCCTACCCACCCATTTCCCTAAGCCTGCCATTCCTCGTAAAAACCATCCCGGTGAGGAAGGGCCTCCCTTATTCCCCAGCAACGCGCACTTTATCGTTTTTCCTGCGGCAAAAAGATTTGGGCCTCCTGCACTTACTGCTTTGAGCCTCCTCAGGGGCAGAGGCTAGGGACGGGGACAGGGCCGGAGCCTGGGCCAGGGCAGGGGCTGGGGCTGGAGCCGAGGCCGGAGTCGGAGCCGGGGCTGGAGCCGAAGCCGAAGCAGGGGCCGAGGCCGAGGTCGGGGCCGAGTCTGGGGCCGGAGCTGTGACCCAAGCCGAGTTCTGGGCCGGGGTCGGGACCTGGGCCACTTCTACCTCCTTCTCCAGGGGTAGCAGCTCCTCCTCCGCCATATTCTCCATAGTTACCGCCTCCGTGCTAGACCCGCCCGGGACCAGGAGGGGGCTCACGCTGGGGTGACTGAACGGGCGTGAGTGTCTAGAGGGCTGGATCCGAGGAGTGAGAAAGCGAATGAGGGGAGAAGGGGGATACGTTCAACAAACCAAAAAAAAAAAAAAGATCAGTCACTAAATCCTGTCAGCAGAAAAATAAAAAGCCAGAGGCGGCGACTCTAGGTCCCTTCGATTCTCTTTCCCCGAGGCGTTACGACGCCACCAAATACCGCGCAGAAGCGTATCAAGGACGGCATCCAATGAGATAAGAGAGTTCCGTTTCCTCTACGCGCTTCTGTTCCGTCGGTCAACCACGGCATCTAACTAAAACTACAATACCCAGGGTGCAGTGAGCCTCCTGGGGTGGGGCCGGAGTTCGAAGTACAGGAGGAAGTAAATGCAAATCAAAACAGATGCTCTGGAGTGTTCTGGGGGTGGTTAATCTGGATCAGAGCACAAAACTACATTTCCCAGAGGGCACTGGGCTCGGGGGTGGGGGTTGTCCTTACTCGTGGCGTGGGCCGCCTCAGTCGCCAACGCTGCCTACAGTGATAAGGTAGGGGACTGGGTGATGCGTTGACATTTCCCTAGGCCGGATCCCTCGCCAGCCTCAGGTGTTCCAGCTGGTGGCAGACCGGTAAGCCTGGGGAACGAAGGGGCAACTTTTGCCTGGGCGGGGCGACTCTCTGGGTGGCTCTTAGGTAGAGCCTGCTTAGTGGAGGTGTGGTTCGGTCCTGGCCCTGCCTTTAGGGCTTTCACTAAGCTTTAGGGTTTCGTTAGCGACTGTGAAGCAGTGGGTGAGAAAGGGTTGGAGCGCGCACCGCGGCAGCCGCTGACAACTTCTTTAGTCTGAGTGACTTGGACTTGGGGTCTCCTCTTCAATGTGTATCCTCAATAAACATCTTGCCCTGGACACCTTTTTCCCCCTTATTTTTCGTTTTGCATTAGCCTACATTCCCAGTGTTGTCAGCGTTGTGCGTCCTATGGATAGAGGTTTTTGTTTGTTTGTTTTTGTTGTTTAGCGCTTGTTTTTCGCCAGAGCCCTGAGTGTACTGAGCTTCCGGGCATTTGATTAATGGGATTCAGATTCCCCAAGGAAATGCCCGTGAGTCCCTTGCCCTCCACAGTTATCTTTGTCCATTCATTCTCTGTACCTGGTTGCGCTCAAGTCTCACTCGTTCTCCTGCCCACTGGAGCAGATTGGAGAAAACTGTGGGCTTTCTAGCTTCTCTGATTGTGACTTGTCTGAACGTTATAGTCATCAGGGAATGACAGGGAAGCCCGTTTTTGTCTCAGTTACAAGATTCACACTTCAGTTAAGCTTTCCTCGTTAGTAAAGGTGTTACATAATGCTGATATTATTGGCCTGTTTACTTCCTGCTCGTTTCAGAACCCAGAGGAAAGCGTGTTTATTTTGGCACTTTGAAACCAACAGGGAGCTGTTTTTTCCTCTTTAGTTAAGTAGTATTTTTTTTTTGTTGTTGTTCTTTTGTATTCTTTCCTGCTAAACTGTGAGTTATAGTCCTGAAATTCTCTTAGCATCTGTCCCTCTCTTGCCCCCAAGCTACTATTACTGGATGAATAGCAACTGGCTGTTTAATAGTCGTTTAAAAATGGAATAATAACACCGATTATAATTTATAGAAATGTGTAGTGGCTTAACTATAATTGTTTATCATCTAAGAAAAATTGATTTTTTTTTTCCCCTAAAAAACTGGATGGTTAATTTTTTTCTTCTGTAGGATGAGATTCTTGGGACAAGAAAGGAAGGATTACTACTGTAATCTGGAAACTGAATTCAACTAAAACCCACTGAAAAGGCTGTAAATCTTTACTGAAGCAGACTGCCATATCTTTCTCCTGAGGAATGGCTGGTGGGTTGGAGGCACCAACCTTTTGGTTAGTAGCCAAGTGCTTTAACCACTGGACCACCACTGCCATAAATTATCTTACAGAGCAAAATTTCTGGGTAATTTTGATCTATTCTTAGAAGTCTATGTTGAATTTGTTACTAGATTTTCTGTTAGCTAATTTTTTTCTTTTCACATTTATCAAAGCGTTCTAAAAGTTTGGTGTAGTATAATTGATCACTTTTAAAAATTTCACTTATTTTGGTCATGACTGACCAGCAATATTTGGAATTGCTTGGCACATAACAACAACAACAACAACAAATTATAGGGTGGAAACCCAAGAGGGGTCGCTATGAGTGGGTCTGACTCGAAGGCACATAACAACAACAAGGCTTGACTAGTTATAAAATGATGATAAACTTCCAGATTGTTTTTTTTAAGTCTCTCATTAGGTGCCCACCAGGTGCAGAGCATGCACAGTAATGGTCAACATGAGGGACAAAGTAACCTTTGCACCAGGGGGAGGAGAGAACAGGAATCTCTCACTGGGACTTGAACTGGGGTCCAGAAACATCACACATGCATAACTGGAACCTCAGAACCCCACCTATTTCACGAATAAAGATACCTCTTTCCTGCTGAAGACACTTTATAAACTTTAGGAATCCCTTTGTTCAGGGAAGACCAGAAGCTAGCATAGGCAAAAGCACCACTCCATCTCTCCCTTGAGAGGCCTCGCCTCTCCTCTCTCTCTAATAAACTTTGGTTTCCTGTGGACATTTCTTACTTTCAACTCGCTGCCATCAAGTCGGATCCAACTCACAGTGACCCCTCCTTGGGTTTCCAAGGCAGCATAGTACCTAAGGCACTTGACTGCTAACCAGAAGGCTGGCGGTTCAGACCCACCAGCCACTCCTCGGAAGGAAGATGGGGCAATCTACTTCTGTAGTGACACTGCCTTGGAAACCCAAGGAGGGGTTGCTATGAGTCGGGTCCGACTCAACGGCACATAACAACAACAAAACATCACTACAGAAGTAGATCACCCAGTCTTCCTTCTGAGGAGTGGCTGGTGGGTTTGAACCACCAGCCTTCTGGTTAGCAGTCAAATGCCTTAGGCACTACTCTACCAGAGTGGACATTTGCTTCAGATCAATTCTTTGTCAGTAGAAGGCAAGGACCCCTGGTCAGGGTCTCAGTCACCCTTATAACAAGATGCCTCCCCCATGCCATTTTGCAAGACCTCTACTGATTTCCTTAAACCCACTGCCACAGAGTTGATTCCTACTCATAGCCACCCTCTAAGACAGAATAGAATTGCCCCATAGGGTTTCCAAGGCTATAAATCTTTAAAGAAGCAGATTGCCTGATCTTTCTCCCATGAACCAGCTGGTGGGTTCAAACTGCAGACCTTTTGGTTAGCAGCTGCATGCTTTTACCACTGCTCTTCTTTTTTTTGGTAGCTATTGAGAATGGTATTGATTTCCTTATTTCGTTTTCAACAATCTCTTTGCTGGTGTAGAGGAATCCAACTGATTTTTGGATGTTGATCTTATATCCT
>NW_006921630.1:14753492-14756008 GCF_000298275.1 Orycteropus afer afer
TGGTGACTGTGGGCTTTTCTTGCTCTTCTTTCTCTAACTGTTGGAGATGTTCGTTTAAAGTGTTGATTTTGGCTCTTTCTTCTTTTTTTGATGTGTGCACTTATTGCTATAAATTGGCCTCTGATCACTGCACCACTGCTCCTCTTAAGATAAATCTCCTTACTCCTTGTTGAGGCACTTGGCATATTTTTGTCACTGTGTGTGTTTATTTGTCTTCTTTTTAAACTTTGCTGTCTTCCACTAGAAATAAGCTCCTTGATAGAGGAGCTTGTCTTTTTAGCTTATTTTATAATGATCTATGTGGGGCAAAAGGAGCTCTGGTAGCACAGTGCCTAAGGTATCTGACTGCTAACCACAAGGTCAGTGGTGCAAATCCATCAGCCACTCTGTGGAAGCAAGACTAGGCAATCTACTTCTGTAAAGATTTATTACCTCGGAAACCCAATGGGAGTCGCTATGAGTCGGAATCGACCTGCAGCAGTGGGTTTGGCTTTTAGTTTTGTATGTGGGGCAAAGAACTAATTGGGCTTTTCATCTCCATTTTCTGAAAATAGTGTTAGCATTAAAGAGCTCTTTGTCTTTATAGACTAGCCAGGCTAGTAGGGGCTATAGGGCCCCACACTTTGAGGAAGGGAGGGGGCATGACAGGTCAGTCATGCATATTTGCTCGAATAATTTCTTTTAGAAAGATCAGCACGAGGCTGGTCCCTATGAGGTGGAGGTTAAAGATGTCCCAAATGTCCAACTTTTCCAAACTGCTGTTCCACTCCATCATCTCTAACATCAACTACTCCTTCTCCCCTCAGTACTTTCCCTCCTGTCTTAGGGTTCCTTATTTTGCTTTGGTGTCTCACAGAACTCATAAACTGCCAAGGAAATGGCTCATTGGTTTTGGAGCCTGGGAGGCTGGGAAGCCCCAAATCTGTGGGTCTGGCATAGGTCTAGAGGATTCTTCTCATTCACATGGTTACAGGGGCTGGGGATCCCAAACCAGCAGGTCACATGACTGGCTCCTGTCTCAAGTCCAGGAGTGAGATAATGAGCATTAAGGCATAGAGGCTAGGATTTACAATATATCATAAAATGGAGGATTGGCTAGAAGGACTATATTAAGCAATTCACTAAATAGCAATATTCATTGATTGGATCAATGCATTGAGGTACTAGACATGCATATCCATGGAGGTCCTAATGACTAGGGGGCTCTGGACCTAGGAGCTCTCTTTGGGCCTTCCAGGATTAGGGAGAACATTCAACCATGGGAGAGGGAGCAGCATGCTCCTAGGAGCAATGGAAGTCTCCTACCAGTACCTCTTCCAGACCCTGCTTGATCTGTCTCTATGTTTGTATCCTTTCACATTATAATAAATTGTTGTTATTTGCCATCAAGTCGGACCTGACTCATAACGACCCCTCCTTGGGTTTCTAAGGCAGCATCATTACAGAAGTAGATTGCCCAACCTTTTTCTGAGGAGAGGCTGATGGGTTTGAACCACCAGCCTTCTGGTGAGCAGTCAAGTGCCTTAGGCACTATGCTACCAGAGTGGGTAACTCTAAGTACAGTTGACTTTTGGACAATGTGGGGGTTGGGCACTTATCCCCCATGTAGTTAAAAATCCATGTATAACTTTTGACTCCCTAAAAACTTTACTAATAGCATACTGTTGACCAGAAGCCTTACTGATAACATAAGTGGTTAATTAACACAGTTCTTGCTCTACAGTTATTAGATTTCCACATGAAGACACTCACACACATATACAACAGATAAGTTTATTAACTGTATGGCATGATGGATATTTACTATTCATTAAGTGGCCCTCTTCGACTTCAGATTTCACATTGAATAGGCTGAGGAAGAGGAGGGGTTTGTTGTATGCTGTCTGGGGTGGCAGAGGTGGAGGAGATGGAAGGAGGGATTGTTTAAAATCAGGAAGGGAGTGTGTCAGGGTTGTATTCTTTCACCGTACTTATTCAGCTTGTATGCTGAGCATATAATCCAAGAAGCTGGACTATATGAAGAAGAATGTTGCATTAGGATTGGAGGAAGACTTATTAACAGCCTGAGATATGCAGATGACACAACTTTGCTTGCTGAAAGTGAGGATGCCTTGAAGCACTTATTGATAAAGATTGAAGACTACAGTCTGCAGTATGGATTACACTTCAATATAAAGAGAACAAAAATGCTCACAACTGGACCAATAAGTAGCATCATGATAAATGAAGTTGTCAAAGACTTCATATTACTTGGTTCTACAATCAACACCAATGGAAGCAGCAGACAAGACATCAGATGACATATTGCATTGGGCTAATCTGCTGCAAAAGACCTATTTCATGTGCTGAAGAGCAAAGATATCTCCTTGAAGACTAAGGTGCGCCTAACCCATTGTATTTATTTTTATTTTTATTTTTATTGTGATTTGGGTGGAAATTTACAGAGCAAATACACTTTCCATACAGCAGATCACATACACTTTGTCTCATGACATTGACCACTATTTAGCACAATG
>NW_006921630.1:14756143-14757298 GCF_000298275.1 Orycteropus afer afer
CCCCTGAACTGTCTCCCTGTGCCTGAGCAGCCCTTCTTTCTCTCTTCTTACTTGTTCTCTCCAAGGAGTGTATCTACCTCAGATAAATGCTCAACTAGTATGCCTGTCTACTGCTTGGCTGGAAGCTACAGGTGTGTGTTCAGTTCCAGACCTGAAGGACAGCTAGGAGCCATAGTCTCAGTGATTCCACCGGGTTCCATCGCTAACCCATTGTATTTTCAGTAGCCTCATATGCATGTGAGAGCTGGACAATGAAGAAGGAAGACCAAAGAATAGTTGATGCTTTTCAGTTGTGGTGTTGGCAAAGAATACTGAAAGTACCATGGACTGCTAAAAGAACTAACAAATCTGTCTTGGAAGAAGTGCAGCCAGAATGCTCTTTGGAAACAAGAATAGCCAGACTTTGTCTCACCTCCTTTGGTCATGCTGTCGGAAAGGACTGTTCCCCGAAGAAGGATATCATGCTTCGTAAAGTGGAGGGTCAACGAAAAAGGAGAAGGTCCCCAACAAGATGGATTGACACAGTGGCTGCAACGATGGGCTCAGATATATCAAGGATCGTGAGGTTGGCACAGAACCAGGCAGTGTTTTGTTCTGTTGTACATAAGGTTGCTGTGAGTCAAAGAGGACTCGATAGCATCTAACAACAACATGTACTACCCTATGCAAGGTACTTTTTATATCCATTGCTTCATTCACGTCTCTCAGAAGCCCCCTGGGATGGGTTATTATTTGTATTTTATAAGTAATGAAACGGAGGCTCGAAAAAATGTGCAATTTTTTCACATCTCATTTAATTAGTGAATGACAGAAGGTATGTGGGAAAAAGAAGGTTTATGACTAATTGGTTTTGAGATGTAGGTGGGATAAAATATAGCAGCCCTGCAGGTATTTGAAAATGGTGATCTGATGCTTGAGAGAGAAGTCAGGGCTAAAAATGTAATTTTGGGAATCATTCCTGAAAAGATAATTGATCAAGCTGAAGGAGAGGAGAAAGTGAGAATATAAATGAAGAAAAGTAAACCAATGAAAAATCCTGTCATTTTGGGAATGCTTGAAAAATGGAAATCATTTAGTAAAATGCTTGTATTTATATAACTGAAAGAAGGATAAATTATAATGTATTTTTTTTTTTTTTTTACTCTTTTTAAAATT
>NW_006921630.1:14779885-14781999 GCF_000298275.1 Orycteropus afer afer
GAGTTAGTTCATAAAACTTTTTCGTGACCTGGATTAAGTATTCTAAAGATCATTAGACTTTCTGGCATTTATTCCTTGCTTACTTGCTAACCTTCTGGTTAGTAATTTGTCCTCCCAGTCAGGCATACTTAAAATGATAGTTGGAAAGGGACCCTGGAGCTTGGCCACACAGTGCTTTGGTATCCTTGATTTATATCCCCCCTTTTTGACACTAATAGTTGGTATGCTGCTTACTTTCACTCATTCTTTCTTAAACCTATTCCAATCAGATCTTTTCTTTCCATCATTCCACTAAATATACTCTCATCAATGTTAGCAAGGCTTTCGAGATTACTAACTCTAATGATTAATTCTCAGACTCATCTGACTTGACTTGTCAGCAGTGTTTGACATAATGGATTCTTTTGTAGGCTCCTGATTTTCCTCATGCCTCACTGGTACTGCTTCTTAGGGGTTTTTGTTGATTCTTCCTCATCTTCCTAAGCTAACCTTTTGAGTGCTGCATTTGTCTGCTAACCAGAAGGCTGGAGGTTCAAACCTACCAGCCACTCCTTGGAAGGAAGGTTGGGAAATCTACTTCCATAGTGATACTGCCTCAGAAACCCAAGGAGGTGTCGCTATGAGTCAGATCCAACTCAACTGCAGTGTGTTGCATTGTGTTACATAGGCGCACTACTGCCTCGGGCTTTGCTTTTGCTTCGTTCTCTTCTAAATGAATAGATAATTCATATGGTTTGTTCCTTCACTTCGTTTAAACCAATAAACAAACCTTCTGCCATCCAGTCAGTTCGGACTCATAGTGAACACCATTGGGTTTCCGAGGTGGTAAATCTTTTCAGAGGTACTTTGCCTCATCTTTCTCCCCTGGAGTAGCTGGTGGATTTGAACCACCAGTTTCTGATTAGCAGCCAAATGCCTTAACCACCAGAGTGCCTTCATTTAGGTCTTGTAAAATTGTGGGAGTAGTACTGTAATTTTTAGGGGGATAATGTGAATCAAGATCAGCCTAAGATTGGTACCTATGATAGAGATCACACATACCTCCACTCTCCAACTTTTTGTTTATTTATTTATTTTAACTAATTCTGACACCAGATGTCCCTTTCATGGCACTCTCTACTTCTCTTCTGGTTCGATGATCTATTGCAGTGGCCACACAGAACTCATGGAACATTCTTAGAGTTAAGTGATTTATTAAGGAAGCACTAGGGTACAACTTGGGATCAGGATCAGGATCAGGAAACATGTAGGCAAAGTCTCCCTTCTGCAGTATAAAGTAGCTTTCCCAGCTCTTCATGGCCATGTGGGCCTCCTCAGCCACCTGAGGACAGGTTCTTCTTGGCCCCCTCAAGATAAGTTCCTTTAGGTTCTGTTGTTTATCACTACCACTTATACTTCAGAGTCTCTTCTGGGCTTCTCATGGCTTCAGTGTTACAGCCCTTGACCTGTATTATAGCTCTTTTAGGAGGTTCCTTGCCTCCTCTCTCTTTCTCTGCTTCTCTTCTCTTTCTTTCTTTTGCTTCTGCCTTGCTGCTCTTCCTTTTGCTTCTTTCTGTCTGAAAAAACTCTGTGGATTTGGCTGCATATGGATACAGCTCCTTCTCAATTTTAAGGTATGAGCCCTCCCTACAGAGGTCACAGACTGACCAATCTCTTCTTGGTAGGCCAGTAGACACCTAATTTGCATGTTGTTGTTGTTAGGTGCCTTCAGTTTGTCTCCGACTCATAGCGACCCTATGCACAGCAGAACAAAGCACTGCCTAGTCCTGTGCCAGCCTCCTTGCTAGGCTATAAGCACGATCCTTGCATACTAGGCTATAATCACCTCATTTACATAGTCTTTTTGCCAATCCCTGCAATGTGCATATCAATCACAGGGCAGGCTGCAACCCCAGGCTAGACAAAAAATATCAAAACCAAGTTGTTTTCAGCTTACTCAGGAATTATCAGTCAATCTAAATTAATTAATTAATTTATTTTTACTTGGGTGAAGATTTACAGAGCAAATTCACTTTCCATACACCAGTTCACATATACTTTGTCTCATGTCATTGACCACAGTTTACCACAATGCAACAGCTCCCTTCCCACTTCCTCCCCATGGTTACCTCTTC
>NW_006921630.1:14785664-14794678 GCF_000298275.1 Orycteropus afer afer
GATTATCTTCTGTGTCTGTGTTAATTGGTTTCCCTTTTCTTTGTTGAAGAGCATCTGTGCAGTCCTTGTGCCTAGTCCGCCATCTTGCCGGAACTCTTTTTTTTTTTTTAAGAATTGCCAAAATATATTTAGTCATTTGTTTTTGAACCATTTCTCTATACTAGACCATGAGATGTTGGCACAGGCACAGATAGGAGTCCTGATTCCAGGCTGTTGTTAGAATAGCTCTACTATCCTAATGACAAGGCTGTATTCCTGAGCTGAGCTCACTATGCTAGACTGCCTTCCCTCAGGATGAGTTCTCTTGCAGCAGATCCCACCACTACATATGACCTGAAAGTAATCTGGTGTCAGACCTCCACACCTGTTCACCGAATGTGCCTGGTTCAAGCAGTGAACACAGTGAACATAGCTTGAGTTCCTTCCTGCAGGCTCTTAACTTCTACTGCAACCATTCAGAATTCCTTCAGGCCCATTTCACCAGTTACTTTACCAGGCATGCTCCAGGGATGTCTGATGCCCTCCTCCGCCCAAGTATACAAATCATGCGTATGTTTCAGGGAGGGTCCCAGCCCACTCACAAGTGGGCCTGTTCAAGGCTTCCCCTGCAGGCTTTCAAATCTGCCTCTTCAGGTAGAATCCTGGTATGAGAATATAAATTGGCCCTTGGAAGGAGACATATCTACGCTTACATAAGCGAGTTTCTGACTTCAGCTACAGAAGACCTGGGTAAATATTAGTAATATATATCAGAGAGTTCCAATGCTGCATCTTCCTCAGGGATGTGTTTTGGGTCTGTATCCTGGTCCCTTGTTTCTTCTGCTTTATCTTGCTTGTTTGTGTGGACTGTGTTGCTCTGTTGTCTCTGAGGCATTGTGATGTTTTTATGTTTATATTTAATTGGTGATTGTCTGTTGGAGTGATTTTGCCCATGATTTTTGTTTTCTTTGTATGTTATCTATGTAAGCAGAGGCAGGGTATTTTGCTGTTCTCCTCTATTCACTAGTTGACAGCACTTATACATTCACCACCTGTCTCTTTTCCTGTTGTCAGCCTCTCATATGTCCCTGCCATCCTTCTTGCCGGAACTCTTATCAGTCAATCTAGACAAACGTAACAAACTCTCTGTGGTATAAAACTAGGGCAGAGGTCATAGGGGAACAGTCTCTCAAGTTATTTTCCCAAAGAACCAAGGGAAAGACCATATAAGGGAACTCATTTCACCATAGGTCTCTATTTTGATGTCACTTTATTGGTAGTGACTTCTCTAACTATTTATAATTGCAACACTTCCTACTCCCAGCTCCCAGCTCCCAGCACTTTCTTTCCCTTTCTGTGCTTAATTTTTAATTCCCATAGGATTGTCTGACATACTAAATTTATTAGTTGGTTATTTATAAATCCCTGCACTAGACCTTAGGAGCTCTGGTAGCATAGTGCCTAAGGCATTTGACTGCTATCCAAAAGGCTGGTGGTTCAAACCCACCAGCCACTCCTCAGAAGGAATGCTGGGCGATCTATTTCTGTAGTGATACTGCCTCAGAAACCCAAGGAGGTGTTGCTTTGAGTCGGTTCCGACTCGATGGCACATAACAACAATAGCAGCACTAGACTTTTACCTCTAGGTGGGTGGGGCCTTTTTTTTTTAAATTATTATTTTTTTTCATTATACTCTGTCTCCACTATCTAGAATGTTTTTGGTACAGGATAGACACTCAAAATATGTTTGTTGAATAAATGAATGGTTAGTTTGAGACCACACTTTTGTTACCATTGAGTAGGTCCCAACTCATAGTGACCCTATAGGACAGAGTTAAACTGCCCCATAGTGTTTCCTAGACTGTAATCTTTATGGGAGTAGATCTCCAGGTCTTTTCTCCTGCAGAACTGCTGTGTGGGTCTGAACTTCTAACTAAGGTTAGCAGCTGAGCACTTACTTAACCATTATACCTCCAGGGCTCCTAAACCACTCTGGACCTATAGAATTTAGAATCTACTGAAAATACCAGAATATATGGTTTTGCTTTTGTATTAGTTTCTTAAGTTGGCTGTAACAAAGTACCACAAATTGGATGACTTATAGGAACATACATTTATTGTCTCACAGCTCTAGAGGCTGGTAGTCAGAATTGAGGATGTCAGATTCATTTCTCTGTTTGCTGTAGGGGAAGATCATTTTTTTTCCGGCTTTTAGTAGCACCAGTGTGGCTGCATCTTCACATGGCTTCCTTTCTTCTGTTCTGTTTCATAGTACGACACTCATTGCATTAAGACTCACCTTATTCCAGGATCCAAAAACACATTGCCATCGAGTCCATTGTGATTCATTGCAATCCTAGAGGATAGAGTAGAACTACCCCACGGGATTTCTCAGGCTATAATCTTTATGGAAGCATACTACCACATCTTTCTTTTTGGGAGTAGCTGATGGGTTTGAACCATAAACCCATTAACAGCTGAGTGCTTACCTACTGCACTACCAGTTAAATTCCTTATCTAAATCTAACTGATAACATCTTCAAAGACCCTGTTTCCAAACAAGGTCACTTTCATAGGTACCAGGGTAAAGAATTCAACATGAATTTTTTGTGAGGAACATAATTCATAACAACTTTGTTGAAGACTGAATCCCACCATGACATTGCTCTGAGTTGTTAGCTGGCCTCCTCTATGACACTTGTTTCCATGTCATCTCTTAAATTCAAGAGCATTTAGGTTTTCTGATTTCCATTTGTGTCTTCCTCCCTAATGCCAAAATTATGTGTCTTTAAAATTGTTCCCCTCTGAAATTCATTACTGAATGTATAAGGAATGTTGATGTATAATGCTAATGATGAAATAATGTTATTTTTTTTTGCTTTTCTTGCTTTTTTTTTATCCCCAATGGCATTCTTAGGATAAGAAAGAGAAAAATATCTCAACAAGTTCTACTAGTTCCTCTTACTCTGCAAGATCAGTTTCTTCAGAAAAGAGAAAACTGGTGAGTGTTTAGATACCATAACTAATTCTAAAAATGGTTTATGTTAAAGTTTTAATGTGAAGTGAAGTAATATATAAATTTGCTCCCAGTACTTTTCTATTAATTTTTTCACTTATATGATACTCATTTTTTGATAACCAGTAGAAAGAAAACTGTTGTTGTTGTTGTTATGTGCCTTCGAGTTGGACCCGACTCATAGCAACCCTTCCTTGGGTTTCCAAGGCGGTATCACTGTGGGAGTAGATTGCCCAACCTTCCTTCTGAGGAGTGGCTGGTGGGTTTGAACCCCCAGCCTTCTGGATAGCAGTCAAGTGCCTTAGGCACTATGCTACCAGAGCTCGTAGAAAGAAAACTAGTGTTTGGTTTTTCTTCCTTATCATTATCAAAAAGCATTTATCAAGTTCTTTCATGTTCTAATAGACTCTGCCATTTTGGAATAGAAAACAGTGGATATAAATGTAGACTTTTTTTTTTTTATTTTATTTTATTTATTGTGATTTCGGTGAAGATTTACAGAGCAAATTCACTTTCCATACACCAGTTCACATATACTTTGTCTCATGTCATTGATCACAGTTTACAATGTAACAGCTCCCCTCCCACTTCCTCCCCATAGTTACCTCTTCCCAGTGACCATCCCTCCATACTCTCCTGCGCCCTGAGCTGTCTCCCTGTGCATAAGCAGCCCTTCCTTCTCCCATGATTGTTCTCTCCAGGGCATGTGTCTACTTGAGGTAAATGTTTAACTCACATGCCTGTACATTGTTTGGCTGGCAACCACAGGTGTGTGTTCAATTCCAGACCTGAAGGGCAGCTAGGGGCCATAGTCTCAGTGGTTCCACCAGGCTCTATTGGACCAGCAAACCTGGTCCCCACCTTTTTTTTTCTTTTTTCCTCCAAATGATTTTGAGTTTTGTTCCACATTGTTCTCCCTCTCTATCCAGGATCTCCTACATCCCTTCCAAGTAGATGACAGTGGTAGCCGGGCACCGTCTAGTTCTTCTGGGTCTCATACTTGTATAGGTTGCAGATTGGATGGTATACCAGTCGCTAGGACTGATTGTTTCCATTAATTTTGGTTTTCTTCTTTCTTCTTTGCTCCTAACGAGGAGAGACCCATCGTTGCATCTGGATGGCAGCTTGCTAGCTTTTAAGATCCCAGTCGCTACTCGCCAAAGTAGGAGGTGGAACAATATTTTGTATAGTATGTTTTGCCAATTGAGCTTGATCGTAGACATTTTTTTAAATCTTATGTATATGGTTATATTAGATCTTTACAATTTCCTTTTGAGGTAGGCAAGATAGATGTATTATTTGCATTTTTAGATTTGGAAATTGAGACCCAGGAAGTTAAGTGACTTATGTGAGGACACAAAGTTGTATACAGCAACAGAGCCAAGACCAGAGTTCTTTCCATTCTCATACAAATAACTGGAAACAGTGACAGCAGATTAAACATGTTAAGCTATAGTATAAGGGTGAATGGTAAAGTACTTACCACATTCTTTTCTTTCAGAAATCAAATCATACAGATATTTTGTACTGTAATACAAAAAGAAGACAAGAACTCAAAAGGTAAATTTGTGTTTTCTTCAATATCTTTTGTGTTTTTTTTTTGCCTATTATGAGACTGATATTTAGATTTAGAAAAGCCTTTATTAAGTTGGATTAGCACTGCTTTGCATGTAAATACTCTAGCTGTAACAATGATTATGATTATTAAATTTTCTAATATTACTATACATTTAAGAAAAAGTATGAAATAAAAAGTACATTAAAGCTCTTTATGCTATAACTTTCACTGAAATCACAGTAAAAACTTAAAAGAAACCCAACTGTTTATGCTGTGTAGATGACATTTTCAAATAAAATGGGGATTTTTATCTCTTTGGCACATCATTATAAGGTACATGATGTCATTACATATACTAATGGAAGAGTCATAGGACTAATTTAGAAATTTTGGATAAATTATCTTTCCATAGTATCTATGACAAGAATATATAGCTCATTAAATTAATAGAGCTCTAAAACTGTTAATTAACCAGGAAGTGGCTTCAACTAGAGAACTTGGGAATAATGACGGGAATAATGAAAATTATTTTTCTTTAATTTCTACATTTTTTGTATAAAAATTTCAGAGAACTTTGTGATGAAGGAATTCCTTGCCGCTAATGAGGATAAACCAGGTTCCTAAAATATGTAATACTTGACAACCATGTAGTTGGTAAAAATCAAGATTTCTTTGAAAATAAGGATTATGGGAAGACAATTGAAATGGCATTAAATCTATAAATACAAGTTCTGCTTCCCAAACAAGCCAAATTATTGTCTGCTGTAAAACAAAACAAAAAATTCAACCTGACTCTGAATTTTCTTTTTTTTTTTTTTCCTGAATCGTCTCCTTCTGATTTGTTTTGTTTTGTGGTATGTTGCTTTTATATCATTATTTGTTGAAGCAGATTCTATGGCAAGTTTCATGTTGTGGTGACTAACACATTATAAATATTTCAAAGCAGATTTTTAATGCCTTTTTCCCTGGTATCCTTTGTCAATTTTATTTTAAGAACTAAAACATTTTTTGGCTTTTCACTGGCTACGTTTTGTTTAAGGGCACATTTTCTAGCCTTTGCTCTTACATTCTTGTGTAAGAGGGTGACACGTAAACTGACTTCTGACCTATCTATAACTCCCTTAAATTTGCCCACTTAATCTTGGAGCAGGAAGAAATAATGTTGAATTCTTTTGAGAACAGAATGTAAGTTATTCAAAGATGTACTGAAGTACAACTTGGCTTCAGTATTTTTTCAAAATCTGCCGTTTGGCTTCAGGTTTTGGAAAACTGAACAGCTGACTACCAACATCAGCAACATTTTTGCATGCCTAATGCATGTGTCATCAATGACCTTGCCATTGTATAGGTATCTAATCAGAATAATAACGTGAGTAATATAAACAAGATTTGCCATTTGGATTTATTGTTTTAATAGCTGAATATATGCTTTCAGATATTAGCAAGCACTCTAGATGTAACTTGTAAAAATTTCTTTTAGCCAAAGATAAACTATATGGCACATAAGATATTTTAATGCTGTCTTGTCATGTATTTACAGGATATTCAAACAGTATGGTATGGAAGCTATCATATATTTAAAAAGTAGCTTGAACAAAAGAAGGTGTAATACTTTGCTTTGCAGATCCCAATACCAACCATGCAGGATTTCTGATAACCATAGCTTGCTTGTAGAGAGAGTGGCTCATTTGCTGCTGTTGTTTACTTGCCGTGTGCTTTGAGGTTTTAAGTATTTCTTATGATATCTTCTATTTGTTCACCTCCAGACTAAGTGCTAAAATTGGTGTGTAAACAGTAAAAGCTGAGATACAGATAGAAAATTTTGTTACCCTGAAAACGAGTTACATTGTTCCAGTACTACAATTCCATATCCATGGCTTAAGTATACATAAATATATTAGCAATAAAAATATAAGTGACAGCAGTCATCTTAAATCTGCTTCAGAAAAATTTTATAAGCATTTCTTTAAGCACTGTACAATTTCAGTTTGTGGGATTTTTTCCAATAATATTGCACTATCACCATTACACTTCCTTCAGTGCAGCTTTGACATCTTCCTTTAATACTATTGATTCTTGATCATATGCCACCTCCTGAAATAGATGGTCATCTATCAATTATTTTTGGTATAGTGATTCTGTATATTCTATCTATCTTCTTTAGATGTTTCCTACATTATTCAGTGTATTGCCCATGGAATCTTTCAGTATTGCAATTCAAGGCTTAAATTTTTTCCTAGTTCTTTCAGCTTGAGAAATGCCAAGCGTGTCTTTCCCTTCTAATTTTCCAACTCCAAGTCTTTGCACATTTCATTATAATAATTGACTTTGTCAAGGAATTGGCAAAAAACAAGGCTCCGGGAATTGACGGAATACCCATTGAGATGTTTCAACAAACGGATGCTGTGTGGGAGGCACTAACTCATCTATGCCAAGAGATTTGGAAGACATCCTGGCCAACTGACTGGAACAGATCCATATTTGTACCCATTCCAAAGAAAGGTGATCCAACAGAATGTAGAAATTTTGAACAGTATCATTAATACCACATGCAAGTAAAATCTTACTGAAGATAATTCAAAAATTATAAAATCAGTGTATAGACAAAGAACTTCCAGAAATGCAGGCTGGATTCAGAAGGGGATGTGGTGCGAGGGATACCATAGCTAATGTCAGATGGACTTTGGCTCAAAGCAAAGAATACCAGAAAGATATTTACTTGTGCTTTATTGACTATGCAAAGGTGTTTGATTGTGTGGATCATAACAAATTACACATAGCATTGAGAAGAAAGGGAATTCCAGAACACTTAATTGTACTCATGAGGAACCTGTACATAGACCAGGAGGCTGTCGTTCAACAGAACAAGGGGATACTGCATGGTTTAAAATCAAGAAGGGAGTGCATCAGGGTTGTATCCTTTCACCATACTTATTCAGTCTGTATGCTGAGCAAATGATCTGGGAAGGTGGAATAAATGAAGAAGAACGTGGCATCAGGATTGGGAGAAGGGTCATTAACAAACTGAGATATGTGGATGACACAACTTTGCTTGCTGAAAGTGAGGATGAGTTGGAGCACTTACCAATGAAAATTAAAGACTGCAGTCTGCAGTATGGATTACACCTCAATATAAAGAAAACAAAAATCCTCACAACTGGACGAATAAGCAGTATCATCATAGATGTAGAAAAGATTGAAGTTGTCAAAGGCTTCTTATTACTTGGTTCTATAGTCAACATCAATGGAAGCAGCAGTCAGGACATCAAAAGCAGTATTGCATTGGGCAAATCTGTTGCAAAAGAACTTTTTCAAGTGCTGAAGAGCAAAGATGTCTCCTTGAAGGCTAAGATGTGCCTGACCCAAGCCAGGGTATTTTCAGTCACCTTATGTGCATGTGAGAGCTGGATGATGAATAAGGAAGACTGAAGAAGAGTTGATGCTTTTGAGCTGTGGTGTTGGTGAAGAATGCTGAAAGTACCATGGACTGCTAAAAGAACTAACAAATCTGTGCTGGAGGAAGTGCAGCCAGAATGCTCCTTGGAAGTGAGAATGGCCAGAATTCGTCTCACCTACTTTGGTCATGTTGTCAGAAGGGACCATTCTCTGGAAAAGGATATCATGCTTGGTAAAGTGGCGGGTCAATGAAAGAAGGGAAGACCCTCAACAAGATGGATTGATATAGTGGCTGCAGTGATGGGCTTGGGTATAGTAGGGATTGTGAGGTTGACACAGGACTGGGCAGTGTTTTGTTCTGTTGTCCATGGGGTCACTGTGAGTCAGAGACGACTCAACAGCACCTAACAACAACAACAACATCACCATTGACCAAATATTTAAGGCCAGGAGTTGAAGAGAAGATACATACTCAGTTACTATTAGAGAGATGACACTATTGCTATGAGCACTGCCCAAGATTGTCAGAATTAGGCAAATAATGCCATTATCTTCTGTTGATCTAAGTTGAAAGTATCTGGTTTAGTATCCTAAATATGTGTTTTGATGACTAATAGAGCAGTCTAGCAGCTGAAAATGTTAAGAAATTATTGTTCCTATACTGTCATATTTGAAAATGTTGGTGGCTAAATTATTAAATAATCTAATGATAATGAAAGTTTTTTTTTTTTTAATTTAATTTTATTTATTGTGATTTCGGTGAAGATTTACAGAGTAAATTCACTTTCCATAGAGCAGTTCACATATACTTTGTCTCATGTCATTGACCACAGTTTATAATGCAACAGCTCCCTTCCCACTTCCTCCCCATATTTACCTCTTCCCAGTGACCGTCCCTCCATACTCTCCTGTGCCCTGAGCTGTCTCCCTGTGCATATGCAGCCCTTCCTTCTCCCATGATTGTTCTCTCCAGGGTGTGTGGCTACTTGAGGTAAATGTTTAACTCACATGCCTGTACATTGTTTGGCTGGAAACCATAGGTGTGGGTTCAATTCCAGACCTGAA
>NW_006921630.1:14796783-14800826 GCF_000298275.1 Orycteropus afer afer
AGATACCTAAAGATAATTCTTTTGAATTCCTTATCAGAGAGTTCCAATGCTGCTTCTTCCTCAGGGATGTGTTCTGGGTCTGTATCCTGCTCTCGTTTCTACCACTTTATCCTGCTTCTTTGTGTGGA
Source organism: Orycteropus afer afer (assembly GCF_000298275.1). NCBI lineage: Eukaryota > Metazoa > Chordata > Mammalia > Tubulidentata > Orycteropodidae > Orycteropus > Orycteropus afer. The sequence goes on from NW_006921630.1 coordinate 14,796,912, forward strand.
CTGAGATCTTCTGTTGTTTCCGAGACATTGTGACATTGTTGTCTTTAGATCTCTGTTAACTGTTTGTGAAGAGCAGCCAAGGGTGGTTCAGGCTCTTCTTGGTGGTTTTTGATCGTTGGCCTTTTCAGTCTTGCAGGCCCCGAGTGTCCTTGGGGTTGCTGGAAAGCAGAACGTGTTCTTAAGCCCCCGAAATCTGTGAGAGCACTGTCTCTTTAAACATCCAAAATAGTCAAGCCGCCTTTTAAACCTTCAAAATGGCGGCAACCTCCTGACCGGCAAAAGTCCACAGCTCAACCCACCTTGCAATAATGAAAGTTTTAATAAAATTTTACATTCTTATATTCCAGGAATTCGATCTAGGTTGATGATATCGATATTCAGCTTCAGCTAAATACTGATTTTAACACTAAGTCATTCACAAAAATGAAGTATTTGCTATCTGTCTAACTTATACCTAAGACCTCAGAATTTAATATTTTAGCATGTAAATATAAAACTGCACTATCTTAATTTAGCATTTCGCAAAACTAGTTCATAATCTATTGCCATCGAGTCAGTTCCAATTCAAAGTGACATCATAGGATAGAGTTGAACTGCTCCATAGGGTTTCCAAGGTTATATATCTTTGCAGAAGCAGATTGCTACATTTTTTTTCCATAGAGTTCAAAGCCACTGATCTTTCCGTTAGCAGCTGAGCATTTTAACCACAGCACCACCAGGGCTCCTAAACCAGTTAATAAGGGGTAATTTTTGAGATTTACTTTGTTAGTCTTTAAAACGTCTTATAATATTGGTTTTTCATTAATTATGACCATATAGACCATGGTGAATAGGTAGCATAATAACACAAAGTGTGAAGAACAAATAGGAATATGAAAATGCTCAGAAAACTATAATATCCGTTTAAATCTTAAAGTTTTTAAAAATTGTTCCTTGTTAAAGATAAAGGTTGGTGTTCTTTTTGCAATAAAGAAATACAAAAAACTAACTCACTGCCACTGAAGTAGATTCTGACTCATAACAACTCCCATTGGGTTTCTGAGGTGGTAAATCTTTACAGAAGTAGATTGCCCAGTCTTCCTTCCATGGAGTGGCTGGTGGGTTCAAACTGTCAACCTTCTGGTTAGCAGTCAAATGCCTTAGGCACTATGCCACCAGAGCTCCCTAATAAAGAAATGGTACTCACTGCTGCCGAGTAGATCCTGACTCATATAATAAAGAAATGTTGTTGTTGTTGTTGTTATGTACCGTCGAGTCGGCCCCGACTCATAGCGATCCCTCCTTGGGTTTCCGAGGCAGTATCACTACGGAAGTAGGATTGCCCAACCTTCCTTCTGAGGAGAATAAAGAAATAGCAAAGAAAATAAAATCAGAAGACTCAGGTGAAACTCCTGTTAAAAACTGAAGGATTTATAGTTTGTTCTTCTTTAATTGATTATTTGAGAAACCACTTATTTACTCTCTGTTTCTCCCCTACTGGACTGTAAGCTAATTTGGAGCTAAGGACTATATCTAATCTACCTTTTTAGTGCCTAGCAGAGTGGCAGGCATTTAGAAGGCATTCAGGGATTTATTTATATAAATGAATGGATTGTGTGTGATTGAAATTTTTTCCCCTTTCTTTATGATTATAAAGGAATACCTACTTTTATAAAGTAGGAAAATATTACTACCTTCCCTAGCCTTTGTTACTTGTAACATTTTAGTACCTTTCTGTTCTCTTTTCTATGCTTGTTTAAATTGTTGAAACTGTATTATAATATATATCTATAGATTTATGCCTTTTGTGAAGAACAAATAGGAATGTGAACATATTCAGAGAACATTTAAAACCTTATTAAAACTTAACAGCTTATTTTCTCCTTGATATTATACGAATGTGCTTTGTCATGTGATTTATAAATATAATTCAGAGTGACTGTTCCATTGTTTTATGCTGAGTTCTCTAGAGAAGCAAAACCATTGAAGCATATATGTTTTTTTTTTTGTTGTTGTTATATGCCGTCGAGTCAGCCCAGACTCATAGCGACCCCTCCTTGGGTTTCCGAGGCTGTATCACTATGGAAGTAGATTGCCCAACCTTCCTTCCGAGGAGTGGCTGGTGGGTTTGAACTGCCAGCCTTCTGGTTAGCAGTCGAGTGCCTTAGGCACTATGCTACCAGAGCTCCTATGTTGTTGTTAGGTGCCAGCAAGTGAGATCCAACTCATAATGACCCCATGTACAACAGAAGAACATGGCAACCCCATTCCTGTACCATCCTCACAATTGTTACTATGTTTGAGTTGCAGCTACAGTGTCAATCCATCTTGTTTAAGGTCTTCCTCTTTTTCACTGACCTTGTACTCTACCAAGCATTGATGTCCTTCTCAAGGGTCTGTTCCCTCCTGATAGCATGTCCAGAGTATGTGAGACAAAGTCTTTCCATCTTTTCTTCTAAGAAGTATGCTGGCTATACTTCTTCCAAGACAAATTTATTTGTTCTTCTGACAGTCCATGGTATGTTCATATTCTTCACCAACACCATAATTCATATGCATCAGTTTCTCTTTGGTCTTCCTTATTTATTGTCTACCTTTCACATGCATATGAGGCTATTGAAAATACCATGGCTTGGGTCAGGCACACCTTAGTTCTAAACTTGACATCTTCACTTTTAACATGGTAAAGAGGTCTTTTATAGCAGATTTGTCCACTGCAATATGTTGCTTGACTTCTTGACTGTTTCTTCTGTGGCCATTGATTTGTGAATCCAAGTGAAATGATATCCTTGACATCTTCATTCTTTTCTCCATTTATCATGATGTTGCTTATTGGTCCGATTGTGAGGATTTTTGTTTTCCTTAAGTTGAGATGTAATCCTTATGGAAGGCTTTGATATTTATCAGTAAGTGCTTCAGGTCCTCTGCAATTTCAGCACGCAAGGTTGTGTCATCTGCATATGGCAGGTTGTTAATGAGTCTTCCTCTAATCCTGATCCTGCATTCTTCTTCATGTAGTCCAGCTTCTGGGATTATTTGCTCAGTATACAGATTGAGTAAGTATGGTAAAAGGATACAACCCTGATGCTCTCTTACCTGATTTTAAACTATGCAGTATCTCCTTGTTCTGTCAAATGACTGCATCTTAGTCTATGTAAAGATCCTGCATGAACACAATTAAGTGTTCTGAAAATTCCATTCTTCACAATTTAAAAGTCCCTAGGTAGTGCTCTGGTAGCATAGTGCCTAAGGCACTTGACTGCTAACCAGAAGGCTGGTAGTTCAAACCCACCAGCCACTCTTTGGAAGGAAGGTTGGGCAATCTACTTCCGTAGTGATACCACCTTGGAAACCCAAGGAGGGGTCACTATGAGTCGGGTCTGACTCATCGGTCTATAACAACAACAACAACAGGTGGTGCAAGGGGAGCTCTGGTGGTGTAGTGCCTAAGCCATTTGACTGCTAACCAGAAGGCTGGTGGTTCAAACCCACCAGCTACTCCATGGAAGAAAGACTGGGAAATCTATTTCTGTAAATATTTAATACCTCGGAAACCCAAAGAGGGTTGCTGTGAGTTGGAATCGACTCGATGGCAGTGAGTTTGGTTTTGAGGTGGTACAAGTAGTTTGCACTCAGCTACTAATCGAAGTATTGGTCATTCAAACTTGCCTAGCAGTGCTGCAGAAGAAAGGCTTAATGATCTGCTTCTGTGATAAACCAAGGAAATCATGTCAGAGAAGTTCTATTCTGTAACAAATGGGGCCACCGTTAGTTGGAATCAAATCATCAGCAATGTGTTTGGTTTGTTCTTTTGCTAGTATTTAATGTTATTTTTTAAATCTTTGGTAATTTAATAGAAGTAAAATGGCATTTTGCTGCTGTAGTAAGCATCTATGATTACTATAGAGGTCAAACTTTTAAGTTTTTTTTTTTTTT
>NW_006921630.1:14801875-14812713 GCF_000298275.1 Orycteropus afer afer
GTTTATTAGGGAAGCACCAGGCTACAATTCAAGTTCAGGAAAAAAACGCTCAGTTTCTCTCCCAGCCCACCGTCTCCAAGCCAAGTCTCTCACAGTCTCTCCCCCAGCAATGCATGTCCCTCGGTGTCTTACTCAGCAATGCGTGTCTCTTGCATCCCTTTCCCAGCAGCACGTGTCTCTTTCAGCAGCACCTCTTCCTCAACCAGCAGTCAGAGAGAGAGTTCTGCCTCTAGGAGGCCTCCTTTTGAGCTTAGCAAGTGGCCAAACCAACCAATCCTAACAACAGAATTCTAAGCACCTGAGAGTGAGCCTCCCATAACATTGCATTGTGCCACACCCAACAGAAATAACCCAGGTGGATAACATTTACAATCAGGAGCTCCTCAGTTGCTCATTCCACCACTGAGTTTACAATGACTTATGGGTAGAAAAGCCATACTAAGTAATTTACTACACTGCAGAAACCTAATGGGGGTCACCATAAGTTGGAATCAATTTGATGGCAGTGAGTTTGGTTTGGTTTATTTTTGGTATTATATAAAGCTATAACTTGATTTTTTTTTTTTTTTTACCAAATAACTAACTAGTTATTCAAAAACTGTTTCTTGAGTAATCTTTTCCACTTCATTGTCAATTTAACCATTTCTTACTTTTTTCTAAAGTTAATATTAGCCCAGTTTTGTCTTTCCCTATGTAAAATTATACAATAAGAGTATAGTAAAATTATACATAAGAGCAATCTTATGTATACATGTAATATAACCTAGGTTTTGTGTGTTTTACAGATTAAGTGTAGCAACCGATGATACTTCAAGAAAGATGCCAAATACCAGTTCTTCATCTCAAGAACCCGTTAAACTCCCTGAAGCATCATTTTCAACAAATAATCAAATTATTTCACAGAATCTTTCTTTAAGTGGAACTAAAACAAATATAAATAAATATTCAGATTTTAAACTGAAAGATATCAAACTGACAAATGTTCAGAGTAAGCTCAAACATGAACTTAAAAACCTCAGCAGTCCTAAGATTGTCAAAGATGTAAAGCCTAAAACTGAAGGTCGGGCAAATGAAAAAAAATGGCATCATTTACTTTCTCAGAGCCAGAAGATGAAAGAACTCAGGAAAGAAAGGTACAATAAATTTAGAGACAGTTCAGAAAGATGCATCTTGGAGAAATGCAAGATAAATGAATTTTCTCAGGATAATACTTCCTACAAAATAATTAAGGAAGCACTAAAACCTGGAAGAAGGAAGATCAGTTTCAAAATCCCTGTAAAATCCCGTGATACCCTCCAGAAGCTTGTAAAAGAAGATGTCTTCAGTTTAGATGCTAACAAGTCAGAGACTAAGCAGAAGGAAGAAGAATGCCTGGAAAGCTCCCAGGTTTCATTAAATTTGACTAGGCACAAAATTGAACCTTTATTTTCAGATTCTACATGTAAGACTGTTCGTAAATGGAAAGGAAAGTATCATGAGCATCAAGAAAGTAATGAGTCAAGTTCTAGTAAAAATCTAACCCAGGTAAGGTGGTATAAAATGAGGCTTGTAGGTTTTAGCCAAGTGTTCTAATATATCAGGTTTGACTTGTTTTAATTACTGATTATGATGATAGAAGGCTGATTCAAATTTAGTCATGGAGATATGTGTTGGTTCCTTTATTTTGCTGCCGTAAACCCTACTTTCATTATTTTTTAGATTGTGATTTTGGTGAATGTTTACAGAGCAAATTGATTTTCCCTTCAACATTTCATGCATTTTGTTTTGTGACATTGATTGCAATCCCCACAATGTTACGTTACATCTCTTTTCCCACTTTCGCCCTGTGTTTACCATTTCCCTTTGTCCTTCTTTCCTATCCCTTCCTGACTTCTGAGTTTTATCCCTGGGCAAATGCTGCCCTTTTGATTTCGAATGGTTGATTGTTCTAATGAGTATGCACCTCCCTGGTGTTACTATTCACCTTATACAGGACTGTCTCTCATTTGGCTGAAAGTTGAGCCACAGGGTGAATGCAACTTTTTAAGAAGGAATCCTGGCAAGTATCAGAGGACATAATTGAAGGGTATTTGTGAAAAATGTGAGGGTGGGCAGGAAACAAAACAGTTGTAGATAGTCTTTTGTATAATAATCCCGTAGGCTCTTCTCTAACCCCAAGTACAGGGAACACTTGGGTTAACATTCTGAAGAGTTCATTTCTTTAACAAATTATTTGAGTGTCACTGTAATAATACAGCTTGTAAGAGTCATACAATCTTTGTTTTTATAGACATTCATATGAAGAGACAAATAAGCAATCACATATCATATAATATGGTATACATAGGACATTAACATCATGGTATACTGTGGAGGAATTAGTTTTAAAAGATTTACTACAGGAGGTAGTGTTTACACTAAGAAGTAAAGAATGAGTAGCATTCTTTCAAGTGAAGTGGAGTGGGATGGGAGAAGCAGAGATATTTTAGGCAGAGGGAATTGCACGTGCAGAAATCCAGGCTAAAAAACTTGGTACATCTAATTTTGCTTCTAAATTATGTATTAAATGGCATTTGTGGACTACTTTGAGAACCTAATTTCTAGTATTGTTTCTATGGCACAGAAATTTTTTGCTTTACAGAAAGCTTTTAGAACTTTAGAATTTCAGAACCTTAGAATTTCTGAAACCGAGAGACAGTGTCTTTTAAATAGGGGCGGTTGATCCTATCTGGTTTTAGGTATTAAAACTACAGACTGCAGAAATTAGGTATTCCTTATGAAAAAATGGAGAGATCATAAGCCAGAAGAGCTTGAGAGAGCGTGCCTTTAGTTTAAATGAACTTGAAGGGTCCCAAAGAGGTAAAGAGTTGTGTTCCTTCTTTTTGCTGCTTTCATAGAGGAAAAGAACTCCAGTTTTTCTTTTAGGTATTATAACCAATTCTCCAGAATAGAATGGAAGAAAGGAACTTGAAGTTGCCAAATGTTCAATGATAATTGTTGGTGTTCCCCTTATGCTGTTCATCTAAAAAACAGTATGAGAAATCCCTGTAGTGCATTTTAGGGTTTGTTTGTTTGATTATTCATTCATTCACTTATTCATTCATTCATTCTCTTGCCTTTCTCTATAGAATTACTGCACAAATCAAAACCAAAAGTGATACATAGCACCAATATCAACTAGTAGGGAAAGCAGTTTTTGCATGACTGCTTACCAGTTAATTGGAATTAAAACACTTTATAAAGTAGTCCTTTGATTGTAACCATATCTGATGTAAAATCATTAGATATAAGAGCAGCAAATAAATATTATCCTTACCTTGGGCATATGATTAACAGTAGTCTTAACACTATGTTTGTTGTTTTGTTTTTCTCATTAATTCCTCAATAGATATATTTCTGAAGTCATAAGTGTACTTTATAAGGAAATAATAGTATTTTCTGCATTTAGTAATCTGATTATGCATTCCTAAAGAGACGATAGCTTTTTCTATTTCTTGGGTTTTATAATCTTTAGATATAGACCCCTCTCAGGATGCACATCTTCTTCCCATCATTGTAAATTAATATTCTAAAGATTTATGATTTATAGAACACTTTCATATATAGCATCCCACTTAATCCTTACAAGTCTGTGAGGTAAGAATTCATTCATTTATCAAACATCAATTAAAGGTACTTTTCTAGGTACTAGAGATTGAGAACTCACTGCCATCAAGTTGATTGTGACTCACAGCAACCCCCATTGGGTTTCTAAGGCTGTAAATCTTTACAGAAGTAGATTGCCTCATCTTCTTCCAACAGAGCAGCTGATGGATTTGAACTACTGACCTCCTGGTTAGCAGCCAAATGCCTTACCCACAATACCAGCAGAGCTCCTTATCAGACAATCATCTGATCTACTGTTCTGGGAATGACAAATTGAAGAAGAATGGTGTCACATTCATCATCAAAAAGAATGTTTCAAGTTCTATTCTGAAGTACAATACAGGATACTACCCATGCACCTGCAAGGAAGACCAGTTAATACTACCATTATTCAAATTTACGCACTAACCACTAAAGCCAAAGATGAAGAAATTGAAGATTTTTACCAACTTCTGCAGTCTGAAATTGACCAACCATGCAATCAAGATGTATTGATTATTACTGGTGATGGGAATGCAAAAGTTGGAAACAGAAATTGGTAGTTGGAAAATATGGCCTTGGTGATAGAAATGATGCTGGAAGATTGCATGATAGAATTTGGCAAAACAGAGACTTACTCATTGTAAATACCTTTTCTCAACAACATCAACAGTGGCTATAAATGTGAACCTTGCTAGATAGAATACATAGAAATCAGGTCAACTACATCTGTGGAAAGAGGTTATGGAGAAGCTCAATGTCTTCATCCAGAACAAAGCCAGGAGCTGACTGTGGAACAGGCCATCAGTTGCTCACATGCAAGTTCAAATTGAAGCTGAAGAAAATTATAACAAGTCCACAAGAGCCAAAATAAGACCTTGATTATACCCCACTTGAATTTAAAGACCATAATGAAGAACAGATTTGAAGCATTGGACACCAGTGAGCAAAAACCAGATAAACTGTGGGATGACATCAAGAACATTATCCATGAAGAAAGCAAACGGTAATTAAAAAGACAGGAAAGGAAGGAAAGACCAAAATGTACTCTGGAACTTGCTCTTGAGCAGAGGGTAGCTAAAGCAAATGGAAGAAATGACAAGATAAAAGAGCTGAACAGAACACTTTAAAGAGCAGCTTGAGAAGACAAAATATTATAATGAAATGTGCAAAGGCCTGGAGTTAGAAAATCAAAAGGGAAGAACATGGTTTGCATTTCTCAAGCTGAAAGAAGTGGAGAAAAAATTCAAGCCTTGAGGTGCAATATTGAAAGATTCTATGGGCAAAATATTGAATGATACAGAAAACAGCAAAAGAAGATGGAAGAAATAGACTGTAACGAAAAAATTGGTTGATAATCAACTATTTCAGGAGGTAGTATATGATCAAGAACCAATGGTATTGAAGGAAGAAGTCAAAGCTGCATTGAAGGAGTTGACGAAAAACAAGGCTCCAGGAATTGATGGAATACCCATTGAGATGTTTTGACAAACACATGCAGCTCTGGAGGCCAACTGACTGGAAGAGATTGATATTTGTGCCCATTCCAAAGGAAGGTGATGCAACAGAATGTGGACATTATTGAACAATATCATTAATACCACATGCAAGTAAAATTTTGCTGAAGATAATTAAAAAATGGTTGCAGCAGTATATTGACAGGGAACTTCCAGAAATGCAAGCTGGATTCAGAAGAGGATGTGGAATGAGGGACATCATTGCTGATGTCAGATGAATCTTGGCTAAAAACTAAGAATACCAGAAAGATATTTGTTTGTGTTTTATTGACTATACAAAGGCATTCGACTTTGCGGATCATAACAAATTATGGATAACATTGAGAAGAATGGGAATCCTAGAACACTTAACTATGTTCATGAGGAACCAAGAAGCTGTCATTTGAACAGAACAAGGGGATACTGCATGGTTTAAAATCAGGAATGGTGTGTGTCAGGATTGTATCCTTTCCCCATACTTATTCAGTCTCTGTGGTGAGCAGATTATCCAAGAAGGTGGACTAGATAAAGAAGAACTCATCATCAGGATTGGAGGAAGACTCATTAACACCCTGTGATATGCAGATGACACAACCTTGCTTGTGAAAGTGAAGATGACTTGAAGCACTTACTGATGAAGATTAAAGACAACAGTCTTCAGTATGCATTACACCTCAACACAGGACAAAAATCTTCACAGATCAATAGCAGCATCATGATAAATGGAGAAAAGATTGACAGTGTCAGAAGATTTCATTTTACTTGGATCCATAGTCAACATCCATGGAAGCAGGAGTCAAAAAATCAGAAATCATATTGCACTGGGCAAATATGCTGCAAAGGACCTCTTTAAAGTGTTGAAGAGCAAAGAGGTATCCCTACCCCAAGCTATGGTATATTCAGTCACCTCGTATGCATGTGAAAGCTGGACAATGAACAAAGAAGACAGAAGAAGAGTTGATGCTTTTGAATTCAAGATGAAGCTGTCTGCTTCTGTAAAGATTTATAACTTTGGAAACCCAATGGAGTAGTTCGGCCCTGTCTCCTGTAGGGTTAGTGTGAGTTGAAATTGATTCAACAGCAATGGGTTTCGTTTGGTTAACATAAAATATGGTAAGGAAAGGCAGACAGTTAAATGCACACTAAGACTTTGTTTGTAATAGAAGGTTTTTAGGGACAATTGACATGAACTTTTCTGGATTGTTTGATGACAGAGAGTTCATTGAAGTCACTGGAAGTGGCACGTGGACAAAGGGTAAAGGGTGGTAGCGATCTAAGGAAGTGAACAAAAAGATATAGACTGTCATGAATAGGGGAAATCTCTGATAATAATTTCTGGTTTGGTTGGTACTTAGTCTACACAAACCTTAAACATCAAGTGAGATTTTAAAGTCAGATGGCAAAAGGAAAATTAAATCCTGTGGTCATGGATTAGTAAAGCTGTAAAGGCCCTTGTGTGTATATGGTTTTATGACATGTGAAGTTTAATATTGGGAAGTTAGGGTAGAAGCTGAATTACCAGTAAAAGCATTTCTGCATATGATATACTTGTTTAAAGAGTGCCTGTATTTACACCTAAGGAACCCTGGTGGTGCAGTGGTTAAAGAGCTTGGCTGCTAACTGAAATGCTGATGGTATCAAACCCACCAGCAAGGAGAAAGATGAGGCAGGTTGCTTCTGTAAAGATTACAGTCTTGAAAACCCTATGAGGCAGTTCTACTGTGTCCACAAAGAGTCAGAATCAAGTTATGGCTATGGGTTTATGGTAATGTATTCCATAAATTATTGTTATTAGTTGCCTTGAGTCAGTGGCCTCATAGAGTTTTCAAGGGATTGACCTTTCAGAAGCAGATAGCCAGACTTATCTTCCATGGTGCCTGTGGTTCAGTGAATTACTTAATATGGCCTCTCTAGTCCTAGTCTTTGTAACTCCCAGCAAATGACTGGGTAGGATTATGCAAATATGAGGTGCATGTAGGGATTGGTCAATTTTGCCATCTTGCTAGGCTTAAAATGAGCTATCCCAGAGGCAGAAAGGGGTGTTCTTGCTGCCATCAAGAAAGAAGAGCCAAGGTGGAACCACTGAGACTATGGCCCCTAGCTGCCCTTCAGGTCCGGAATTGAACCCACACCTGTGGTTTCCAGCCAAACAAGTACAGGCATGTGAGTTAAACATTTACCTCAAGTAGACACACGCCCTGGAGAGAACAATCATGGGAGAAAGAAGGGCAGCTTATGCACAGGGAGACAGCTCAGGGGGCAGGAGAGTATGGAGGGATGGACACTGGGAAGAGGTAACTGGGGAGAAAGTGGGAGGGGAGCTGTTGCATTGTGGTAAACTGTGGTCAATGACATGAGACAAAGTAAATGTGAACTGCTGTATGAAAAGTGAATTTGCTCTGTAAATCTTCACCCAAATCACAATAAATTAAAAAAAAAAAAAAAAAGAAAGAAGAGCCAAGAGTGGAGCACATCCTCTGGAAACAAGATCTCTGCGCTAAACCTTCTTAATCCAGGAGACAGAGCTGTAACAGCTTGCTGAGACAGTGAGAAGTGGTGGCCGAGAAACAGAAGCAGCAGAAGCAACAGAACCAAGAGACTGGTATGAGACAGAGCACTGGGCTTCCTGGCCCATGGAGGGAGAAAGCTGAATGTCTTTGGGCCAACGCTTACTAGCAGAGTGGGGTGCCTCTCGGCATTTATCAGCAGAGATAAAAGAGCTTTGTATCACTTGGCTGAGCAGGGCAGAGGCCAGACCTAGAGGCCAAAGATCAAAGAGAGGTGTGCTTACGGACACTGCTGAGAAGAAGCTGTTGTGATTGAAGAGTATTCCTGAACCTGAATTGTAACCTCTTACTCCGTTAATAGGGGCTCTGGTAGCATAGTGCCTAAGGCATTTGACTGCTAACCAGAAGGCTGGCGGTTCAAACCCACCAGCCACTTCTCGGAAGGAAGGTTGGGCATTCCTACTTCCGTAGTGATACTGCCTCAGAAACCCAAGGAGGGGTCGCTATGAGTCAGGGCTGACTCGATGGCAAATAACAACAACAACAACTCCATTAATAAACCCCATAAGTAGAAGTATTTGTGAGTTCTATGCAATGAATTATTGGACCCAGCAGAGAGGCAGAGTGCTGTGGGAGGGATGGTTGGTATCAGAATTGTTAAAAGGTTGGAGAGTAGAGGCATGTCTGAACTGCCTTATAGGAATCAGCCTTCAGCTGATCCTCCTCCTTGTTGTGAAGTTAAAGGAGTTAAAATGCCTCTGCATGCCATTGTCATTTTTATAGCGCCTTTGGGTGATTCTAACCATCAACCTTTCAGCTAGTAGTCAGAGCTTAACTTAATAGCTTCCTGTAAAATACATGCTAGAGTTATCTTAGGAACTTTTTATTTTTAGAAAAGGACTTGGTCTAGTAGTGCTTTTGCTGAGCTCACCTGTAGGGTCAGATAGGTCTCATCCACTCAGCAAAAAATGGCAACGAAAAAGTATAATTTGTGGAGAGATGTTCAAAACAATCCCTAATGCTCTAACCACTTATAATGAAACTGCATTTTCCAAACTTTCCCCATATTATAGTCCTCAAGTTGTCATGTGACTTTTAGAAATGGTTCAGCTATTCTAGAAGAATAATTGACTTTTTCCATGATTCTTTTCTGTTTCTTAAGGGGCCATATAGTTTTATTCTTGGAATATGAATATTTTTAGCAATGTGTGTATGAATGAGGAAACCCTAAAGCATTTCTGGCAATGCTCATGTGTTGAAAGAATGAGACTTTTCTTATTCTAGATGATTAGCTCTCATCTGGGAGCAATTTTGCCCCTTAGGATATTTGACAATGTCTGGAGATAGTTTTGATTGTCACTACTACCAGGCTACCAGGGGAGGTATAGAGGGGAGGGTGCTATTGATATCTAGTAGATAGAGGCTGTCAAGACAAGTCCTATAACAAAGAATTGCTTGGCCCCAAATGTCTGTAGTGCTGAGGCTGAAAATCTTACTCTAGGTATATGCTTCATTCTTAACTAAAGAAATTGCTTTTCATTTCAGGGTTTTGAAGCACCATGTTCTTCTGTCTCACCTGAAAGTATTCAAGATACAGACCAAGAGGTTACTGACATACTTATCTACTTTGATTTACTATGAATATTTTTAATGAAATTAAGTCAAACAGTTCCTATTTTTAATATAAAAAGTGATTTTAAAACCTTGATAATCTGAAAATAATAGTGATGTCTCTTTTAAAATCAACATGTAAATTTTTTAAAAGTATTTGGAAAAATACTGCATTTACATAATATTTTGCTATTTCTGATTAACTCGTCTGTTTTAAATGAAGAGTAGTGTGCCTGTAGCTCAAAAATTATCTAATATTTAATTTTAATCATAATTTTGTATGTTTATGCCTAGGATTGTCAAAATGCAGTATGACAGTAACAAATATTTACCTCATTTCTCTAGTCAGAAATCACATAAAATCTGTGAGTGCGTGCATGTGTATCTTTTTACTTGTTGCTTTATTTCCTAGCCAGGATCTCTTGACTGACCCTGATAGAATTAATGGATAGAATTTTATGTTCTCTGATCCTAAATAAAATTAGATTCATAGAATGCTTTTTTATTTTCTTATTAAAAGAAGACTTTTAAATTGTGGTGTTTTTTCTTTATTTGTTACAGGCAGTTGTATTTTTCTGTCTTGTGGGTCAGTACCACTTGATAGATAGAACTAAGAAAGATTTCTTACCTCTCTGCTTTAGAGAACCAAAGAATTAAGCTAGATTTTATTTTCATTTATTTGTATCTGTATATATCAGGGAATGAATTCTCTGCAGTGAGAAGAACTGTAAGAGCTAGATCTCAATTTTTGATGGTTCATAAATCACATTAGACATCTCAGGAAAATACTCATCAACCAGATAAAAAAAATTTGGATCCTAAAGTATTATGAAGTGAGAAAGCAAAACAACAATAAAACTCACTGCCACCTCGTTGGTTCCTACTCATTGCCACTGTAGAGGACAGAGTAGAACCACCCATAGGGTTTCCAAGGCTGTAAATCTTTATGAAAACAGACTGCCACATGTTTCTCTGTGGAGCAGCTGGTGAGTTTTTTTTTTTAAATTATGATTTGGGTGAAAGATTACACAGCAAATTCTTTTTACCTTCAACAGTTCGTACATATTTTGTTTCATGACATTGATTCCAGTCCCCACAACATATTAGCTATCTTACCTATGGTTACCTTTTCCCCGTGTCCTTTCCTATGCATTCCTGCCCTCTGAGCTGTCTCCCTGTGCAAATGCTACTGTTCTGATCTCCCATGGTTGATTGTTAGGAGTATACCTACCTGGTGAATTATTCACCTTATAGGCCTGTCTGTTGTTTGGCTGGGAGCTCTGGTAGTGTAGTGCCTAAGGCACTTGACTGCTAACCAGAAGGCTGGTAGTTAAAACTCACCAGCCACTCCTTGGAAGGAAGGTTGGGCAGTCTACTTGGTCGCTGTGAGTCGAATCCAACTCAGTGGCTGTGAGTTTGGTTTGTTTGGTTTATTGTTTGGCTGGAAGCCACAGGACAAAGTTCAATTCCAGGCCTGAAGGGTGATTAAGGGCTATAGTCTAGGGAGTTTCAGCAGTCTCTATCAGATCAGTAAGACTGATTTTTTTTTTTTTTTAGTGACATGGGTCAATGCATTTTTTTTTCTTTTGCCTACACAGTACTGCATTACCAGTAACAGCAA
>NW_006921630.1:14812813-14840425 GCF_000298275.1 Orycteropus afer afer
TTTTTTAATGATTTTGAGTTCTGTTCTACATTTTTCTTCCACTGTATCCAGGATCTTCAATTCTGATCCTTTGCCAAGTGGTTGGCAGTGGTAGCCAGGCATGTGTCATTTTTCTGGTCTCAGGGTCGTATAGATTGAGGTTGTCATATAAGTTGAGGTTCCCATGGTCCACTAGTCCCTTGGAATATTTGTTTCATGTGTCTTTGATTTTTTTCACTCATCTTTGCTCCAGACAAAGGAGAGATCAATTGTTGCATCTTATATGGCCACTTACAAGATTTTAAGACCCCGGTCACTACTCACCAAAGTAGACATGGATGTAGAACACTGTTTTTGTGTAGTATGTTATGGCAATTGAGCTTGGTATCCCTCGCAACTATGTTCCTGAGCTCACATGTCCAACTACTCACTTCCTCAGGCTGGTTGGCTGTGGGTAAGAGGTTATCGTAACTTTGCCCCTTGTTAGCTCTATTATATAGACATTCGTACAGCCATACAAATATATGTGTAGAAATAAGGACATTCTTTTTTTTTTTTTCAAATTGTGATTTGTATGAAAGTGAAAGTTTGTAAAGTAAATTCATTTTCCATATAGCAGTTCATATTTTGTTTCATGACATTGATTGTACTGCCCACAGTGTAAAAACTCTCTTCCCATTTTCTCCCTGTGGTTACCTCTTCCCCTTGTCTTTCTTTTCTATGCATTCCTGCCCCCTGTGCATATTCTGCCCTTCTGTTCTCCCATGATTGATTGTTCTAAGGAGTGCATCTACCTGATGTAAATGTTCACCCTGTATGCTTGTCTGTTGTTTGGCTGGAAGCCTTGGGAGTGAGTTCAATTTTAAACCTGAAGGGTAACTAAGGACCATAATCTCAGGGGTCTTACCAGGCTATATCAGACCAGGAAATCTGGACTTTTTTATGATTTTGAGTTTTATTCCACATTGTTCTCCCAGTCTATCCAGGATCTCCTACATAGATACCCCTCTGAGTGGTTGACAGTGGTAGTTGGGCACCATCTAATTATTCAGGTCTCATGGTCATATAGGCTGAGGTTCGCATGGTCCACTAGTCCCTTGGACTAATTGTTTCCATGCGTCTTTGATTTTCTTTATTTTTCTCTGTTCTGGACGAAGAGAGACCCATTGTTGCAAGCTTTGAAGACCCAAGTTGTTACTCACCAAAGTAGCATGTAGAACAATGCTTTTGTGTAGTATATTGTGCCAATTGAGATTGATGTCCTCTGTGACCATGGTCCCAAGCCCACAGGTCCAACTACTCTCTGCCTCAGGGTGGTTGACTGTGGCTAAGAAGTTTTCATAAGTTTGCCACCTGTTCTAGTTATATGGACATTATTACAGCACATATAAATACATATGTAGAAATACCATCAGCCAGCCTTATTTGTTATTGTGCTGGTCACTCACTTTTGATATATTACATTTCCTTTCATCCAAATCAATATTTGTCTCTTACCTATCTACTGATCTACCCTCCATTCCCCTCCTATCCCTGGTAATGAACAAAGAAAGTTTCCTTCCATGTGTAATCTTTTTCTTGACTTTTTACATTAGTGGACTCATACAATATTTGTCCTTCTGTGATTGACTTACTTTATTCAGCATGTAGTTCACCAAGTTCATCCACTTATGAGGTGTTTGCTGGATTCTTTATTATTCGTTAGTATTGCACAGTATTCTGTTTTGTGTATATGCCATAGTTTGGATATCTGTTCATCCATTGGTGGGCACTTAGGTTGTTTCTGTCTCTTTGCTGTTGTGAATAGTGCTGCAGTGAACTTTGGTGTACATATACCTATTTGTGTCCCAGTTCTCAATTATTTAGGATATATACCTAGTAGTGGGATTGCTGGGTCAAATAGTATTTCTGTTTCCAATTTTCAAGGAAGTACCATACCGTTTTCTACAGTGATTGTATTATTTAACTATCCCACCAGCAGTGTATGAGACCCAATCTCTGCACACCTTGCCAGCATTTGTAATTTTCTGTGTTATTGAATTTTGCTGTGATTGCTGAAGGAGCTCTGGTGGCGTAGTGCCTAAGGCATTTGACTGCTAACCAGAAGGCTGGCTGTTCAAACCCACCAGCCGCTCCTTGGAAGTAAGGTTGGGCAATCTACTGCTGTGAAATGGTATGTCATTACTGTTTTGATTTGCATCTCTCTGTTGCCTGATGATCACAAACATTTCTTCATTTGTTTGTTGGCTGCTTGAAAATCTTCCTTGGTGAAGTGTCTGTTTATGTCTTCTGCCCTTTTTAAATTGGATTGGTTGTCTTTTTGATGTTGAGGTGTTAGAGTTTCCTATACATTTTAAAGATAGATCCCTTTAAAGATAAATCAGATATATCATAGCCAAATATTTTTTCTCAATCTGTAGGTTCTCTTTTTATTCTTTTGGAGAAGTCTTTTGAAGCATGTAAGAATTTAATTTTTAGGAAGTCCTAGTCATCATGTTTGTCTTCTGCTTTTGTGCATTTTTAGTTATATTTTATTGTCTGTTTATTCCATATAGGCCCTGAAAGTTTTCCCCTATATTTTCTTTGATGAACTTTGTGCTTTTAGGTTTTACAATTCAGTCTTTGATTCACCTTGAATTAGTTTTTGTGTATGGTGTGAAGTATCGATGTTGTTTCATTTTATGCAAATGGATATCCAGTTTCGCCAGCACCATTTGTTAGAGACTGTCTTGTCTGCATTTAATGGATTTCGGCTTTTTGCCAGAGATGAGCTGTCCTTATGTGGGTGGATCTATTTCTGGGTTCTTAATTCTGTTTTGCTGGTCCATATGTCTACCATTGTACCAATACCAGGCTGTTTTGACTCCCATGGCTAAAAAGTAGGTTTTGAGATTTGGGAGTGTGAAATCTACTTTGTTCTTCTGCAGTAGTGCTTTGCTTATCCTAGATTTCTTTCTTTTCCATATAAAATCAGTGATTGGGTTTTCCATGTCCTTATAGAATGCTCATAGAATCTGGATTAGGATTGCACTGAATCTATAGATTGGTTTGAGTAGTGTCTTGGCTCTTTAGTGCTGCTATATCAGAAATACCACAAGTGGATTGATGTAACAAATAGGAATTTATTTTTTTATAGTTTAGGAGGCTAAAAGTCTGAATTCAGACTGCCAGCTCTAGGGGTTGGGTGAAGGCCCCTTGACCTGGGGCTTCAGCTCTGCCTCTTGTTCCAGGCCCACTGGAGCTGGAGGCATCTCCTAACTCATGTAGCTGAGGGTGATTAGCCCAAGGTCAGCATGTAAAATGGAATGGTCTTAAGATCAGCAAGTAACATGGCAGGCCACTGGCTCAAGTCCAGACACTGGAGATAAAGACTTGGTGAAATGCAGGATCCAAATGTGCTGAAAAGCTTGACTTTTCTTAAACCTTCTCTGTATATACTGGAAGTAAGCCAAAACCTGTAGGAAACTCTCCTTCAACTACTTAGCTGCTAGCAGCAGATTCCACCATGCAGATGATTACAATCTTATCATGAGGAATAACTACATCCAGCTGCCAAACTGCTCAAAACCATGGCTTAGCCAAGGTGACACCCAACCTCACTACCACAGGTAGTATTGACATTTTCACAATGTTCAGTCTTCCTATCCATGAGCTTAGTATGTTCTTCCCATTTATGTAGATCTCTTCTAATTTCTTTTGGTAATGTTTTGTACTTGTCTTTGTATAGGCCTTTTGTGTTCCTGGTAAAATTTATCTTAAGTGTATTATCTTTTTAGTAGTTATTGTAAATGGTGTTGTTTGTCCTATTTCCTTTTCAGAGATATCTTTGTTGATATGGAGGAATCCAACTGATTTTTGTATGTTGATTTTGTGTCCTGCCACTATGCTGAATCTTTCAATTAGTTCTAGTAGGTTTCTTGCTGAGTTTCTGGGGTTTTCTTTGTATAGGATAACATTATCTGCAAATAGAGACAGTTTTACTTCTGCCTTACCAATTTGGATGCCTTTTATCTCCCTTTCTTGACTTATTGCCCTGGCTAAGACCTCCACTACACTGTTGAATAGAAGTAGTAATAGAGGCCATCCTTGTCTGGCTTCCCTGCACAAGAATGCAATGAGTCCCTCTTCATTGATAACAATGTTGCTTGTTGGTTTTGTGTATGTGCTTTTCATTATTTTGAGGAATTTCCTTTCTGTTTCTATTTTGCTGAGAATTTTTATCATGAATGCAAGCAAAAACTAAACTCACTGCCGTTGAATCAGTTCCAAGTCATAGTAATCCCCATTAGGTTTCTGAGGCTGTAACTTTTTTTTTTTTTTTAAATTGTGATTTGGGTGAAAGTTTACAGAGCAAATTCACTTTCCATACAGCAGCTCACATACACTTTGTCTCATGACATTGACTGCCATTTACCACACTGCAACAGCTTCCCTCCCACGTCCTCCTGATAGTTACCTCTTCCCTGTGTCCTTCCCCCCATGCACTCCTCCCCCGAGCTGTCTCCCTGTGCACACACAGCCCTTCTATTCTCCCATAATGGAACTCTCCAAGGAGTGTATCTGCCTAATATAAATGTTCACCTCATAGGCCTGTCTTTTGTTTGGCTGGAAGCCACAGGAGTGGGGGTTCAATTCCAGACCTGAAGGGCAGCTAGGGGCCATAGTCTCAGTGGTTCCACCAGGCTCTATAAGACCAGCACACCTGGCCCCCCACCTTTTTTTTAAATGGTTTTGAGTTTTGTTCCACATTGTTCTCCCACTCTGTCCAGGATCTCCTACGTAGATCCCCCACTGAATGGTTGACAGTGGTAGCTGGGCACCATCTAGTTCTTCTGGTCTCATAGTCGTATAGGCTGAGGATCGTGTGGTGTACCAGTCACTTGGATTAATTGTTTCCATGAATCTTTGGTTTTCTTCATTCTTTTTTGCTTTGGATGAGGAGAGACCCATCATTGCATCTAGATGGCTGCTTGCAACCTTTTAAGATTCCAGTTGCTACTTGCCAAAGTAGGATGTGGAGCAATGTTTTGGGTAGTATGCTATGCCAGTTGAGCTTGATGTCCCCTGTGACTATGGTCTCAAGCCCTCAGGTCTAACTGCTTCCTCCCTTGGGTAGCTGGCTGTGGCCAAGAAGTGACAAAAACCTTGTCTCTTGTCAGCTCTACTATATACCTGAGAATTCTTACAGAACATAGAGATACACTTGTAGAAACATTGTCTGCCAACCCTATGCATGGTCTTGGGCACACTCCTCCCTGCATAGACATACCTAATAGTTCAGCCTGTCTGTGTCCATCTATCCACCCGTATATCCGTGTTTGCCTTCGCTGACAACGCAGTACTGTATGTACAAAAGGGTTCATCTTTTTGTCTGTACCTCCCATGCACCTCTCTCTGTCTTCTTCCTCAGTGCCACCCTGTTTATCACTCACATTTAGTACATTGCCCTTCTCTGCACCCAAATCAATACTTTTCTCTACCTATCTGTGTTCCCTCCCCTCCCCTCCCACCTCTGGTAACCAACAAAGTTTCCTTCCAAATATAAACCTTTCCTTGACTTTTTACAATAACAGACTAATACAATATTTGTCCTTCTGTGATAGACTTGGGAGCTCTGGTGGTGTAGTGCCTAAGGCATTTGACTGCTAACCAGAAGGCTGGCAGTTCAAACCCATCAGCCACTCCTTGGATGGAAGGTTGGGCAATCTACTTCCATAGTAATACTGCCTTGGAAACCCAAGGAGGGGTCGCTATGAGTCGGATCCGACTTGACAGCAGTGAGTTTGGTTTTTTTGGAGTGATTGACTTATTTCACTCAGCATAATGTCCTCCAAATTCATCTACTTTATGTGATGTTTTGCAGATTCTGTGCTATTCTTTAAGGTTGTATAGCATTGCATTGTGTGTATGTGTCATAGTTTGGTCATCCATTCTTCAGTTGATGGACACCTAGGTTGTTTACATCTTTTGGCTATTGTAAATAGTGCTGCGATGAACATGGGTGTGCATATATCTGTTCTTGTGCTGGCTCTCACTTCTTTAGGATATATACCTAGTAATGGAATGGCTGAGTCAAATGGTATTTCTAATTCCAGCTTTTAAGGAATCACCATACTACTTTCCACAGTGATTGTATCATTTGACAGTCCCACTACCGTGTATGAGAGTCTCTATCTCTCTGCATCCTCACCAGCATTTGTTATTTTCTGTGAGGCTGCAACTTTTTACGGAAGTAGATTACCCTCTCTTCCTTCTGTGGATCGGCTGGTGTGTTTGAACCACTGACCTTCAAGTTAGCAGCCAAGGGCCTTATCCACTATGCTACCAGAGCTCCTTTTTATCAGGAATGGGTATTGGATGTTATCAAATGCTTTTTCTGCAACAATTAATATGATTATGTAGTTCTTTTCCTTTATATTACTTATGTGATGGATTATGTTGATTGTTTTTCTAATGTTTAACCATCCTTGCGTACCTGGTATCAGTCCCACTTGGTCATGATGTATTAGTTTTTTGATAGGTTGTTAGAGTCTACTGGCTAGGATTTTTTTTTAAGATTTTTACATCTGTATTCATGAGGGATATTGATAAGAACTTTTCCTTTCTAGTAGTGTCTTTGCCTGGTTTTGGTCTCAGGGTTATGCTTGTTTCATAAAATGAACTTGGCAGTAATTCAACCTTTTCTATATTCTGGAATAACTTGAGTAACACTGGTGTCAGCTCTTTTCTGGATGCTTGGTAGAATTCTCCAATGAAGCCATCTAGGCCAGGACTTTTTTTGTTGCCACTTTTTTTTTAATGACCTGCTCAATTTCTTTTTTTATTATGGGTCTGTTCAAATTTTCTACCTTTGTGTGAGTTAGTTTAGGTAGGTCATGTGTTTCTAGAAATCTGTCCATTTCTTCTAGATTTTCAAATTTGTTGGAGTAAGGAAGATGGGGCAATCTACTTCCATAGTGATACTGCCTCGGCAACCCAAGGAGGGGTTGCTAAGAGTCAGGGACGACTCGACGGCACATAACAACAACAACAACAACAACATAGTTCTTTATAGTATCCTTATGTTGATCTTTTCATTTTGGTTAGTTCTATTGTGACATTGTGCATTTCATTTGCTATTTGTAGTATTTGCATCTAATTTTCCTTTTCCTTTGTAAAATTTGCTGGTGGTTTGTCGATTTTATTAATGTTTTCATAAAGCAACTTCTGGTCTTTTTGATTCTTTCTATTGTTTTTGTGTTTCACTTATTTCTGCTCGAATCTTTATTATTTCTTTTCTTCTGGTGACTGTAGGCTTTTTTTTTTTTTTTGCTGTTCTTCTTCTGGTTTTGAAGATGTTGGCTTTAGGTATCAATTTTGGCTCTTTCTTCTTTTTAGATGTGTGCATTTATTGGCATAAATTTCCCTTTGATCACTGGTTTTGCTGTGTCCCAAAGATTTTGGTATGTTGTGTTTTCATTCTTCTTTGATTCTAGGAATTTTTAAATTTCATTTTTATTTTTTCTGTTACCTGGTAGTTTTTAAGGAGGATGTCATTCAGCTTCCATGTATTTACTTTTCTAGTTCCTGTTCTCAAGAGGAATGGTTTCAGTCTCTCTCCATTGAGGGTAATATTGGCTGTTGGTTTTGCATAAATGCCTTTTATTATGTTGAGGAATGTCCCTTCTATTCCTATTTTGCTGAGAGTTTTGATCAGAAATGGGTGTTGGATTTTATCAAATGCCTTTTCTGCATCAATTGATATGATCATGTGGTTCTTCTCCTTTGTTTTATTTATGTGGTGGATGACATTGATTGTTTCTCTAATGTTGAACCATCCCTGCATACCTGGTATGAACCCCACTTGGTCATGATGAATGATTTTCTTGATATGTTGTTGGAGTCTATTGGCTAGGATTTTGTTGAAGATTTTTGCATCTATATTCATGAGGGATATTGGTCTGTAATTTTCCTTTTGGGTGATGTCTTTTCCCGGTTTTGGTATTAAGGTTATGCTTGCTTCATAAAATGAGTTAGGGAGGATTCCATCCTTTTCTATGTTTTGGAATACTTTGAGTAGAATCGGTATCACTTCTTCTCTGAATGTTTTATAGAATTCTCCAGTGAAACCGTCTGGGCCAGGACTTTTTTTAGTTGGTACCATGTATTTACTTTTATTTCCATCATCTTTCTATTGTTGATTTTTAATTTTATAGCACTATGATGTGAGATGTTTTGCAGTATTTCAGTGTTTTTAAATTTATTGAGGTTTGCTTTGTATCTTAACAAATGGTCTATTCTGGAAGATGTTCCGTGTGCACTAGAAAAGAATGTATGTTGTGCTGTTGTTGGGTGAATTGCTCTATATATGTCTGTAAAGTGAAGTTGGTTGATTGTATTGTTTAGTTCTTTTTTGTCTTTGTTGAGTTTTTTTAATTGTTCTTCATTGAAAGTGGTATATTAAAGTCTCCTACTATTACTGTGGAGTCATATATTTAACTTTTCAATTTTGTTAAAGTCTGATTTATGTATTTTTTACTTCTTTTACTGAGTGCATAGATATTTTTTATGATTATGTCCTCTTGTTCAGTTGATCCTGTAATCATTATAATGTCCTTCCTTGTCTTTTATGGTGGTTTTTGTCTTAAAATCTCTTTTATCAGAAATTCATATTGCCACTCCTCCTCGTTTTTGATTGTCATTTAGTTGATATATTTTTTCCAACCTTTGATTTTTTTTGTGTGTGTATTTATGTCTTGTGTGGTGAGTCTCTTGTAGATAGCATATTGATGGATCATTTTTTCTTATCCATTCTTTAACTGTCTATCTCTTGATTGGTGCATTTAATCCATTTACATTCAGTGTAATTATCAACACATATGAATTTATTCCTGTCATTTTGTTTTTTATGTGTTATTTTTATGGTGTTGCTGATTTTTTTGTTCCCTGTAATTTTCTGTGTGGTTGGTGGATTTAAAATGCCAGCCTTTTGATTAGCAGCTGAATGCTTTTAATCACTGTGCCACCACAACTCCATTTGAAATGAGAAAAGAAATGAGAATCTACTTAGTTTATGAGACTGACATGCTGCCTATTGTGCTAAGGAGGCAACTGAGAATTGACTTATTTTGAAGGTCTGCTTTAAAGCAGGCTCTGGGTAAGGTGGTTCACATAGCTTATTTTGTTAATCATCACACACACAAAAAAAGTCCAAAAAGAATATGTATATTTAATATTTCTATTATTATAGATGAGTAAACTGATACCCAAAATAGTTAAATAATTTGTTCCCCTAAGGTTTCAGAAGAAATCCTGGTGGTGCAGTGTTTGAGGCATTTGGCTGCTAACCAAAAAAGGTCAGCAGTTTGAACCCACTAGTTGCTCTGTGGAATAAAGGTGAGGAAGTCTGCTTCCCTAAAGAATTACAGATTTGGAAACCCAATGCGAGTCGCTATGAGTTGGAATCGACTCAGTGGCAGTTGAATTTGGTTTGGTTTTGAAGGCTACAGAGGTAATAAGAGAAGAACTGTTCTTAAAGCCATCTATATGTTTATAACTCAGTTTTCTTTTACCATGCTGGTTCAGATTTTTGTAAAAACTTTTTCATTCCACAAACACATCTCATCTTGAATGAACTAATTACTTTCTTCCCATTATTAATCTGAGAGAAAATAGCAAAAATATTTTCCTGTAATTCTTCGACAATTTAGATGCAGATCATAGAAGAGCTTCATGCTGCACGTGTGGGAAAAAGTGTGGATTTACCTGTGGTTCCACCTTCTGGAGAGTTAATGAGTATGGAAATTGACTTGGTAGAAGATAACATACATTCCTCTGCTGGTATTTCTTATATTTATTCTTTATGTGCTCCTATACTTGCTTAATAATTAATGTACCAATATTTTTTATAATATTTAGATGAAAAATGTTAAATTATGTTGTTTTAGCAATAGGAATCAGGTATGTTTTATTTCTTATCATTTGTTTTATATATCTCAAGTATAAGACATTTGCATATGATTTTCTCTTTCTATTCTTACCAAGGGACGATAGTTAGAATTAGGAGTTATCTTTTATTTTTTCATGTAATCTTAACTTTTAACAATTTTAACTACATAAAACACTTATCAAAAAAATAATACAAATTGCTCAAGGTATTATTTTCATGAACTTCTTTTGTCTATATAGTCAATTTTCAACATCTTAACTTGGTGAAGATAATGATAGAGCTTATTTAAAATCCATTATACTATTCTCAGTTGTATTTCTAAAAATAGTAATTTACTTTACATCTACATTGTAGTTTTTTAAAAAGCTTGAATAGTTTTTGCTGTTTATTGTGTTACAGTAAAATACTTTGAGTTACAAAAATACTAGCCTTTTAATTCCTGTAATTTGACTGGATTACATTGCCTGCCCTGAACAGTCCTCTGTTTCTTCACAAATAAATAACAGCATGTGAATTATTTTTTTCCCAGTTTTAAGTAACACCTAACTAAATTTTTTTTTCATATTCTGAGCTGAATAATAAAAGTGGCTTACTGACAGTGTAGTAAATTTCTGATTTTTATTAAAGTTACTTAATTTTCTTACTAATCATTTTTAAAGAAGACAGCCAAAATTCCAAATAAATGACTTTCAGGGAAGTTGAGGAATTCTACAAGCTTAATTCCCAGGCTTAAAGGAGAATACTTTTTTAGAATGGCTTAACTCTGCCTTTAAAGCTAAAAATTCATTTCATTTTCTAAACTGAGTTCCTTGGAAATAGAGATTATGTCTTAATTTATTTTTGTGCCTTTAATACCTGTATTAAGTTGGGATACATGCTTAGAAATACCTACATACTTAGAAATACATACCTACAAATGTAATGGAGTTGAATTTAATTTTATTTCTACTGAGAAAAATCAAACATTTGATGACTATGAGGTATATTACATTTTTTAATTTACTAAGTTCTTCCATATGCATGAACTTACCTAATTCTTTGTTAAGTAACAATGTTGATGTTATTTTGTGTTTTCTTTGTTTTATCCATATTTGTCTTTTCAATTATACTTCACTCAAACTATATTAAAATTAGCTTATAATTCCTAAGTGTATAGCTACTCAACGATTCTTGACAAGTCTTAGAAATGTCGTGGTTGGGCAAATCAGCTTATGATTTAAAATCCACCCATTAGCAATTCATAATATTCTACTGGTAAATAATTAAACACTGATTATAGTTCTTTCTCTCAAGAATTCGAGTAAAAGCAATTTTCTTTTCATTGTCTAAAGGACTTTCTTTAAAGGATTATAAAAAGTTCTATAATTTGAAAATGTTAGTTAATATGTCCGTCATTGAGTACAGTAAAACCTTTGAGAGCTGGAACCTTTGTAAGGTAGAAACGTGACAGAGAAGGAAAGCTGAAATATTTTCCACTGAGTAAGTGATAAAAAAGGGATAAGAATGTACCCTGTCAAAGACAGAAAACTGGTGAGACCCAGAAAAACAAAGCAGTCCAATCAGGTTCCACAGGTTTCACTGTATCATGAATGATGATTGAATACTAAAATCATAACTTTGTTCTTTTTCTTTAGTGAATACTGCTTCAGACAAAATGCTTCTAACTGTTATTGACACAAATATTCTAATGAATCATCTCAAGTTTGTTAGAATTTTAAAGACAACAGAAATACCAGGTATTTACAAAATATATTTACTGATTATGATTTTTTTATTTGCGCTGTTATTTTATCTTAAGAGTAATGTGGTATTCACAACTGCATATGCTATTAAGCATATAGATATTAAGCATCATCAGTTTAAATAAACTAAAAGCTTTCATAGGTTAACCCACCAATCTACTTGCTCTTCTTTGAACTCCAGCAGTATTTATTTTTATGACATTCTTTCAGCCACTCCTCAGAAGGAAGGTTGGGCAATCTACTTGCATAGTGATATCACCTTGGAAGCCCAAGGGAGGGCGGGTCACTATGAGTCAGATCGGACTTGATGGCAGTGGTTTGTTTTTTTTTTTAAAAATAACTTTTTTATTGTGATTTGGGTGAAAGTTTACAGAGCAAATTCATTTTCCATTCAACAGTTATACACATTTTGTTTTGTGACATTGATTGTAATCTTCACAATATAATAGTTCTCTTCCTTCTACTTCTCTGTGGTTATCCCTTCCCTATGGCCTTCCCTCTTATGCATTCCTGCCTTCCAAACTTCCTCCCTGCATAAATGATACCCTTGTGATCTCCCAAGGTTGGTTGTTCTAAGCAGTGCACCACCCTGGTATAAGGCTTGTCTGTTTGACTGAAAGTTAAACCATGAAGAATGAGTTTGATTCCAGGCCAAAAGAGTGATTAGGGGCCATAGTATTAAGCATTTCACAGTCTGTATCAGACCAGTAAACTTGGTCTTTTTTACGATTTTGAGTTTTGTTCCATAATTTTCTCCCACTCTATCCAGGATCTACAATTTTGATCCCTTTCTGAGTGGATGGCAGAGGTAGCCAGGTACCATCTAGTTCTTTCTGGTCTCATTTATACCTTGTTTTTAATTTCTGTTTTTTATGTATTGTTTCTCTATTTACATTGTGAATTTCTTTAAAGGTAGGGACTATGTGCTTTTTTAAAAAAAAAAAAAAAACAAACTCTTTAGTTTCCCTACAGCAGTTCAATTTAGTAGCTTGATAAATACTTGTTGACTTCATTTTTTAGGCTTTGACAGATTTGTTTTGATAATTCCCTGGATTGTTATACAAGAACTAGATCGTATGAAGGCAGGAAAACTACTAAAACATGCCCAGCATAAAGCTATACCTGCAGTTCATTTCATCAATGACAGTCTCAAAAATCAAGATAAAAAGCTATGGGGTCAATCAATACAACTTGCATCTCAAAAATTTTGTAAGTATTGTTCTCTTAGGATGATTCCTGATCAATTAGACATATTTGGGTGCTGACAGTTAATGGAGGGGAATCTTGCAAAGCTATTTAAAATTTTGTAACCATTGAAATGTAAAATGGCAGGGCATGATGATAGAATAGAATGATATTCTGTTAGGTTAAATATGGGGGCCTTTGATTTTTATTTTCCTGCTTCTCCTATACTTTATTGGGCTATATCTCTAATTTGCAGATAGTGAGTACATAGTTCTATATGTATAGTTCTGTATACTTCTGTATAATTGTCCATACTACAGTGCTTTGGATTCTTTGTTTTTTTTTAAATGGCATTGTTTAGTGATGAGGCCAGTAAGGATCTAGGTTTCTATTCTGTCACTTCATGCAGTTAATATGCTGTAGAGGCAGACATTGTTCATTCTGTAGTTTGACAGAATTTGTAGTAGGGAGTTGTCTTTATAATAAAGGCCCATAGATTTTCCTCTGATTTTATTATTTTTATATTAGTTTAAGTCATTCTCTGATTTCTCTAGGCCTAGAACCTTATTATGTAGTTCTTTATATAAAGTCACCATTGAGTTGATTCCAACTCATGGAGACCTCAGGTATATCAGAGTAGAACTGTGCTTCTTAGAATTTTCAGTGGCTGATTTTACAGTAGATTGCCAGGTATTCTTCTGAGGTGTCTCTGGGTGGACTTGAGTCTCCAGCCTTTCAGTTAGTAGCTAAGTGCGTTAACCATTTGCACCACCCAGGGACTTCATGCTTATGTAGCTTATTGAGAAAAAAGATCTATGTATAAGGGAATATATTATTGTCTCTGATAATACATATGTTTAGATTTATTTCATTCTTTTAAAAGAATCTGTTTCTTCCCAATTCAGAATTATTTACCATGTGCATTTACAATATTTTAAATACCATGGCTTTATGCTGTCCACTGTACCCATACTCACAATAATATCTGGAAGAATTCATCTTAATATGAATCTAACCATGATCATGATATTAACCCTGATAAAGGATTTTGGCACAGTTGTTTAGTCTTCTAAGTTTTTTAAGAGAAAGGGCCTCTATTGTGTATTTGTTCATTCATTCATTTCTTTTTTTTTTTTCCTTCTCAATTTTTTTTTTTATTGTGATTTGGGTGAAGATTTACAGAGCAAATTCACTTTCCATACAGCAGTTCACATATACTTTGTCTCACATTCATTCATTTCTATAACAAATATTTATTAGCTTCTATTATGTTGCAAAGGAGCTCTGGTGGTGCAGTGGTTAAAAAATTCGGCTATAACCCAAAGGGTCAGCAGTTTGCACCCACCAGCTGTTCCACGGGAGAAAGATGAGGCAGTCTACTCCTGTAAAGATTACAGTGTTAGAAACCCTATGGGCAGTTCTACTCTGCCCTAAAGGATTGCTATAAGTCAGAATCAACTCGATGGCAGTGGTTTTTTTTTATTTTTAAAAAATATATTCCTGGTCCCTGAATGGCACAAATGGTTTACATTCAACTGCTAACCTACAGGTTGGTGGTTTAAACCATCCAGTACATCACAGAAGAAAGACCTAGCAGTCTGCCAGGGACCACCCAGATTACAGCCAGGAATACCCTATGGAGCAGTTCTGCTCTAACATACAGCATCTCCTTGAGTCAGAATCAACTTGATGGCAATGAATTTGGTTTTTGGATTTTTAGTATGTTCCAAATAAAATGCTAGTGAATTTTGGGTAGGAATTGAGCCTGATAATTTAAGAGCTTTTTTTTTCTTCAAAAAATGTAATATTTTATTGTATTTTTGGTGAAAGTTTACACAGCAAATTAGATTTCCACTTGATAATTTCTACACTAATTGTTCAGTGACATCAGTTTCATTTATCACAGTGTGTCAATATTCTTTTTCATTGTGTTGAGTTTTTTCCCTTTTCAGTACTTTGGTTTCCCTACCTCCTTCCCTCTCATCTTTGCTTTTGAGTAATTATTGACCTTTTGGTCTGATATTGGTGGTTTTTAAGTAGGGCACTGATCTTATAGGTAATATCTTTCTTTTGTGTGCCACTCTATTTCGCTAAAAGCCTATCTTAGGGTACTGGCTTTGTTTTAGGTGCAAAGAGTATCTTGGGGTGACAGTCTCAGGGAGTCCTCTATTCTTTACTGTTCTAGTTTATCTCCCCCACTCCCCTTCCCCCAAGAGTCTCAGTTCTGTTCCATATTTTCATCCCATTCTATCTGGGACCAACTATTATGACCTCAGTCAGAACAGTCAGTGGTGATAGCCAGGCATTGTCTTACTACTTCTTTTGGTCTCAGGGTAGATGAAGTTGTGGCTCCTGTAGACTTGTTTCTTCGCTGAGTTTTTGGTTACCTTCTACTTTTTTACTCCTGGCAAGTGAGACCCATAGTTAGTTATAGATGGCTGTTTGCAAGCTTTTTAAGACCCAGACGGTACTTACTTCACTAGGATGCAGATCTTGACTTTTGTGAACTATGTTAATGTCAATTGACTGAGTTGTCCCTCAAGACTGTGGTCCTAAGCCATCAAACCTAGAACTCTAATGTTGGAAGGTGTTTGATTATGTTTGAGGAGTATTTGTACTTGTGTCTCAGAAATATTTGTTGAATGACTAAATATGAATATTTTTTCAGTTTTAGATGTGTCCTAGGAAGAACTTGGAGGACATTATGCTGAGTGAAATAAGTCAATTCAGAAGGACAAACATTGTATTAGTTCACTATTGTGAAAAGTCAAGGAAAGGTTTATATATGGAAGGAAACTTTGTTTTTTGGTTACCAGGCATGGGGAGGGAGCACTGCTAGAAGGGAAATGTGAGTGATCAACATAATAATAACACTAAGGAAAAGGAAGACACAGAGAGGTACACAAGAGGTATAGACAACAAAGATAAATCCTTTTACATATATAATACCACATTATCAGTGATAACAACCATTAATCTATGGGTAAATAGATGGGTAGACAGGCTGAATGATCAGGTATGTCTAGGCAAAAGGTCATATATCTATGACCATATATAAGATTGGCAGACAATATTTCTACATATGTATTTGTATGTACTGTAAAATGTCCATATATATAAACTAGAGCTAACAAGGGGCAAAGTCAGTACAACTTCTTAGTCACAGCCAACCATCCTGAGGGAGCGAATATTTGGACCTGTGGGCTCAGGACTATGGTTGCAGGGGACATCATTTGGCTCAATTGGCATAACATACTACACAGAAACATTGTTCCTTACCCTACTTTGGTGAGTAGCAACTGGGGGCTTTAAAAGCTTGCAAGCAGCCATCTAGATGCAACAATGGGTCTCTTCTCATCCAGAGCAAAGAAGAATGAAAAAAACCAAAAATGTACAGAAACAGTTGGTCCAAGGGACTAGTGCACCATGCAAACCTCATCCTATATATGACCATGAGATCAGAAGAACTAGATGGTGCCCAGCTATCCCTGTCAACTACTTGGAAAAGGATTAGTGCAAGAGATCGTAGATAGAGTGGGAGAACAGTGTGGAACAAAACTCAAATTCAAGGCTGGTTTGATAGAGTCTGGTGACACTCCTTAAACTGTGGCCTTGGCTTGGAATTGAACTCATTCCTGTGGCTTCCAGCCAAACAGTAGTCAGGCAGATAGGGTGAACATTTACATCAGGTAGATACACTCCTTAGAATGATCAATCATGGGAGAATGGAAGGATAGTATTTGCACAGGGAGATAGCTCAAGGGGCAGAAATGCATAGGCAAGAAGGACATAGGGAAGAGATAACTACTGGGAGGAAGTAGAAAGAGAGCAAAGAAACAAAACAAAAAACCGAATTATGCTCTTTATAAATATTTATCAGTAGAATGAATTAGTTTTCTGATTTGAATGATTAGAGGACTGAATTAAGTAGTATGTATGGGCTAAAACATGAGGAGAAAATGTAAACTGGGAATAGAGTTAAGGCTCATTGCCTAGTATGCCTTGAATTTCTCTTCCATCTCCAAAGATTCTTATCCAGAAGTAATTCTAGGGCTTGGTCCAGGAATCTGGATTATTAGTGAATATCCTAAGTAATTCTGATGCAAATAGTATAAGGATCAGCGATAAAGGTTCTCTTAGGCCATATTTCTATACATTGCATTATTTTCACAAAAATGGAACTTTCACTATGTGCTGTAAGGCTTGAAAAGTACCATAGGACACCTTTCATAAAGAAAATATCTGTCAGCCACTGATGAATGTTTGTTAGAATTTTTTTTAAATTGTGAGTAGGATGGAAGTTTACAGAGCAAATTTTTCATACAGCACTACATACACGTACACATTTTGTTTCATGACATTGACTGCAATTCCCCACAATGGAACAGCTCTAGAAATTACTTTTTATGTTCTCTTCCTAGAGCCCATATCGCCCTCTTCTGTACAACTCTAAATCGTATTGCTCTAGAGGATAAGGAAGAGCAGGCATAAGAAACTGGTGGTTTTGCTAGTGGTATAGTTGCTCATTACAGAGGTAATTTTAAGCTGATGTAATTATATAATTTATTTATAATCTCTGGGTGAGTGAACTGGGACAAGAATTGGAACTTTTGGATTCTAGTCTGACATTTAATGATAACATTTTTTTCTTTGTGTTTATTAACAAGCATATACTGTTTCATTTTAGAAGTAAACTAGACACTTCATTAAATCTGCAATTATATGTTACATAAATTCTAGATCCTTAGTTTTCAAGGCATTCTTTTCACTGTGTCTTATTTTCCTCTTTTTATTTAAAAAGTATTCTTTCTTTTAGATATTTTTGATTTGTACATATAATCCAGATTCTAGTTAGTATGGTACTCAGATTCTTGTTGTTTGTTAACAGTTGCTTTTGCTAAATTTACAGATGGATTAAGTGATGAGAACAATGATGATCGAGTATTAAAATGCTGCCTTCAATACCAGGAATTATTCCCTTGTTCTCTTGTTATTCTGTGCACGTGAGTTTCATAGTCATTTCATTCTTTTTTGTTTTTGGTAGTAACAGTATATGCTAAAGAGTTTTTAAAAATCATATTGTATCTACTATGCCAAGGATCAAACATACATGTATTTTCTAAATCTGCTAGTGAGCATATTCAATTGTATCTGGTAGTCTTATGGATGAGCTATAGAGGAATGAAATCTAGATGTCAAATAGATGAAGCTAAAGCTTTAGTTCACATAATTAGAAAACTTTTGAAAAAGCAGGGGAAGTCAATTTGATATCCCAATAAAATAGTTCAGAAGTCAAAACCTGACAAGAAGTCTTTGGTCATTTGGTAAAATGTTTATTTATTTGTTCTTTTGAAAGGGGTAATGGTTTATGTTACAGTCATATTGTAGGTGCTTGTTATGAATTACACTGCCTGGATTCCAGTCTTGGCTCTACCATTTACCAGCTTTGTAACCTTGGACAAGTTGCTTAACTTAATTTCCTCATGGGGCAAAAAATAGTAATACCTGGTTCATGAAGACATTATGAGTATTAAATCAGATAATATATGTAAAGACTTAGAATAGTACATACTGTATGCTAAGAATTCAGTAAGACTTCCTCTTTCTGCCTTCTTTTCCTCCATTCCTCATTAATATTTTCACAACTTAGTTCTAAGGCAAACTCATGTAATACCAAGTACAATTTTATTTATCATGTGTGAAAAAAGGCTTTGAAAATTCAGAGAAGAGCAATTTCAATTTGTAGTTTTACTTTGAATTTTCTTCTCTGCAAAATGGAGTTTTTATAGTTTCATGATCATGCCAAAATTCATTATGGGTAATGGGAAGGCTGTAGAACATGAATAGCGCTAGGATTTTTCTTATAAGAGAGCTTGTTTGATATTATAATTTTAGCTGTCTTAAAAGATAATGATGTTCTTCATAGAAAAGGATGGAGTGCTACTGGACTCATTCTATAAAGCAAGCGTAACCCTGATACCAAAACCAGGTAAAGACATCACTAGAAAGGAAATTACTGACCAATATGTCTCATAAACATTGATACAAACATGCTAAAAAAAAAATCCTAGCCAGTACTCCAACAATGTATCAAAAAAATAATACATCATGACCAAGTGGGATTCATACCAGGTGTGCAAGGATGGTTCATCATTAGAAAAACATTCAACATAATCTATCACATAAATAGAACAAAGGGAAAAAACCAGATGATCATAACAATTGGTGCAGAGAAGGCATTTGACAAAATCCAGCATCCATTCTCAATAAAAATGCTCAGCAAAATAGGAAGAGAAGGGAAATTCCTTAATATAATGAAGGGCCATATATACAAACCAACAGCCAATATCATTCTCACTGGAGAGACTGAAGACATTTCCCTTGCAAATGGGAACCACATAAGGATGCCCTTTATCTCTACTCTTATTCAATATTGTATTGGAAGTCCTAGGCAGAGCAAAAGGTATCCATATTGGCAAAGAAGAAGTAAAACTATCTCTGTTTGCAAATGATATGATCTTGTACATAGAAAATCCTAGAGACTCAACAAGAAAACTATTGGAACTAATAGAAGACTTCAGCACAGTGGCAGGGGACAAGATCAAAATATAAAAATCAATAGGATTCCTCTACATTAATGAAAAGAACTCTGAAAAGAAAATCAGGAAAACAAGACCATTTTTAATAGTCACCCAAAAGATGAAGTGTACTTAGGAATAAATCTAATCAGAGACATGAAATACCTATGCAAAGAAAATTACATAATACTACTACAAGAAACCAAAAGAGATCTACATAAATGGAAGAATATACCATGCTCATAGATAGGAAGACTTTACATTGTAGAAATGACAGTACTACCCAAGGCAATCTACAGACGTAATACAAGCCTAATCCAAATTCCATCATCATTCTTTAAAGAGATGGAAAAGCTATTACTAGTTTTATATGGAAAGGAAAGAAACCTCAGACAAGCAAAACACTACTAACAAAGTAGGTGGCTTCACACTCCTTGATCTCAGAACTTACTATATAGCCACAACAGTCAAAACAGCCTGATATTGGTACAATGGCAGACCCATCAACCAGTGGAACAGAATTGAGAACCCATAAGTAAATCCACCCACCTATAGACAGCTTACCTTTGACAAAAGACCAAAACTCATTAAATGGGGAAGTGATAGTCTCTTCAGCATTGGTGCTGGCAGAACTGGACATCTGTTCGCAGAAAAATGAGACAGCATTCTTATCTCACACCGTATATAAAAACTAAATCAAGATCAAAGATCTAAATGTAAAACTCGAAACAATAAAAATCATAAAAAAAAAAAGGGAGGGAACAAACTTAGGGCCCCTAGTGCATGGCATAAATATACTATTGAACATAACTAAAAATGCATAAACAACAGAAGACAAACTAGATGACTGGGACCTCCTAAAAATTAAGCATTTATGTGCATCAAAAGACTTTGTCAAAAGAGTAAAAAGAGAACTTAAAAAAAAAAAACCAAAAACCAAACTCACTGCCATGGAGTCAATTCTGACTCATAGTGACCCCCATTGGGTTTCCAAGGTGGTAAATCTTATTTTTTTTTAATTATTATTTTTATTTTAAGAGCTTGTTTTACATTCAATGTCATGCATACATTTAGTTTCATTCCCCATTCGCCATGTCCGTCCCTCTGAGGTGGTAAATCTTTACAGGAGTAGGTTGCTGGTCTTCCTTCAGTAGAGTGACTGGTGGGTTTGAACCGCCAACCTTCTGGTTAGCAGTCAAATGCCTTAGGCACTAAACGACTGGAAACTTCATAAAAAGAGAACTTACAGACTGATAACAATTTTTGGTAATGATATATCAAACAAGGGACTAATCTCCTAAATTTATAGAAAACTTCAACAACTTGACAGCAAAAAGACAAGCAGTCCTAGTAAAAAATGGGCATAGGACATGAACAGACACTTCCTCAAAGAAGACATTCAGGCGTCTAACAAACATGAAGAAATGCTCATGATCATTAGCCATTAGAGAGATGTAACTCAGAACAACAATGAGATATCTTATCCCAGCATTAATAGCAAAGTAAAAAAAAAAAAAAAAAAAACCTGAATGCTGGTGAGGGTGTGGAGAGATTGGAACATTCATTCACTGCTGATGGGATTGTAAAATGGTACAGCAACTGTGAAAAGCACTGAGATACTTTTTTAGAAGTTGGAAATAGAAATACCATACAATTCAGCAATCCCACTACTAGGTATATATATCCTAGAGAAAGAAAAGTGGTGATATGAACAGTTACATGCACATCCATGTTCATCACAGCATTATTCACAGTAGCAAAAAGATGGAAACAACCTGAGTGCCCATTAACGGATGAATGGATAAACAAACTATGCTACATACATACAATTGAGTACCATGTAACATTAAAGAGTGATGATGAATCTGCAAAATATGTGGATGAGCCCAGAGGACATTATACTGAGTGAAATGAGTCAATCACAAAGGGACAGTTAATTGTATGAGACCATTATGTAAAAAGTTAAAGTGTTACACACAGAAAGAATTATTTTTTGAAGTTTACCAGGAGTGAGAGGGAAAAGGGGGGAAAATCATCAACTAGAGGGTAGACATGTATTAACTTGGGTGAAGGGAAAAGTAGTATATAATAAAGGGGAGGTCAGCATAAAATGATCAAGGCAGTGGAAGAGATAGGGAGGAGCACAAGAGTTAAAGGCAACAAAAGTGAATACTATTACATACATAGTCCTGCAATTATAGTAATAATAATTTACAAGTGGATACAGAGACACTCAATCTGAACAGGGGTGGGAAAGTGAATGGGACTACACCCATGAATATATAGGTTTGACAGAGACTATCTCTACTTACATATTTTTAAATGCTGTAAATATACCTATGAATGTAGTAGAGCATATAAGCAACAAAGTTATGAAAACGTCTCAGTCATAACCAAACACCTTGAGGGAGTGAGTCACTGGGTTTGGAGGCTCAGGACCATAATCTTGGGGCACACTAAGCTCAATTGGCATAACATAGTCTACAAAGACAATGTTCTACATCCTACTTTGAGTAGTGACTGGGGTCTTAGAACTTGTAAGCAGCCATCTAAGGTGCAGCTATTGGTCTGTCACCATCTGGAGCAAAGAAGAGTGAAGAAAATCAAAGGTGCAGGAAACAATTAGTCCAAAGAACTAATGGAGCATGTGAACCCCAGCCTCCACCACCTGAGACCAGAAAACCTAGATAAACTCAAAAATCACACACACACACACACAAAGACCAGGCTTATTGGTGCCACTCCTCGGAAGGAAGGTTGGGCAATCTACTTCCGTAGTGATACTGCCTTTGAAACCCAAGGAGGGGTCACTATGAGTAAGATCCAACTCCATGGCAGTGGTTGCATTTGGTTTGCGTTATTGGTCTGATGAAGATTGGTGGAACCCACGAGACTATGACACTTAGACACCCTTCAAGTTAGGAACTGAACTTAATAACCGCATGACTCAATTGTCAGTCAAATGGTAGACATGCCTAATAAGGTGAACAGTAATATCAAGAGGCTATGCATTCATTGAAACAGTCAAGCATATGAGATCAAGAGGGACAGCATTTGCCCAGGGATGATGTTGTTGTTGTTATGTGCTGTTGAGTCGGACCTGACTCATAGCGACCCCTCCTTGGGTTTCTGAGGCAGTATCACTACAGAAGTAGATTGCCCCATCTTCCTTCCAAGGAGTGGCTGGTGGGTTGGAACTGCTAGCCTTCTGGTTAGCAGTCAAGTGCCTTTGGCACTACACTACCAGAGCTCCCGGCCCAGGGATAGAACTAGGAAAGCAGGAGGTAATGAGAAGGAAGGACAGCGAAGGAGTGGGTGAGGAGGAAGTGAAAAGAGTGCTGTTACAATGTGGGGATTGTAGTAAATGTCACAAAACAGAATATGTATGGATTGTTGAATGGAAAACCAATTTGCTCTGTAAACTTTCACCCAAATCACAGTTTAAAAAAAAAAAGATACAATGTTCTTAAAAGAAAATAAATGGCGACTACACACGTGGACCTCATCAGATGAGATACACAGGAATCAAATCAGCTACCTCTGTGGAAGGAGAAAATGGAGAAGTTCAATATTATCAGTCAAAACAACACCAAGGGTTGACTGTGGAACAATCAGTTGCTTGTTTGCAAGTTCAAATTGAAGCTGAAGGAAACGAAAACAAGTTCATGAAAGAAAAAAAAAATCTTGTATATGCCACCTGAATTTAGAGACTATCTTAAGAATATGTTTGATGCATTAAACATTAATGACTGAAGAGCAGATGAATTGTAGGATGACATCAAGGGCATCATATATGAAGAAAACAAAAGGTTGCTAAAGACAGGAAAGAAAGCAAAAACCAAAATGTATTTCAGAAGAGACTCTGAAACTTGCTCTTGAATAGAGTAGCTAAAACAAGTGGAAGAAATGATGAAGTAAAAGAGTTGAATAGAAGATTTCAAAGGGTGATTCAAGAAGACAAAGTAAAGTATTACAATGAAATATGCAAAGACTTGAAGTAAACCAAAAAGGAAGAACGTATTTAGTTTTTCTCAAGCTGAAAGAACTGAAGAAAAAATTCAGGCCTCGAATTGCAACATTGAAGGATTCTGTGGGCAAAAAGTGGTCTTTGTATTCTTTTGCCATACTTACTCAATCTGTATGCTGAGCAAATAATACGAGAAGTTGGACTATATGAAGAAGTAGTCAGCATTAGAATTGGAGGAAGACGCATTAACAATTTGTGATATGCAGATGACATAGCCTTACTTGCTGAAAGTGAAGGTGACTTGAAGAAGAAGCACTTACTAATGAAGATCAAAGACTACAGTCTATAGTATGGAATACACCTCAACATAAAGAAAACAAAAATCCTCACAACTGGGCCAATAAGCAAAATCACGGTAAATGGAGAAAAGATTGAAATTGTCAAGGATTTCATTTTACTTGGATTCACAATCAGTGCCCATGGAAGCAGCACTCAGGAAATCCGATGATGTATTGTGCTGGGCAAATCTACTGCAGAAAGATCTCTTTAAAAGTATTAAAGAACAAAGATGTCACTTTGAAGACAGATGTGCCTGACCCAAGCCATGTTATTTTCAATATTCTCATATGCTCATGAAAGCTGGAAAATAGATAAGGAAGACCAAAGAAGAACTGATGCCTTTGATTTGTGGTGTTGGTGAGGAACTGAAAATACCATGGACTGCCAGAAGTACGAACAGATCTGTGTTGTATGAAGTATAGCAAGAATACTTCTTAGAAGCAAGAAAGGCAAAACTTCATCCCATGGGCTTTGGTCATGTTATTAGAAAGGACCAGTCTGTGGAGAAGGATATCATGCTGGTTAAACTAGAGGGTTAGTGAAAAAGGGGGATACCCTCAACAAGATGGACTGATGCAGTGGCTGTAACAATGGACTCAAGCATAGTAAAGATTGTGAGGATCAAGCAGTATTTCATTCTGTTGTATGTAGGGTCACTATGAGGTGGAGGGGACTTGATGGCACCTAACAACAACAATAGCATGGGCAAAAAAATGGAGTCACGCAGGAAGCATCAAAAGAAGATGAAGGAAATATACAGAGTCACTGTATCAAAAAGAAATGGTGAGTGTTCAGCCATTTCAGGAGGTAGCATATGAGCAAGAACTGATGGTATTGAAGGAAGAAATCCAAGCTCCACTGAAGACATTGGTGAAAAACAAAGCCTCCAGGAATGGACAGAATACCAGTTGCGATGTTTCAACAAACGGATGCAACACTGGAAGTGCTCACTCATCTATGCCATGAAATTGGCGTAGATAAGCTAGGTAGGTAGCTACCTAGCTTACCAACTAGAAGTAATCATTTTTGCCCATTCCAAAGAAAGGTGATCCAATAGAATGCAGAAAATATTAAATATATTATTAATATTACATACAAATAAAATTTTGCTGAATATTGATACTATCAAATATACTGTGAACTGCCAGAAGAGTGAACAAATCTGTCTTAAAAGAAGTTCAGCCAGAATGCTCCTTAGAAACGAAGATGAAGAGACTTCCTTTCAAGTGTTTGGTCATGTTGACAGGAGGGACCGGTTCCCAAAGAACGACATCATGCTGGGTAAAGTGGAGGGTCAGTGAAAAAGAGGAAGACCCTCAATGAGATGGATAGACACAGTGGCTGCAGCAGTGGGCTCAAGCATAGCAATGATTGTGAGGATGACGCAGGATGAGGCAGTGTTTCATTCTGTTGTGCATGAGGTCCCTGTGAGTTGGAACTGACTTAATTGTGCCTAACAACAACATTAAAGAAAATACTGGAGATTCATCTGTATATGTTTTAAATTACTTTTTGATCTAGAACATAATTTATTATCTTAGAGTTGGCTGAAAACAAATAAAATTAGTAATACATAAACCATTTTTAATTTGAGATAAACTGAATTTGTGAGATGTCACATAATTTGCTGTTTTTTTTGTTCAATTTTGAAAATTAAATTGGCAATACTTAACAATTCTCCATTATTTCTGCAGTCACTGTTTAAGATTAACAGATGTAACTAAATTTTTTTTTAATTGCATTTTAAGTGAAAGTACACAGCAGATTAAGTTCCCATTTAACAATTTTTATATAAATTGTTCCATGGCATTGGTTACAATTTTCACAATGTGAGAGTATTCTCATTTCTGTTCTGTTTGTTTTGTTTCCATTGATCTCACTTCCTTTCCCTTCTCATCTTTGCTTTTGCATAAATGTTCACTGCTTGGGCTTATATGGTTGATTGTATAAGAGAGAATAGTATTCATGGGTACTGTTGTTTATTTTATAAGCCAACCTATTATTTGGCTGAAAGGTGACCTCCAGGAGTAGAATCATTGCCAAATTCAAAAGTTATCTCAGGGCAGTAATCATGTGGGTTCTTTTTGTCTCCATTGGTCTGGTAAGTCCATGGCCTTTTTTAGGAATTTGAATTTTGTTCTACATTTTTCTCCTGTTCTATCTGGGATATTCAATAGTGTCTCTTGTCACAATAGTTGGTAGTGGTAGCTGGGCACCGTCTAGTTTTTCTGGTCTCAGGTTAGAAGAGCCTGTGGTTTGTGTGGGCCATTTTGTCTTCCAGTAGATGTCACATTTCTTAATGAAATGAACATTGATAGCCAAACCTTACTTTTAATTTTTCTATTGTCACATTCCAGGTGAACCTGTTTTTCCCCCTCTAAATGGAACAACAACATATACTGTGTATCGTTCAAAGTACTCTACATTTACGACCCTAAGTATTTGCCTGCAACCCCCAAATTATATTGTCTAGTCCATATTTCTCTTCTGAGCTGAAGACCAGTATATTTAGGGACTTGTTTGACATCTTTACTTGGATGTTTCATAGACACTTGAATGCTATCATCTTCAAAAGTGAACTCTTAATTTTCCCTTAAACTTGATTGTTCTCCATCTCAGTATGAGGTGCCACCTTCTACCCATTTGCTAAAGCTAGGAGTCATTTTTAATACTTGACTTCCCCTTATAGTGTATATACAGTAAATTAATGAGTCCAGGTGATTCTATCTCCAAAGCAATTTGTATGGCCTTCTTAATCTTTGCTCTCATAATCTTACATCAAGCCACATCATCTTTTGCCGAACTTCCACTCTAGGACAAATATACTCTCTACTTCCACACTTAATTCTTCTTCACCTATAATTGAAAAAACTAGACTGGTGATTTTTTTATTTTTAAACTTTTGAAAACTTTTCATTGGGAATTTCAGTAATACTCAATATGAACAGAAGAATTAATAAAACCTTCAGCACCAAGGTACAATAATTAGCAAGATTCTTACCCTTTAATTTGGTTATTTTTATACAGTTCTTTGTATTTTGAGGAAAAATGTACATACATCGAAATTCACAAATCTTAATTGTATAGTGTCGATGAATGGATACACCTGTGTAGCCTATATCCTTCTCAGTATGTCAGACACTTCCATTTCCTCAGAAAGTACTTTTGTTCCCTTTGTGCTTTTTTAGTTTCTTAATCGTAGAAGCTTAGATCATTGATTTGAGACTACTGTACATTTTTCTCTAAGCACTGCTTTACTTGTATCCTGCAAATTTTGGTATGTTGTATTTTGATTTTCATTCAGTATACTTTATAATTTCCTTTGTGAATTCCTCTTTGATCTATGTGTTATTTAGATGTTTATTACTTAATTGCACATATTTGCAAATTATCCAGATACCTTTCTGTTACTGATTTGTAGTTTAATTCCTTTATGGCCCAAGGACATACCTTATATGATTTCTATGCCTTTAAATTTGCTAAAATTTGTTCTGTGGCCTACAATATGGTCAGTTTGTCTTGGTGAATGTCTACTGTCCACTTGAAAAGAAAGTATATTCTGCTGTTGGTGGTGGAGAACTCCATAAATTTCACTTAGGTCAAGGCAGTTAATAGTGTCATTTAGGTCTTCTGTATCTTTACAGACTTTCTCTCTAATTATTCTATCGTTATTGAGAGAAGAGTGCTGAAATAAATACCCAGCTGCAATTGTGGATTTAACTATTTCTTATTTCAGTTCTATCTGTTTTACAATCTAATCTGGATTGTTTAGAATAGTTTCTTTGGGAAATTGACCCATTTTCCTTATATAATAGCCTGCTTTGTACCTGATAGCATTCCTAGTTCTGAAGTCTCCTTTTTGTGGTATTCATTTAGTTACTCTGGCTTTCCTTT
>NW_006921630.1:14844886-14871436 GCF_000298275.1 Orycteropus afer afer
TCAGGATCGCTCAGGATCACTGCCAGACCGCAGCTCCATCTGTCTCCTTTTTTGGTATTTTCACGCAGGTTCTTCTGCTAGTTGGGGTTTAGTCCACTTCTATATCCTTCCCTTCAAGGGTCAAGGGTCCAAAATTATCTTCTGTGTCTGTGTTAATTGGTTTCCCTTTTCTTTGTTGGAGAGGGCCTGTGCAGTCTTTCTGCTTAGTCCGCCATCTTGCCGGAACCCTATTTCTTTATATTTAAAGTAGGTTTCTCATAGAGAACATATAGTTAGTTATTTTTTTATC
The DNA here is from genome assembly GCF_000298275.1 of Orycteropus afer afer. Taxonomy (NCBI): domain Eukaryota; kingdom Metazoa; phylum Chordata; class Mammalia; order Tubulidentata; family Orycteropodidae; genus Orycteropus; species Orycteropus afer. Next base: position 14,845,176 of record NW_006921630.1, read on the forward strand.
CAGTCTGAAAATTTCTGTTTTGTAATTGATGCATTTAGACCATTCACATTTAATCCATTTAAAAATGGATTAAAATGACCATTTTGCTAATTGGTTTTTATTTGTTCCATCTGTTCTTTTTTTTCTTTCTCCCCTTGAGTAATTATAGTAATTGTGATTCATAGTGACCTCTGCTGGGGTTTCCGCAGCAGTATCACTGTGAAAGTAGTTTGCCTTATCATCCTTCCGAGGAGTGGCTGGTGGGTTTGAACCACCAGCCTTCTGGTTAGCAGTCACTTGCCTTAGGCACTATGCCACCAGAGTTCTCTACTTGTAGTTGTGTATTTTTAATGATATAATTTTATTTCCATTATTTGCTCATTTATACCTTTTCTAAAAAATGTCACTTGATCAGTGGCTACTTTTAAATACTATCTTTTGTTTTTAGTAGTATGAAGATGATGTGCTTAGGTGCTTTTATTTTGGTAGTAGGAGGGTTGTCATGCTTGGTGTGCTCTGACCTTCTTGAATCTATAGTTTGGTGCCTGTTTTTAATTTTGGAAAATTTTCGGCCTTTATTTCTTCAGATATTTCTTTTGCTCCATTCTCTCTCTTCTTCTGGAGTTTTATACAATTTCATTATTGTAACTAGCTTCCAGAAGCCTTGATGGTGCAGTGGTTAAGCACTTGACCGCTAACCAGTAGGATGGCTGTTCAAACTCACACAGTCACTCTGAAGCATAAAGACCTATTGATCTGTTCCTGTAAATATTATAGCTTAGAAAACCCTATGGGGAAGTTCTACTCTATTACATGGAGTCACTGTGGGTCAAACTTGACTTGACAGCACCTAACAGCAACAACAGTCAGACTCCAAGATGGTCCCCAATGAAACCTGTCTTCTGGTATTCATGTTCTTGTATTGTCCCCTCCTGCTTCAGACTTGATGGTATGTCACTTCTGAGATTAGGTTATAAAAGGTTGTGGCTTCCTTCTTGGGCCTTTCCTGTTTTCTCCTCTCTCAGGGATCACTTCCTCTAGGAAGTAAGCTGCCATGTTTGAGTAGCACTGGAGATTTCCATCTGGTGAAAATCTGAAACCTCCAGCCAAGAGCCAGTGAGGGGCTGAGGCCTTCTGTCATCCATGTGAGTGAGCCCTAATTAAGCCTTGATATGGCTGCAGCTCTAGACAACAGCTTGATTCCAAATTTGAGAGATCTTGAGCCAGAATCACCTAGTTAAATTGCTTCCACGTTCATGATTCTTGGGGCCTATGTGAGATAACAGATGTTTATTGGTTTAAGCTGGTAAGTTTTGGGGTAATTTGTTACACAGGAATGGGTAACTGATACATGCACTTAAGTTATATTGTTTAGTATTGTGCTGGCTCTTGGATGCTCTGCCTTTTTGTTTTTTAAGCCTTTTCTGTTTTTTTGGAAGGAAGATGGGGCAATCTACTTCTGTAGTGATACTGCCTCGGAATTCCAAGGAGGGGTCGCTATGAGTCGGGTCTGACTCGATGGCACATAACAACAGCAACAACAGCAGTGCCTTCAAATAATTATTTTTACTTTTCTTCCATGTTTTGAAAGTATCGTCTGTGAGAATGTTAGTCTGATCAAGCTCCTGTTCTGTTAACAAAATCTGGATGCTTGCTGGATTCCAGAATAATAATTTAATAAACAGAAGTCTAATCATGCCACTTCTCCTCATTAATCACCTTAAATATCTTCTCATTAGTTAATGCCCTTGCCTTTCTCTGTAACCTCATAAGCTGGTCTCATGTACTGTGCTCTAATCAGACTGGCTTCTTTCAGCAAACAGAAGATTCACATCATTTATCTTATGCGTTGTGAGGGAATTTTGTGACTGCCTGTTCTGTGTAAATAGTTATTTCTTTTACTGTGGCTCTCTATTTATGTTTATTTCTCTTTGGTCATATTCCTATATTCTAGTCCAGCTCCCACATATCAGGTATATATCTTCAGACAAGTTACTTTACCTCTTAATATTTCCGTTTTTCTAACTGTTAAATGGGGATAAAATTAGTATGACTCCTACTTCAGAGATTTGTTTTGAGAATTAAGTGGATTAATGTATATCAGATGCTTAGAACAGTGCCTACCTAGTACCAGGTAAACAGTAAATTTTAACTATTATTGTTCCCCAAAGCTCATATGATGTCACTACAGTATATGTTAATTCCTTTATTTTCTCTAGTTTTAAAATGATTATCCTTTGTTAATATATATACTGGGAGTCAACAACTGATTAGGTCCCATGTATGTTTTTTCTATGTGATTTATCTTGTGATAAGTAAAATAATTTTTCCTCCTAACCCCAACCTTAGGGATGATAGAAATTTAAGAAACAAAAGCCTAATAAGTGGTGTGAAGTCACTCAGTAAAGAAGAATTGAGTGCAGAGTTATTAAACTTATCTCTGAACACAGATGTGTGTCATCAGCCTTGTATTTCTAAGCAGCAATTGAAAGCAGGTAGTATGTTTACTATGAATAATTAGAAATTTATCTTATTTTATGCAATAAGCTTGTTGGTAGCATTTGAAATTAGTAAATTTTCATCTTGTGTGTTTAAAATAATACTAAGTTTAGAATATTTGCTGACATGTAAATGGGAGAAATAAATGAAAATTACAATGATAAAAAACACCATAATTAACATTATTGCCTTCTATATATACTTTTACAAATTAAATTGGGTTTTTGTGCATATTCTCACATACATTTTTACATATTTATCATCACAGCATGCATGCTAAGTTCTCCAATGCAGACTATAACTTTTAAATTAATAGTAGCTACAGGAAATATTCATTAGAGATGGAGATAATTTTTTAGTTTCATATTCATAACCTTTTACAAATGCAGGAAAAACTCAGATAGCAACAGTGAAACTTATAGGATGCCAGTAAAGCCTTTTGTTTTTTGCAATAATTTTTAAGAACGGTAAAGGCATTAGCATTATTTTATCCCTTTTTCTACTGAATAATCTGTTCTGATGGAATGTTGTATCAAATCTGACGTCATTAAAAACACTCCACCTTTTCCCTGTTGGGTAATTGTTGGGGTCTCTAATATCATATGTACTTTTGTTGTTTATAATACATGCACAGATGTTGCTTAATTTGCCCTCTTTGGTGACAGTATATCTTTTTTTGTTGTTCTAAGAGTCCTGAGCAACTATAGAGATCACCACTTTGTTTCACTTGGTGTCAATGAATTCTTATTCGTGGAAATCAACTCTTGATATTTTAGTGATGACGTACTAATCATCACTCTAACAACAAAGTTATATCTTGTGTCATAATATTCAAAATGACATTTAGAAAGACTAACAGAATATCCTAAGGATCTTGGTGGTGTAGTGGTTTAAACATTTGGCTGCTAATGAAAAGGTTGGCAGTTCAAACCCACCAGCTGCTCTATGGTAGAAAGATGAGACAGTCTGCTTCATAAAGATTTACAGTCTTGGAAACCCTATGGATTTGTACTCCTCCAGGGTCACTGTGAGTCAGAATCACATCGAAGGCAGTGCGTTTAACAGGATTTTTACCCTTGCTTTCGAAGGATAACATGCTTTTAGTTTCCCCATTATATTACTGTCATTTAACCCATTAGTTTGTATTTATAGTGATAAGCCATGTAATATTTTGCATTTTACCTTAAAGAAATTGCAGTTGTTTTTCAGGTATCAAATTGTAATGTTAATGAAATTAAATCAGTTAAAATAATAAAAGCTGCTTTCTAAAGGTGAGAGTATAAGGATGGTTAAGCCAGAGATTTTGGTCTTTCAAAACAATTTATAGATGTATGCTGAGATTAGAAGGATATATTATTTTGGAAACAAAATCCTTTTTGATTCATGGATCTTAATCCATAGTTTCATTGTAAATGGATCCAAAGCATTCTTGTAATTTTTCTTCTTTTTGAAAGTAATTTTCCTTTTTGAAAATAATAAATTTAAATTTCAATTAAAATATTGCACATATTTCCTTAAAAATATTTAGTTGTTTTTTTGTAGAAAAGATAAAGCAATATTTATGTGCACCTAAAACAACTATTATACAGATACATGTTTCTCAATACTGTTTTAAAAATAAAGGACTTGTTTTGTAGGTAATTCAAATGTGAATTATATACATAAAATGTTTTACTATTTATCCTAATTATACATGTAAAATATTTGCTATTAATGCTTTAAATAAAGCCTGTAATTATTTGTTTTAAAGAAGCAACATCCTTGAAAGAGAGCTATGATGAAGAATCTACAAATTCTGGGCTATCCATTCTACTTGAAAGCATTATATCTGAGCTTGAAAAATCTCTTGGAACAGCTTTATCTACAATATTAGAAACTGAAATGAAAATTGCATTTGGAAACTTATGGTTGGAGGTGATTATTTCAATTCTATTAGTTGACAGTTTCTTTTTTATTGCTGAAGATTTATTACCTTAACCAATATTGCTTGTATAAAAATGCCATAAGCTTCATTCTAATAATTTCTTATTAATTTTTTTTCTTGAAATTTAAAATAAATTTTGAAGATTAAATGATATCTATTTTTAAAGCTTAGGAACTATATTTTAGGGAGCTTTCGTAGCGTAGTGCCTAAGGCACTTGACTGCTAACCAGAAGGCTGGCGGTTCAAACCCTCCAGCCACTCCTCAAAAGGCAGATGGGGCAATCTACTTCCTTAGTGCTACTGCCTCGGAAACCCAAGGAGGGGTCGCTATGAGTTGGGTCTGACTTGACGGCACACAACAACAACAACAACAGAACTATGTTTTATTATTCGTTTCTTCACTTAGCAAATATTTATGGTGCATTTGCTGGGTGTCTGACACACTGTCCTCAAGAAGTTTATATACTAAGGAGGCTGAGAATATATATATAATAAACAAATAAGTTAAACATAAGGTGTGTCAGATGGTAGTAAATGCCTGGATAAAGAGAAAGCAGGAAAAGGGATATAGAGTAGATGGTAGTTAGGGTTCACTGGGAAGGTAACTTGTGAATAAAGGCAAAGTGTGGTTGGAAAGAGTGAAGAGGAGTAGAGTAAAAGATGCAGAGAGATGACAAGGGGGCAGATTGTATAAGGTGTTCTGGTAGCTCAGTAGTTAAACTCAGCTGCTAACTGAAAAGTCAGTGGTTCCAAACCCCACAGTCCCTCGGTGGAATAAAGATGGGACATTGTGCTTCTGTAAAGATAGCCTTGGAAACTCTAGGGTGCAGTTCTACTCTGTCCTATAGCATTGCTGTGAGTCAGAATTGACTGGATGGCACTGGTATTTTAAAGATTTTGACTTTTACTCTGACCATTTAAATGGAAAGTCAGAGGAGTCACATGATCTGATTTTCTTTTTAAAAGGATAATTATAGCTCCTGTGTGAAAAATAGCCTTAGGAAGGCAAAGGCTAAAGCTGAAATACTGTGCCAACAGATAGGCAAATCACAGTTGAGGGGACAAATTCATCCCACTGCATATTTTGTAAATAAAATTTTATTGGAACACAGGGATGTTATTTATTCTCTGTGGCTCCTTTTGTGCTACAATGGCAGAATTTGAGTAGTTCCAACAGAGGCTGTATGGCCCACAAAGCATAAAATATTTACTATCTGGCACTATATTAGTTATCTAGTGCTGCTATAACACTAGATAACTAACCACAAGTGGATGGCTTTAATAGAAGTTTATTCTCTCACAGTTTAAGAGGCTAGAAGTCTGAATTCAGGGCACCAGCTCTATGGGAAAGCTTTCTTTCTCTGTTGGCTCTGGGGGAAGGTTCTTGCCTCCTTTCAGACGTCTGTGCACTTGGTGTTTCTTGGAGATTTCCAAGTCCTGGCATCAGTCTTCTCCTGGGTCTACGAGGTTCTCGGCACAAGAATCCTAGGTCCAAAGGACATGCTGTGCTCCTGGCTCTTGTTTGTCGGTGGTACTCTGTGGTACTTTCTCAATGTTCCCTCCTTGCTTCTCTCTCCTTTTATCTCTTGTAAGATAAAAGGTGATATAGGCCACAGCTCACAGAAACTCCCTTTACAGTGGATCAAGGCTGTTACCTGATTAAACGTGTTGTATCCTACCCTAATCGCCTTCCAACAGATTGGCTAATAACATCAGATCACATCATGGGGGGTGATTACATCATTACATAACTGCCAGACCACTGGGAATCATGGCCCAGCCAAGCTGACACATTTTTTTGAAAGACTCAATTCAATTCATAACAGGCACTTTATAGAAAAAATTTGTCAACTGTGGTTTAGAAGGCTGTTGCAGTAAACTGAGTGAGAGATGATAGTTGCTGCCGTACAGAATGATGGTTGCTTCATGAATCATGATAGTAGTGGCAGGAAGTAGTCAGATTCTAGGAATATTTTGAACTCAGAACTCAGATTTTGCTGATGAATCACATATGGGAGGTAAAAAAGAGAGAGGAGTCTAGAATAATTTAACGTTTTTCTTAGATTTGAGAAACAGAAGGATAGAGTTGCCATTGTTGAGACACCGTTTCTTGGTAACTTGCTTTCAGTTGGAAAATAAAGAAGAATGTTATAGGAAATTTCTTCTGGCAGGGGGAGACTGTGTAAATTGAGTTCAGAAAAACTTCTCTCATATTTGGTCTGATTTGAATAAAAATTTCTAATATAAAGATTTCCTACAACAAAGTGTATTCAGAAAAAGAAGTGTATATTTTGGCTTATGTCATGTAAGTATGAGATCCATAGATAAATCAGAGTATAAATTTGATCATATTAGCAACATAGTTTAACTATTCTTTAGACTGACATCTTTTCTATAGTCAGCCAAGCATTGCATTTGTCAATAGAGGCCTTTTTAGTTCAGTTTAGATTTTGTTTGCTATTCACCTATATAGCTAAGAGAAACATTATTCTATATTAATTATAACTTTTATTTATTTCAGATATTCATTGGGATTCTAATATTTCCCAATAAGTATTGAGCCAAGATGATTGAAGAATGGTCAGAGATACTAGGAGGATTGACACAGATCAGATATTTCCTAGTAGAGTCAAGGAAAGTTATGGCTTAGGAATGATTTGGAAAAGAAAGTGCTGACATTTTGTAGAAATAAATGATCTTTTGCTTCTTTTAAAGTAATCTTTTAAACATGTCTTTATAAAAGTGTAGCAAGTGGCAATTACATTTGACAACTTTTCTCTATAAGGATATTTCTTCCTCAGTTATGAAATATTTAGACTGATTTCCTCATAGAAATGAGCATGCTGAAAAGTAGATTGAGGGACCTTTGCTGGTTTAAACTTCTTTTGATTAAAACTATGCTTTCTTTATTGCACAGATAGTCTCTGGAATAATCAGGATCAGTACTAATAATGAATTTTATAGACACAATTTGCAATGGTATTAGTATTTAAGATTATGATTAGCTGTTAATAAAATGAGTTTTAATTTAAAAATAATTCAACTAACTATATTTTGCTCAGAAAATATACATAGGAATTCCTAAATAAGTACTTTTTAATGACAAAAATAATAAATATATTCATAGATGATAATTTTTTCCCAAAAAACTTTTTAGATACTATACTTGAAACCACCATGGACTTTAATACATTTATTACAGTGTTTTAAAAAACATTGGTTGGCTGTATTTGGATTAGTTATGGAAAAGAACTTGCTTGTAACCATTGAGAGCCTATACGAAAATCTTTGTAAAGGTATGAATCTTTTACTTTCATCTTTTGCAGAATTACATTAAAATATTAAGTCAGACTAGCAAATATATTCAATGACATGGGAAGATGAGTTAATAAGAAATTTGTTAATTAGTTCTTAATTGTTTATACTTCTAACAGCTAAAGGGAATTTGTGGCAGCTGGTTGAAAAATGCAGTGAATAGACCTGTAGCTATCATTGTAGATATTTCTGGATAGTATGAATATATCACTTTTAATATTTGCTATGAAAAAGTTTTTCACTGTGTTTTATAGTCTATTCTGATATGCAAATAGATGAGACTTTTCTTACTCTATTTAAATTTGAGCACATTTTGTGTACTAATTTTTAGAATAATTTATCAAGATTTTCACATAAACTGAATAGATAAGGAATAGGTAGCCTCTGGCTTTAATGAGTAGTGAATTTTAGAACTGGGACAGAACCACTTAGTTGGTGGTTTTTTAAATTGTATTGTACAGAGCCTCCACGCTTCTTGAAGTGCCTCTGGGACTATCATTGACTGAAGTTAGAGAGGTTGATGGCAAGCCTGGTAATGGTGGACCTTTGGCCTTCAATTCCAACCTTAGCCAGAGAAGCTCTCTTTTGTGATTTGTATGTTGAGATTCCACGTGGGATTTGAAAAAAGGTTTCTTTGCTTAGAAGAAAAAATTACTGATCTAATGCTGTTAAAACTGGTGCTTTATGATTAAGGAAACTAGCCATGACAACATGGCAACTAGATGACTTGACTAAAATCAAACAGGTATATTTGTTTTGCTGTATCTTTCTAAAGCAAAAACCATTGTTGTCGAGTCATTTCTGATTCCTAGCATATAGGACACGATAGAACTGCCCCATAGGGTTTCCAAGGCTGCAATCTTTACAGAAGCAGACTGCCACTCCTCATCTTTCTTCTATAGAACAGCTGCTTAGTTTGAATCGCTGACCTTTCATTTAGCAATCAAACACTTAAACACCATACCTCCAGAGCTCCATTTTAAGAACAAAGTATGACTGTTACTAGGATGTTTAATTAGTTCTTGATTTTTGTCTTGGCTCTCTTGTACTGCTATAACAGATATACCACAAATGGTTGATTTAGCAATTTATTCTCTTATAGTTTAGGAGGCTAGCAGTCCAAATTCAGAGTGTTAGCTCTAGGGACTGGGTGAAAGCCCCTTGACCCAGCTGCCTCTTACTCCAGGCCCAGTGTAACTAGAGTTATCTCCTAACTCAAGTTAAGCCAAGCTGCTGGCTGCTGAGGCTGACAAACCCAAGGTTGGCAGGTAAAATGGCAGAGTCTCAAGATCAGCAGGCAACATGGCAGGCTACTAAAATGAAGGCTTGGCCAAATGCAGGATCCATATGTGTCAGAAAGCTAGTGACCTTTCTCAAAACTTCACTTTATATACTGGAGGCAGACCATACCCTGAAGGCAGCTAGGTAACTGCTCACAGCAGATTGCACTATGTAGGTGATTACAGTCTCATCATAGGGAATAACTACATACAGCTGCCCAGCTGCTCAAACCCACAGCCCGGCCAAGTTGACACACAACCTTCACTACTGAAACTTTTTTCAGACTCCTATTATGGAAGTGATCTAATTTGTTTCTGACTTTGTTTTCCATAATAACTTGTGTCTAATATTGGCCTACATAAGCATTAAACTATTTCAATCATATAGGTTTCTTGTTGTATCTTTGGAATGAATATCATATTTACTATTCTTTTCTTGATAATCTTAGTAGAGAATTTTTGTAAGACACAAATAAAAAAATTAATTCAAGGATATTAGCCCTGTCGAACATAGGCTACAATCAGGAAATTTTTAAAGTTCACCAAAGGAGGAAGATCAACTAGTCATTGGCTTTGAAAATAACTAAAAGTGTACCTGTAAGGAAATAGACCCTTCTTTTTCTTTCTTTCTTTCTTTTTTTTTTTTTTTTGATAAAGAGGAAGCCATAGGCTTAGATATAACAGTCACATTAGATTAGAATTTCTGACTATTGAAGAATTAATTATTAGGATGTACTTTTTATTTTCATTTGAACTTATTTTCATATTTCACAATCAAATGCTTGGTAGATAAGTGATACAGAGGAACTATTTTTATTTTTAAATTTTTATTGTGATTTGGGTGAAAGTTTACAGAGCAAATTCATTTTTCATACAGCAGTTCATACACATTTTGTTTCATGACATTGACTGCAATTCTTGTAGTGTCACAACTCTCTTCCTGCTTCCTCCCTGTACTTACTTCTTCTCTGGAGGAACTATATTTTTAAAACTCATAGTGCTAGTGAAAAACCGTGATGGTGATTTAAAATACAACAGTCTCTCAAATTGTGACCATTAAAACAAAAACAAAGCAAACACATAGTAACATGGTTATTTAGCCTTCAAAAATTGTTCTTAGCGTTCCACCTTAATAATGGAGAGTTAGTTTTTTTTCGAGTTTTTGTGACAGTAAAAAGTTACTTTATTGTTCATCAGTTAAAAAAATCTGTGGAATAATTGCTACTGCTTTCTTAACTCCTTTAAGAATTTAAGTAACTTTATTTCCTTTGGAGAAAATTACTATATCTTTAAACTACAACTTGTAGATTGTCTCCATTTTTTTTTTTACAAGAAAAAAAAATTATGCTAGTTTCTCACTGTTGCTGAAGTTGTTTCTCTTTTGTTAGAGTTGTGCTGTGCATAGAGAGAACAGGTTATTTTCATTATATCTACTATAACTTTTCATGTGACAGAATTTGAGGGTAAATCACTACATAAGCTATGGCAGGTATGGCGCATACCGCAAAGTATGTATTTAACATCACAGTATCTGTTTAACATCACAGTTTCCACCACCAACTGTGAGAGACCGTTCAGCATGTTAAAACTAGTATTTTCATATTCGAGAGGCTCTGTGAATCAAGGCAGACTATATAATCTTGCTATGTTGAGTGTAGCAAGAGAAGAAACTGAAAAAAGAAAGTGGCTTTGAGCACATCATAGACCAATTTTCATAAGTGAAAGAAAGGAAGTGCAGTTGTAAGTTTCATGTAATGCCATAATGTGTTAGGTAAAAGACTAATGAGTTTGATGTGTATTTTTGAGCTGCTATAGTAAAGTTATTTAAAAGATGCGTGTCAGATGTTTGGACAGGGATGTAAATTTAGTGCTTAACACCAGTGCTGCTTTCTGTACATATGTGTGTACATGATAACTGAGTATTCATTATGGGAGGTACTACATATAACTTATGTGTTTACCATGAAAATGTGACTCTTCCGATGCTTCCATAGTAATCTCTCTATGATGCAAACTCAGATTTAAAATCTGTGATTTAATTTGTTGGTTTGGTGATAATCTTTTTTGAAGAGTAATATCCTTTGACTTTATTTATACTTTGAGATTGACTGCGTTGAGGGAAGTTGTATGTTCTGAATGTAGAATTTCCAAAATTGACTCCAAGGACATTGTTTATAACTTTGTATTAGTTGTTAGTCTCCTTCAGATCTTGTTTGTAACTAAATCTGCTTAATTAGTGCTTTTTACACCAGTGAGATAAATTTGGAGTGATTTGTAAGTATATATGCATGCTCTTCTGAAATTTTACAATTAATAATAGATTTGTTTTCCAAAGATACCTAAATGTTGTGTACTCATTTTTACATATTTTTTCTTTTGAAATTTTCTGTAACCAGCTAATAATGCAGTGGATTTTACAACAGCAAAATTCCTGCTTCAGGATTCTAAAAGTTTGTTACATGCTTTCAGTACAAGGTCAAATTATGATGGTGTTCTTCCACAAGCCTTTGCTCAAGTAAACAAACTGATCCAAACATTCACAGAGGTAAGAAGGCTTTGGAATGCCAAGTTAGAATTGACTAAACAGCAACTAACAACACTGTCTAAAGGACAACAGTAGGTAAAGGGTATTTTAACTTAGTTCTTTCATACTAAAAGCAGTAATTAAGTATTAAGGAGAATAAAACTGTTATCAAGAGTTGCAAAACATGATTATCTTCTTAGGGAAGCAATGCCATAGCAGTTGTTGGGATTTCTATTATTTTGTCTATGGGTAGAAGAAAGTTATGCATTATTCTTTGACTATTCATTCTCCAGTGCTCCAGACCAAGGGATGTCAACATGAAGCAGAAACACTTAGGACATTTTTTCAAGCATGCAGATACCAAGTCCCTCCCAAACCTTAATGAAGCTAATTTCTGGCAGTAGGATCCAGTAATGTTATTCATGTTATTATGTTTCAAGCTCACATAATCGTTTGAAGAGCAGTATAAAGAATTTCCAAATATATCCTTTATCCAGATTTCCCAAATGTTAACATTTTATCACATTTGTTTTGCCATTTTCTGTCTTTCCACATTTTTTTCAGAACTATTTGAGGATTTATTGCAGATATTATGTCCCTATATACATACCTAAATAAGGAGCTCTGGTAGCATAGTGCCTAAGGCACTTGACTGCTAACCAGAAGGCTGACGGTTCAAACCCACTAGCCACTCCTCGGAAGGAAAGTTGGGCATTCCTACTTCCGTAGTGGTACTGCCTTGGAAACCCAAGGAGGGGTCGCTATGAGTTGGGGCCGACTCGATGGCAAAATAACAACAACAACAACACATACCTAAATACTTCAGTGTGTATTTCCTTAAAAACAAGGGATTGTTTTATATAATCATAGTACAATCAATCAGGAAATTAACATTGATCTAGTACAACAATCTAATCTATACGGTTTATTTAAACTTTTCCAGTTGACCTCCTCATTTTGAAACAAGTCTCCTCATGTGATTCTTACACAGCCAACCTACAACTGATATCTTTTTGACCCCTTTTAAATTTACTTATGAAAAATTTGTCCAAGGTATGTCAGCATGAATCAGAAACATTTAGGACATTTTTCAAACATGCAGATACCAAGCCCCTCTCAAATCTTAATGAATCTAATTTCTGGCAGTGGTACCCAGTAATGTTATTTATGTTATTTTACTTTTTATTTTGAATTAGTTTCAAGCTCATAGTTTTACTATGTGAATTATATCCTGTATCTACAGCCTTCTAATTTTATATCTAGAAAATTCTGAGAATTTTTTGTGCCAGAAACAGCTTAAGAAACTCAGTATAAAATGTACTAAATGTGAGTGATCAACACGGTGGCATTGAGGGAAGAAGAAGACAGAGAGAGATAGATGGGAGGTACTTTAAAAAAAAAAAAAAAGAAAAAACTCAGTATCATGACTACTAGATAAGAAATTAATGAAAATTACATTTTATGCAGCTATTATATTCTCTTTTTTCTCTGACGATCTGAATTGGCTAGATTTTTCACAGTGATTTTTCATGGTCAAATAAGACCCATTATTACCCGTCAACTAACCAAAGGTTTAGATGATACTTAACTTAGTATAGTTGCTGAGGAAAGAAGTTTGTTGCTAAGAGAGCGCCTCATGGAGTAAAAGACGTCTCCTTTTTATAAATGGGAATATGTGATAATTCTTGAGGAAAGAATTGATTATAGGGGTTATATTATCCTTTGGTTTGAGATGACCAACTCACTGGTAGGAGTTCCATTCTTTTATGACAAGTGTGACTCTTAGTACTATTAGTAGGAATGAGTGGACCCAGAATTTAGGGAGTTGCAGTTTAAGTATTATACTTGTAATGTTTTAGGAAAGATTTATTATCCTTTCCTATCACAGAATTAAGGAGCTCTGGTGGTGTAGTGCCTAAGGCATTTGACTGCTAAGCAGAAGGTTGGCAGTTCAAATCTACCAGCCACTCTGCAGAAGGAAGACTGGGTGATCTACTTCTGTAAAGATTTACCACTTCAGAAAACCAAAGAGGGTTGCTGAGTTGGGATCCAGTTGATGGCAGTGAATTTGGTTTTTGATTAATCACAGAGTTAAGCCCTAAATCATATTCTTAATGCAGTAACAAAGCGTATGAGATGGAAAGTTCAGGATACTTACAGGCTTTGGAATCTTTGAATCAAGACTCTTGAGAATAAAATAAAATTTAGCACTGATAAATAAAAACGATGTCAAGTGTTAAGCTCCTTTTATCAGTTAGAAACACTGAGAGGTACCATAAATATTTATCGGTAAAATTTAGTCTTTATCAGAAAAATAATATGCCTGTTATATGCTGCCTACTGTGTATTTAAAAATATCGAATTGTTATTTACTAAATTATTTATTCTTGAGTCTTAAATTTTCTTTGTTAATTAACAAGAGGTTTGTCATTGGCAAAGATGCTAGCATCCTCATTAGTTCTTTTCCCTCACCAGTTAGCATTAGTGATTAGTGTGATTGCTTGAAACACCTGTCTGGCTTTCAGGATTAGAACTCTGAAGTATTACTTGTTTATTTTCAGGTTAGAAATGTTCATTATCTAAATCAGCCAGGACATTATGATTTAGCTTGGGTCTTTTAAATATACTTTCAACACAAGTTTTTCTTTTTTTTTTTTGAATAATTTGTTTTATATTTTAGTGAAAATATAGGTAGCAAAACACCCACAAGTTGAACAATTTCTGCATGTACACTTCGGTCACTCAGTGACATTGATTATATTCTTCATGTTGTGCAACCGTTCTTGCTAACCATTTCTATATTATTCCTCCACCATTAACATAAACTCTCTACTCCCTAATTTGTCATCTAACTTTTCAAGTTGTTGTTGTCAGTATGATCCCATATAGATAGCTCTTTAAAAGAGCACAACACTCAAGGCAGATACTCTTTACTAATTAAGCTAAATTATTGTTTGATTTTTAAAAACACAGTAGGGGATATTTTGGTTTAAAGTCTGAAGATTATATCAGGGCAGTAACTGTGGAATTTCATTGGCTACAAAAAGTCTGAATTCCATGAAACTTTGAAACTCTGTTCTGCACTTTTCTTCCATCTGATCAGGATTTTTTTTTTTATAGACTCTTGATTAAAATGTTCAGTAATGTACATCATCCAGTTCTTCTGATCTCATGGCAAAGGAGGCAGTTGTTCATGGAGGCATTTAGACAAACATTCTATTTCCTCCTATTCCTGATTTTCTTTCTTCCTCTGCTGCTTCAGGTGAATAGAGATCAATTATTGTATCTTGGAAGACCATTTCCAGTATTTTAAGATCCAAGGCTCAAGAGGACTTGTTTTGTAAAATGCAGTAGGTGTGATATATGTCCTAAACATTAAGTCATGTCTCAGTAACTTGAGCAACAAAAGAAACAGAGTAATGGTTAAAAAAAAATCCACCCAATCTTAATTTAAAAAAAGAAAAAATCGTGATGTGAAAGTTTGCAGAACAAATTCATTTTCCTTACAGCAGTTCATACACATTTTGTTTCATGACATCTCTTGCCATCCTGTAATGTAACAGCTTTCTTCCAATTTCCTCACTGTGGTTATCTTTTCCCTGTATTCTTTTTTCCTATGCATTCCTGTCCTCTAAACTGTCTCCTTGTGCAAATACCTCCATTCTGATCTCCATGATTGATTGTTCTAAGAAATGTACCTACTTGGTGTAAATATTCACCTTGTATCCCTATCTATTGTTTGGCTGGAAGCCACAGGAATGATTTAAATTGCAGGTCTGAAGGGTGACATGATGCCATAGTTTTAGGGGTTTCACCAGGCTCTATCAGACCGGTAAGCCTGGTCTTTTTTATGATCACTTTATCTTAATTTATTGTGTGTAGGAAATCAGGAAAGGTAGGATATTCATTATTTGCTTCTGAGAAACTGAAATGGGAAGATAGCTAACATTAGTAGTTTCCACATTTTTATATAAATGGGAGAAGATAATAGAAAAAGAATATATACATTTTTCTTTTGTTTGGCCTTCCAACCACCAGAAAAGTTGGACTTGCTCTGCCAAGATAATAGAACAATTAAAATCAATCACATTGATAAGCTTTAAAATTATGTGTGTCAGGATCCCCATCCTGACTAGTTTTGTTACTTAACCTCTTTAAGCCTAGTTCCTTCTTTTGTAAAATGGATGCAATAATAATTTCTGCCTTATAATTGTTATGCAAATTAAATAAATTAATATTTGTAAAGTACCTAACACATAGTAAGTACATACAAGTGTTTGGTAAGAAAACTGTTTGTATCATTGTATACATTTCTCTTTGAGAACTGAGGAAAAGTGGCATTAGGTGTATGCTAGATTTTATTTAAAATGTATAGAAAAATTAAAAACAATAAATCTCAGGAAAAAATGTCTTTCCATCCATCTGTATTTATTAAATTCATAATTTAAAATGAACAGACAAAAATGGGAGCAATTATACATTTTATTCTTCCTGCTCCAGAAGATACAAGATCATGTTTTTCCAATTGCGAGACATGATAATTTCATCCAATAAATTCTCTTTTCTAGGCAAGGATTACTACCCTGCTTGCTTTTCTTTATTGACTGCCCTAATTGACAGAGCTATCTGTTTGCATTATTATATCAGTGAAACTAAATTAGCACAGTGGTTAAATGAGCACAGGCTGAACCTGTACTTGCTGAGAGTCAAATCCTGTTTGTGCCACTTACCATCTGTGTGACTTTGGATTAGTTACTTAATCACTCCATGCTTCAGTTTCCTTAGCTATGTACTGTATATAATTATAGCATCTGTTTCATGTGGTGGTTGTGAAGATTAAATAAGCTAGTAAGTGTAAAATTTTTAGAACAGTTTCTATACATGGAAAACGCTCAATAAATATGAACTGTTAGGGCTAATAGTATTGGAAGTACACTTTTTTTCAGTTCAATAAGCATAAACAACCCATGAACCTAACAACTCATGAAGCAAACTTTGAAATCATCCTTTTATTAACAAGGAAACTTAAGCTTAGAGAAATGGAGTGATTCATTTAAGCTCACAAAGTAAGTTACTGTAGAGCCCAAACTAAAACCTAAGTTTTTAAACTCTTAGTTATTTTTTTTCCATTCTATTAGGCTTTGTTTATTTTTGTTTTCATCTAAGTTACTGTTGTTCCCCAAGGTGATATGTTTTTTTAATTATTTGAATCGTAGTGTAACTTTTTTTTATCCCGCTTTCAAATATGGTCAGATCTCATCTATTCTTAAATACTGTTCATTGACCATGTTATTTATTGTACTATCTCCTTAAAACTTCTTAAAGAGCAGTCGGTAATCACTTTGTCCATTTCTTCACTCATTTATTCCTGAATTCATTTACAAGATGAGTTCTATTCAACACTGTAAAAAGGGTTTATTAGTTGCCATTTGTTTTGCTTCCTAATGATCAAATCCAAACCTTATTTTCTCTCTTCCACCCTCTCAGCCTTTCTTTAGTACTTGATGTTGCCTCCTTTGACATTGTATACTTTTGATTCTCCCCCTATCTTATTGATCTTTTCATTTTGTTAATTCCCACCTTTTCTCCTTCAAATTGTCTTATTCTTTACCTATTTTATTTTTTCTTTCTTCTCCCCACAACAATCTCATCTGCTTCCAAGGCTTGTCTCTATGAGGATGATTCCCATCTGTCTCTTTTAAGCTGCGAATCTGAATATCCCATTACTTGCTTGATATTTTTACCTACATATGTCTTTATGCCTCACAATCAGTAGATCTATAATTCACCTTATATTGTTCCTCTTCTTTTTCTTGTCTCCAACCAGCCTTTCTTTGCTCTACTGTAGGGTGGCAATACAGTTTATAAGCATAGAAGAATATACATTAAATACTTTATTACTGTTACATGATACTATATGACATATTCAGTGTGTTGTCCCTTATCACCAATGCACAGTTCAATGTGCTGTTTAAAATTGCCATGACTGTAGTACATTAAAACAGCATTTCATCAATTCATGGACATGGATTTGAGATACATTCTTTCAGATTATTGGCATGTTCAATTTTTTTACTGACTAAAATGAAGCCTTTACCTTCTCCTGGAGACATAATCAAGGAGCTCAATCTATTTACATCACAATACAAACACACACATATACACACATTTTCCACATTTTATGGCCACCCTAAATTTCTGTTATTTGTATCATTATTCTTCTCGTATCTAGGTTAAAGAAATGTTAAGGTCTCCATCACTCCCGGAAACTAGTTCTTGGCGAAGCCTGTAGTTAAACTTTTGATAGTTCTTTCATATGTTTTCTTCTTTTCATTCTACTGCTTTTTCCTGCTTAATTCAAATTCTTAGGTCTTCTTTGTTGGATTATTTCAGTAGCTTTCTAACCAGTCTTCCTGCCTCCACTCTTTTCTATTCCAGTTTTTTTTTTATCTTAAACTGTAATTTTGAGGGTACCACTACCTAAATTAGAAGAGCTTTCAGTGGTTCACTATTGCCCTTAACATAAAGTTTAAAATCTATCCCGCCTTTTCATTTTTAATTTATTGTTAACTGGGTGAAAGTTTACAGAGCAAATTCGTCTTCTATACAGCAGTTCACATGCACTTTGTCTCATGACATTGACTGCAATCTCCCACAGTGCAGCAGCTTTCTTCCCACTTCCTCCCCATAGCCACCTCTTCCCTATGTCCTTCCCTCCCTTGCACTCCTGCCCCCTGAGCTGTCTCCTTGTGCATATACAGCCCTTCTTTTCTCCCATAATTGATCTCTCCAAGGAATATATCTAGCTAATGTAAATGTTCAGCTCATATACCTGTCTTTTGTTTGCCTAGAAGCCACAGGAGTGGATTCAGTTCCAGACCTGAAGGGCAGCTAGGGGCCATAGTCCCAGGGGTTCCAGTAGGCTCTGTCAGACCAGCAAACCTGGTCCCTTATTATTATTATTATTATTTGATTTTGAGTTTTTTCCACATTGTTCTCCCACTCCATTCAAGGATCTCCTACATAGATCCCCCTCTGAGTGGTTGACTATGGTAGCTGGGTACCATCTAGTTCTTCTGGTCTCATAGCCATATAGGCTGAGGATTGCGTGGTATACCAGTCCCTTGGACTAATTGCTTACATGTGTTTTTGGTTTTCTTCATTCTTCTTTGCTCTGGACAAGGAGAGAGCCATCATTGCATCTAGATGGCCGCTTGCAAGCTTTTAAGATCCCATTCGCTACTTGCCAAAGTAGGATATAGAACAGTGTTTTTGTGTAGTATGTTATGCCAATTGAGCTTGATGTCCCCTGCGACTCTGGTCCTGAGCCCACAAGTCCAACTACTTGCTCCCTGTGGGTAGCTGGCTGTGGCCACAACCTAGTCCTTTGTCAACTCTATACCTGGGAATTCTTACAGAACATACAAATACACTCATAGAAACATTGTCTGCCAATCCTGTACATGGTCATGGGCACACTGCCCCCTGCATAGCCATACCTAATTGTTCAGCCGAAAGCAGCCTTTTGTAATGTCATTCTTTTTATTGGATTTTAAAGTGCTTGGAGGCTTGACTATATCTTCTTTTTCTTTTTATCCTGATTATTCTCTACCTAGTTCATTACAGTATATTTAACTATATGTAAAAGTGTTCAAACAGTATTATTTAATTGTCATTAGCATATTAGCTAAGATTGGTTACTGTAATAAGCTGATTAGAAATACTATTTGATTTAAATGGAAAATGAAAATAACATTTCCAGCTCTGATGTTTTTCTGAGAACACTATGTACATGATAAAGGACAAAGAACAGTCAGCGCTCGCAAAGCTAGGACATTTGTAAGCACAATTGCATTCTGCTTTGTTCACTTACTAGTGAATGCATCTTATGTAATTCTTATTTCCCCAGGTCAAGGAAAAACTTAAACCAAATCCTTCAGAAAACACAGTGGGTAAAAAGAAGGAAAATACTTCTTCGATGAAGTCTAATAATCAAGAAATCACCCTTTTCTCGGGTTCTCAGCTTCCCCAACCCAACAGGCATCAAGAAATCTGGTCTATCCTAGAAAATGTTTGGATTACAATATATCAGAACAGGTACTAAGTTTCTAAAAAATGTTGAATTCTGGTGTTACCAGTCTGTTTTTCAGGGTGTTGATCAATTAGTGTTTGGATTGTGAGTTTAACGTACTTACGAGTTTAATACACTTTTGAGGGCCATTTTGTCTAATTGGTTCCTTAGAAACAGTGATACTTAACTAGAGGTGCACATCAGAATTACTGGGGAGTTTTAAATATCTATATATCTGAGATCTAATCCTAGATACCCTGATTCAGTAGGACTGAAGTAAAGTTGGGACAATGCATAAAAATCTTTCTAGGTGATACAGATGTGAAACCACGCTTAAGAAGCATTGCCTGTATTGGTCAAAACCAAAACAAAACAAAATCACCTAGATTGGCTAAATAAATTATCAGGATATAAGGCCTTAATAAAATTGAGACTATTTTAAAAGGAAGATAAAGTCATATTTTTTAATATTTTCATGTGCATAGACAAAATACTATAGTCTTGGTAAAATGAAGGGAGTGAGGCCATATTTGAGTAGTTCTTCAAATAGACTGCCACTAGAGTAGCTTAAAAATAATTTAAAACAACTTAATTTTAAAGTAGGCCACCTCCTCCCACACATACACACACACACACTTTTTTCCAAGTCCATAATTTTTATATAACTAATTTGCCAAGCAAACTCTTGGTAATATGATTGTGGTTCAAGTGTCCAATGTGCCTATTTTGGATTAAGAGCATCTATCTGTTCTAGAGCTTGGTTTTGGTTTTGATCTGTTCTAGATGGTCACCAGCACAGCAGAGCAACATTAGTGCTCCACTGAAACATCTGTGTAGCATTGGCCATTTTTTACAACATTGTAGCTTTGGGACCGGTTTTTAAACCTTGGCTGTAATTTAAAGAATTGAAAAACAAATTCGTTGCCTATTAGGTATCTTTACTTTATAGCTTATTGTACTAAATAAATAGCTATACCTAACATGTAAGTCCAAGAAGACAGTGTTTCCCAATTTGTATTTTTATATAAAACAAAGGTTTTCTTGTTTTTTTCCAGTCTTATTATATATACCAGACAGGAATTACTACTTTCAAATAAAATAGATTGGAACAATATCTAAGATATTTTAATCTTCCTTTTATCTAGAGAATATTTGAGTATTTTATGTACCAAGAGCTGATGATAATATACATGCATTCATCTTGGTTACTAGAGAGTTCTGGGTTAGTTTTAGATAACAGAATTTACATAATAGCATTTTAGTAAGTGAAAATGCTTATATTTCTTTACTAATATATGTTTATTAAAGCCCTACTTGTTTTTTTGAGTGTTTCTCAAATCTAGCTGTGTACCACAGGTGCATGTGAAACTTCTTGAACCTATTCATGCTTTGGCCTTTTATCTTTTTTTTTATTTGCATGAAAGTTTACAGATCAAATTCATTTTCCGTACACCACTTCATACACATTTTGTCTTATGACATTGACTCCAATTTCCCACAGTGTAACAGCTCTCTTCCTACTTCTTCCCCACAGTTACCTCTTTCCTGTGCCCTTTCTTCCCATGCATTCCTGCCTCCCAAGCTGTTTCCCTGTGCATACACTGCCCTTCTATTCTCTAATGATGGAGAATATCTGCCTGATATAAATGTTCAGCCCATATGCCTATCTATTATTTGGCTGGAAGCTGTAGGAGTAAGTTCAATTCTAGATCTGAAGGGCAGCTGAGAGCCATAGTTTCAGAGGTTTTACCAGGCTGTATCACACCGGCAAACCTGGTCTTTTTTTTTTTTTCCCAATGATTTTGAGTTGTGTTCCACATTGTTCTCCCCCTCTATCTGGGGTCTCCTACACAGATCCCCCTCTGAGTGGTTGACAGTGGTAGTTGATGCCCATGTAGTTCTTCTGGTGTCATGTTCATATAGGCTGAGGATCACATAGTGTACCAGTCCCTTGGACTAATTCTTTCTGTGGAACTTTGGTTTTCTTCATTCTTCATTGCTCTGGACGAGGAGAGAGCTATCATTGCATCTAGATGGCTGCTTGCAAGCTTTTTAAGATCCCAGTCACTACACACCAAAGTAGGATGTGGAACAATGTTTTTTTTTTTTTCTTTTTCTTTCTTTCTTTCTATTTTTTATTGTGATTTGGGTGAAAATTTACAGAGCAAATTCATTTTTCATACAGCAGTTCACATATACTTTGTCTCATGACATTGACCACAATTTACCATGATGCAACAGCTCCCCTTCCACTTCCTCCCTATAGTTACCTCTTCCCTGTGTCCATGCCTCCATGCACTCCTGCCCCCTGAGCTGTCTCCCTGTGCATACGCAGCCCGTCTTTCTCTCATGATTGTTCTCTTCAAGGAGTGTATCTACTTCAGGTAAATGAAACAATGTTTTTGTGTAGTATGTTATGCCAGTTGAGCTTGATGTCCCCCGTGACCATGGTCCTGAGCCCACAAGTCCAACTACTTGTCCCCTCCGGGTATCTGGCTGTGGCCAAAAAGTCACCACAGTCTTGTCCCTTGTGAACTCTACTATATACCTGGCCATTCTTACAACATATACAAATACACTTGTAGAAACATTGTCTGCCAGCCCTGTACGTGGTCATGGGCACACTACCCCCTGCCTAGACAAACCAGATCATTCAGCCTTTCCACCCATCTATCCACCTATAGATCATCACTGACAATGCAGTACTGTATGTGCAGAAGGGTTCATCTTTGTTGTCTGACCTCCCACTTATCTCTCTGTGTCCTTCTGTTCTTCAGTGCCAGTGTGTTGAAGCACTCATATTTGGTACATTACCCTTCCCTTCACCCAAATCAGTACTTAAGCTCTACCTATCTAGCAGTGTTCCTTTCCCCTCCCCTCCTGGTACAGTTAACCAAAAAAGAAAGTCCCTCCATATATAAACCTATCCTTGAATTTTTATAATAGTGGACTAATACAATATTTGTCCTTCTGTGACTGACTTATTTCACTCAGCAAAATATCCTCCAAGTTCATCCATGTTATGTGGTATTTTGCAGATTCTATGTTATTCTTTAAGGTTGCACAATATTACACTGTGTGTATGTACCATAGTTTGGTTATTCATTCTTCTGTTGGTAGGCACCTAGGTTGTTTCCATCTTCTTGCTATTGTAAATAGTGCTGCGATTAACATGGGTGTGCATATATCTGTTTTTTTCTTGGCTCTCATTTCTTTAGGATATATACCTAGAAATAGGATTGCTGGCTCAAATGGTATTTCTAATTCCAACTTTTTAAGGATTTGCCATACTGCTTCCACAGTGGTTGTATCATTTGACAGTCCCACCAACAGTGTATGAGAGTCCCAATCTCTCCACATCCTTGCCAGCATTTGTTACTTGTTGAACTTTGCTATCAGTGCTGGGGCAAGATGATATCTCATTGTTGTTTTGATTTGCATCTCTCTAGTGACTAATGATCATGAACATTTCTTCATGTGTTAGTTGGCCGCCTGAATATCCTCTCTGGTGAAGTGTCTATTCATGTCTTCTGCCCATTTTTGAATTGGGTTATTTGTCTTTTTGTTGTTGAAGTGTTGAAGCTTTCTATAAATTTTAGAGATAAGTCCCTTGTCAGATATATCATTGCCGAATATTTTTTCTCAATCTGTATATTCTCTTTTGACTCTTGGAAAAGTCTTTGAATACACATAAAAATTTAATTTTAGAAGGTCCCATCCATCTATTTTATCTTCTGCTGTTTGTGCATTTTGGGTTATACTTGACAGTCTATTTATGCCATAAATAAGGCCCCTAAATTTGCCCCTATTTTTTTCCTTGAGGAACTTTATAGTTTTAGGTTTCACATTTAAGTCTTTGATCCATCTAGAGTTAGTTTTTGTGTATGATGTGAGATATGGATATTGCCATAGGTTGATGGATCTGTTTCTGAGTTCTCAATTTTATTCCACTGGTCCGTGTCTGTTATTGTACTAATACCAGGCAATTTTGACTATTGTGGCTGTATAGTAGGTTTTGAGATCCAGCAGTGTGAGACCTCCTACTTTGTTCTTTTCTTCAAAAACGCTTTGCTTATCCGAGGTCTCTTTCCTTTCCATATAAAATTAGTGATTGGTTTTTCCATATCCTTAAGGAATGTTGATGGTATCTGGATTGGGATTGCATTGAATGTGTAGATTGCTTTGGGTAGTATTGACATTTTCACAATGTTCAATCTTCCTATCCATGAGCATGGTAAGTTCTTCCATTTATGTAGTTGTCTGTGGAGTAGGAAATTACCTGGTAGGCTTTTCTAGACATAAGTCTTTGTAAACTCTGTGGTGGAATTTGCCATGAGCAACTGAGTAGCTCCTGATTGTGTAAGTTATCCACCTGGAGTGTTTCTGTTGGGAGTGTTATTGTTGTTTATATGCCATCGAGTCAGACCTGACTCATAGCGACCCCTCCTTGGATTTCCGAGGCAGTATCACTACGGAAGTAGATTGCCCAACCTTCCTTCTGAGGAGTGGCTGGTGAGTTTGAACCACCAGCCTTCTGGTTAGCAGTCAAGTGCCTAAGACACTACGCTACCAGAGCTCCCATCTGTTGGGAGTAGCATGAAGTAATTAATTTTCTGGGAAGTTCGCTCATTCTCAAGTGTATAGAATTCTGGTGTTGGGATTGGTTAGTTTGGTCACTCTGCCAGGCTCAAAAGGAGCCCTCCTAGAGGCAGAACGAATCTCTCTCACTGCCAACTGGGAGATGCGAGAGATATGCATTGCTGAGAGAGATGCGAGAGACATGTGCTGCTGGGAGAGAAACACTGAGAGACACACACTGCTGAGAGAGACTGTCACCTGAGAGATGGCAGGCTGAGAGAGACTGGATGTGTTCCGGAACTTGAATTGTAGCCTGTTGCTTCCGTAATAAAGCCCATAATCTGTGAATTCTGTGTGGCCACTGCAGCGAGTTATCGAATCCAGCAGAGGGGTGGTGGGTGCTGGGGGAGGAATGGTTGGTATCAGGGTTGGTGAAAGGGCTGGAGGGAGGTGGCATGTCTGGCTTTTCAGGGATAGACCTTGGGCTACTGATGGTGATTTGGTCTTCCTCTTGCAGGGTTAGAGGAGGTCAGAAGATGTGGCCTCCCTGCCCCTTTGGCAGTCTCTTATGATTTCTTGAAGTAGTGGTTTGTAGTTTTCTTTGTACAGGTCTTGTATGTCCCTGGTAAGATTTTTTCGCTAGTATTTTATTTTTTTGGTAAACTCCTTGGAAGGAAGATTGGGCAATCTACTTCCGTAGAGATTCAGTGTTGGAAATCCAAGGAAGGGTCTCTGTGAGTTAGGATTGACTCGACAGCAGTGAGTTTGGTTTGGTATTGTAAATGGTACTGATTTCCTTATTTCCTTTTCACCAATCTCTTTGCTCGTATAGAGGAATCCAACTGATCTTTGTATGTTGATTTTGTATTCTGTCAGTGTGCAAAATCTCTCGATTAGTTCCAGTAGTCTTTTTGCTGAGTCGCTTGGGTTTTCTATGTATAGGATCATATCAGCAAGTAGGGATAGTTTTACTTCTTCCTTACCAATTTGGATGCCTTTCATTTCCCATTCTTGTCTTATTACCCTGGCTAGGACTTCCAATACAGTGTTAAATAGAAGTGGTGATAGAGGATATCCTTGTTTGGTTTCTGTTAGCAAGGGGAATGGTTTCAGTCTTTCTCCATTGAGAATAATGTTGGCCATTGGTTTTGCATAGATGCCCTTTGTTATGTTGAGGAATGTCCCTTCTATACCTGTTTTGCGAGAGTTTTTATCAGGACTGGGTGTTGGATTTTATCAAATGCCTTTTCTGCATCAATTGATATGATCATGTGGTTCTTTTTCTTTGTTTTATTTATATGGTAGATGACATTGATTGTTTTTCTAATGTTGAACCATCCTTGCATACTTGATATGAACCTCACTTGGTCATAATGAATATTTTCTTGATATGTTTTGGAGTCTATTGGCTAGGATTTTGTTCAAGATTTTTGCAGCTATATTCATGAGGGATATTGTAGTTTTCCTTTTGAGTGATATCTTTGCCTGCTTTTGGTATCAAGGTTATGCTTGCTTCATAAAAGTAATTTGGGAGGATTCCGTTCTTTTCTGTGTTTTAGAATAGTTTGAATAGGATTGGTGTCAGTTCTTCCCTGAATGTTTGGTAGAATTGTCTAGTGAAACCATCTGGGCCAGGACTTTTTTTTGTTTGGTAATTTTTTGATGACCTGTTCAGTTTCTTCTTTTGTTATGGGTCTGTTCAATGATTCCACCTTAGTCTGTGTTAGTAGGTAGGTAGTATATTTCTAGAAATCTGTCCATTTCTTCTAGATTTTCAAATTTGTTGGAGTATAGTTCTTCATAGTATCCTGATATACTTTTTGTTTCAGTTGGTTCTCTTATGATGTCGCCCAATTAGTTTCTTATTCATGTTATTTGTATTCACTCCCCCTTTTCCTTTTTTAAATTTGCCAGTTGTTTGTCCATTTTATTACTCTTTTCCAAAAACCAACTTCTAGTCTTGTTGATTTTTTTCTATTGTCTTTCTGTTTTGTTTCATTTATTTCTGCTCAAAGCTTTATTATTAGGATCTCTGGTAGCATAGTGGCTAAAGCACTTGACTGCTAACCAGAAGGCTGGCGGTTCAAACCC
>NW_006921630.1:14871681-14875504 GCF_000298275.1 Orycteropus afer afer
CGTTTTTGTTTGATTCAAGGAATTTTTTAATTTCATTTTTTATTTCTTCTGTTACCCAGTTGTTTTTAAGGAGGGTGTTACTCAGTTTCCATGTGTTTGCTCTTTTTCTGTTGATCTTCCTATTGTTGATTTCTAATTTTATAGCATTGTGATCTGAGAAGATGCTTTGCAGTATTTGAATGTTTTTAAATTTATTAAGGCTTTCTTTGTGGCCTAACATAATGGTCTATCATGGAGAATGTTCTTTGTGCACTGGAAAAGAATGTATATTATGCTGTTTTTAGGTGAAGTGCTCTATAGATATTTATAAGGTCACATTGGTGGATTGTATTGTTTAGTTCTCTGTGTCTTTTTTGAGTTTCTTTCCAATTTTTCTATCTTTGATTGAAAGTGGTGTATTAAAGTTTCCTACTATGACTGTGGAGTCATCTATTTTGTCTTTTCAGTTTGTTAGTCTGATTTATGTATTTTGGGGCTCTTTCATTGGGTGCATAGATATATATTATGGTTATGCCCTCTTGTCCATTTGATACTTTAATCATCATATAATGCCCTTCCTTGTCTCTTATGTTGGTTTTGTCTTAAAGTCAGTTTTATCAGAAATTAATATTGTTGGGCCTTTCATCTTGAGGTGCTTATTCCAAGATCTTGGAGGCACTGTGCATGATTACTCATATAAAACTTCTAGAGCACTGCACACAACTGTAAGTGCTATCTTGTGGTCTTATTGTGGTTTAATAATTAATTGTGAACTTCTAACTCATCAGATCAAATTTTTGGTATCTTTTCTATTTTTAAGACATTTGAATAAGAGATTGAGACTTTTATTGACACAAGTTTGAAAAAACTCTTTCCTGCTATTTCTTATTAAAGTTTCTTAGATATTTTCTTTAAAATATATTCTGAGTTTATAAGATAAACAATAGTAAAACTAAGTATCTTATATTTTGCAATTTCTTTCCTCTATAATTAAGAATTTTATTAATATATTGAAGTCACAAGAAATAAATGAATAGGTATTGGGAATTTATTGACTGGTAATTTATTTATAAATTTACTAATAACTAACAATTTATTTAATAATCTAGATTTTAATGATCCTGAAAATAAATTGCAACTGCCATTTATATCTCTGATTTGAAATGTTTTTATTCCAAAAGACCATCTCATTATTTTTAATGATTGACTTTATAACATAAATGTTCCATAAAAATCCATATTAACAGTAGTGATTTGATCTATTTTTTATATTGTTACTGTATTCTGTGAAAAAAATTATTGGAACAAGAAAGATTTTTCTCCTTGAAAAACGTGCAGAGCATGGTTCCTATGGGATATGAAGACAGTAACATTGGGCAAATCATCTACTCATTTTGAAACTCAGTTTGTTCATCTAATAATCATGGAATTGGATTAGGTTTTTTAAAATTCCTACATATTTGGAAATATCATGAGTGTATGTTGGATTTTATACAAGTAATAAGTACAAAATGATAGTCCTTTAGTTTACTTTCAACTCCATGGCATCTTCTTTCTGAAGAATGTTTGAGTCACCTCTCCAAGGTGCTAGTTAGATAGAAATACGGTATTTTAAAGTTTTACCAAATTGAAACATTTAGACTATAGATTACAAATAACTGGTTTTCTATTTCTTTGGCTCTTACCTGTTGACCCAAATTCTTATTCATAGTTTAAATAATAGTAACTTTAAAAAAAAAAAAAAACTCACTTTAAGATAATAATGTTCTATAATGTAGTAAATGCCATTTTATGCACCAAAATGCATTTCTAATTTTCACTATATCTGTCCAGACTTGTCAAATTGCTTTACTTCTTATAGAGGTATCCTTTTCTTTCAACATGTGATAGTGTCTTATTTTTATTTGATTTTGTTTTATTGATCATGATTTTTCTGTTATCATTTCTTGGTATTTCATTCAGAGCCTGTTATTAATATCTGGATGACTTTCACCAGTTCATTCTTTTTTAAAATAGCAGAAAGTATCTGAGCATGTACCATTGGGACTGCTGCTGTGTGGGATTTTGAAGGGTGTTTCTAGTTCCTCAAGACTGATATATGGTAATTCAAACTTAGCTTTGAAAAGATCCTGCATAAGAAATACATAAAGTACTAACTATTACTTTTAGAACCCTGCAAGTTTCTTCATTAAATTCTGTGTTGGGCTTAATTATATGTTATTTATAACTGTATTTTATGGATTATAGAAAAAATACAATAATTATAGTAACTTGGGAATGAAAATTTAAAGTGAAACATATTAAATATTGTAACTTGTTTTAAAAGGATTTATGTTTTTGTGGATAATAACTTGTACATTACAAAGAATGGGAAATCCAGAATACTTAATTGAGTTCAAGGAGCTCTGGTAGTGCAGCAGTTAAGGCATTTGGCTGCTACCCAAAAGGTTGGTTTTTGAATCCAACCACCTGCTCTGTGGAAGAAAGATGAGGTAGTCTGCTTCCATAAAGCCTTGGAGACCTAATTGGGTCACTGTGATTCAAAATTTGCTCGATGGCAGTGAGTTTGGTTTTTTGGTTTAATTGAGTTCATGCAGAACCTATACACAGACGAAGAGGCAATCATTCAAACAGGACAAGGGAATACTGCCTGGTTCAGAAATGGAAAAGGTGTGCAACAGGGTTGTATCTTTTCCCCTGATTTGTTCAGTCTGTATACTTAACAGATAATCTTAGAAGCTAGATTATTTGAAGAAGAATGTGGCATCAGGAATGGAGGAAGACTCATTAACAACCTGCAATATTTAGAGGACACAGCCTTGCTTACTAAAAATGAGGTGACTCAAAATACTTACTAATGAAAGTATAAGACTATAGCCCTCAGTATGGATTACATCTGAAAGTGAAGAAAACAAAAATCCTCACAATTTTGGATAACATATTATGGATAACATTGTGAAGAATGGGAATTCCAGAATATTTAATTGTGCTCATGAGGAATTTGTGCATGGACTAGGAGGCTGTTGTTTGAATAGAACAAGGGGATACTACATGGTTTAAAATCTGGAAGTGTGTGTGTCAGGGTTGTATCCTTTCACCATTCTTATTCATTGTGAATGCTGAGCAAATAATCTGAGAAACTGGACTATATGAAGAAGAATTCAGCATCAGGATTGGAAGAAGACTCATTAACAACCTGTGATATGCAGATGGCACAATCTTTTTTTTGTTTGTTTATATATGTATTTTTTTTATTGTGATTTGGGTGAAGATTTACAGAGCAAATTCACTTTCCATACAGCAGTTCACATATGCTTTGTCTCATATCATTGACCAATCTTGCTTGCTGAAAGTGAAGATGACTTGAAGTACTTATTGATGGAAGGTCCAAGACTACAGTCAGCAGTATGGATTATACCTCAACATAAAGAAAAGAAAAATCCTCACAACTGGACCAGTAAGCAACATCATGATAAATGGAGAAAAGATTGAAGTTGTCAGGCCTTTCATTTTACTTGAATCCACAATCAACATTCATGGAAGTAGCAGTCAAGAAGTTAAAAAGTTGTATCTCACTGGACGTATGTGCTGCAAAAGACCTTTTTTAAAATGTTAAGAAGCAAAGATTTCACTTTGAAGACCAAGGTGCACCTAACCCAAGCCATGGTATTTTTGGTCACCTCGTGTACATGCAAGCGGGAAGAGCAGGAGAAAGGGGTTTAAAAGCCAGGAAGCCAGAGAAAAGAGCAGTCAGCCGAAGGGATTAGATGAGGAGAGGCAACTCAGGCCCGCCCAGAGTGGCAGACCGGAAGAGCAGGAGGAAGGGTATAAAAAGCCAGGAACC
>NW_006921630.1:14879172-14889294 GCF_000298275.1 Orycteropus afer afer
CGGAAACGACTCGACGGCACTTAACAAGAACAACAACAAATGTGTACATGTGAAAGCTGGACAGTGAATAAGGAAGACTGAAGAAAAATAATGGCTTTGAATTGTGGTGTTGGTGAAGAATACTGAAAGTACCATGGAATCCCAGAAGAACAGACGTATCTGTCCTGGAAGAGTACAGCTGGAATGCTCCTTGGAAACAAGAATGGCCAGACTCTGTCTTAGCTACTTTGGTCATGTTATCAGAAAGGACTCTTACCTGCAGAAGGATATCATGCTTGGTAAAGCAGAGTGTCATCAAAAAAGGGGGAAGACTCTCGACAAATTGGATTGACACAGTGGTTGAATGATAGCCTCAAATATAGAAGGATTGTGAGGATGGTGCAGGACTGGGCAATGCTGCTTTCTTTTGTGCATAGGGTCACTATGAGTTGGAGCTTACTCAACGGCATCTAACAACAACAACACATATATAAAAACTTATTCACAATAGTGAAAAGATGGAGACATCTGAAGTGTCTATCAGCATATGAATTGATAAACAAATTATAATACACAAACAATAAAATAATACTACACAACATTAAAGAATAATGGTGAATCTGTGAAATACCTCATAGCTTAGATGAACCTAGAGGACATTACGCTGAGTGAAATTTTTCAAAAGAACAGATGTTGTCTGAGACTATTATTTTAAAAAGCCAAGAAAAGATTCCCAGAGAAAGAAACATTCTTTGAAAGTGAACAGGAGTGGGTGAGGAAGGGAGGGTAAATCACTAACTAGAGGGTAGACCAATATTGACTTGGATGAAGGGGAAGGCAGAAAACAACAAGCAGAAGGTCAGTACAAAATGATCAAGGCAAAGGAAGATACTGGGAGGAGCACAAGATTTTAAGGCAAGAAAGGTAAATACTATTACATAAACAATCCTGTGAAAAGAGTAATAATCTATGTGTGGATACATACACATTCAAGCTGAACAGGTATGAGAAGGCACATTGGACTACTACATGAATAGAGAGAGAGAGAGGTTGGAGAGAGGATATTTCTACATCTGTATTTGTATGTGCTGCAAATATATCCATGAATAGAGTGTAACATACAGGAGGCAGATTTATGAAAACTTCTTACCCATAACTCAGCAACTTAAGATAATGAGTCTCTGGGCCTGAGGTTTCAAGACCATCATCTTAGGGGACATCAAGGCAATTGGCATAATGTGTTCCACAAAGTCAGTGTTTTACATCCTACTAGGGTGAGTAGTGACTGGAAAAGCTTGTGAGTGGCCAGCTAAGCTGCAATTATTAGTCTCTTCCTGTTGGAAGCAAAGAAGAGTGAAGAAAGTCAAAGACTCATGAAAACAGTTAGTCCAAAAGTTTAGTGTATCATATGAACCTTTGTCTACATGTCTCTCAGACTAGAAGAACTAGATAGTACCTAGCTACTACTGCTTACCACTCTGAAAGGGATCACAATAGAAGGTCTTGGATAGAGTGGGAGAAAAATGTGGAACAAAACTCAAAATCATAAAATAGATGAGTCTTACTGATTTGATAGAGACTAGTGCAACTCTTAAGCCTGTGGCCATTAGTCACCCTTCAAACCTGGAACTGAACACACCCACTCGACTCAACTCTCAACCAAACAATGGACAGTCCTATAAGATGAACAATAACATAACACTAGGGAGGTATGCACTCCTTAGAACAGTCAACCATAGGAGAGCAACAGGGCAGCATGTGACTAGGGATGAAGCTCATAAGGCAGGAAGAAGGGATAGGAAAGAAGGAGAAATGGACATGAGAGATACAGGGAAGAAGCAGAAAGAGTGCTGGGGCATTGGAATTACAATCAATGTTGCACACAAAAAAGAACGTGTATGAAATGTTGAATAGAAAACCAATTTGCTTTGTAAACTTTTACCCAGATCACAGTAAAAAAATTTTAAAAAAAGTTGTCTTGATGGTATTTTGTACCCTTGATATAATTTGATGAGAATGGCACTTCTCTGGTCTTTCTTCCAAAAACCAATAATCCTTGTCTAATCATGAAAAAACATCTGACAATTTCCATTTGAAGAACATTCTACAAAGTACTTGACCAGAACTCCTCAAAACTGTGAAGGTCAACATAAACAAGGAAAGATAGAGAGCAAAACAGGTAAATCTTTACTTTCTTTCTAGTGGTGAGATCCAGACAAATAAAACATAAGACAGGGTATCCAGCAAATACACAGCATAGGGTAAACTTATCTTTAAAGAATTTATTATTTAAATTTTAAACATAATAGGCTCAATTTGTTTTTCTTCAACTATCAGATTACATTTGTAGGTGAAGTACTTCTAAATTTAAACGATAGATCTAGTGTCAAAGAAAATTCTAGAATCACAAGAAAAACGGTGTATTTATTGTGGGTTTTTTTTTTTCATACTTTTTTAGGCACGGTGTCTTATGTCATATGGTGATAAGTTTTGGAAAGGAGAGGCAGAAGAGGAAAAGGGACCTGATTGACAGAGGAGTGGGAGTTAAATCTCAGAAAGCATATTCAAGGAAATGCCACTAAAAGGGTGACATTTGAGTAGAATCCTGAAGGAGATGAGGATGGGAGCCATGTAGTTATTTGTGAGAAAAGCATTCCAGATAGGAATGGAAATTGCAGCCTTGAAGGAACATGTCTGTTATGTTCAGTGAACATCAAGGAATAAGTTGAGCAAGGGGCAGAGTGCTAGGAGATGAAGTAGAAGGAGGGATGTGCTCATTAAGTCGGGCCTTATAGATCATTATAAGGACTTGATGCTTTTACTGCTAAAAATGTCCCACTGCACATTTTTAAGCAAGTAAATGACATGATCAGGCTCAGATATTAAAAAGATTGCCATGTTGAGAATAGACTGTGGAGTGATGGGAGTGAAATAGGAAGGCCAGTTAGACGTCTGTTGTGATAGTTCAGGCAAAAGATGATGGACCAGGGTAAGAAGTGGTCGACTGCTGGGTAAAGGTAGAGCCAACAGAATTTAATGACACATCCAAGAGACAAAACAAGAAGAATAGCAGCCACAGTGACAGCTGACTGTTGCCGACAATCCTATGACTGATAATCTTCATCTTCTCCTCGTTTCTACTGCTTTTTATCATGTAGAATATATCCTGGAGGAGGAGCTTTTAGTGCCTTGGCCCTTCTGCTCATTAAATTTTTACTTACAGTGTATAATTCTATATTGAAATTATAAAGGAAGCTTTTGGAATAATAGTATTAGGTATGCTCAATTTTGATTTAATGATGGCTTTCCTGGTATGTGTTTATTTCTTATATTCTCATTCTCATTTTCTCTCTCTCTCACACATACACACACACACACTTATGTACACACATTACAAACATAGACACAATTTCCATGTGTACCAAGACAAAGATAGAGGAAATTATTATAGATTATTTTCATGTATTACTGCATTCCCATTAACATCAAAAACCAGGCTACAGATAGACACATAAACATTGAGAAGATCAGATGGGGGTCAGTGAAGAGGAGTATACTCTAGACCAAGGATAGATTCAGCTGAGGGTAATCTTGCACAGACAGCAGTGATACAAAATACCTGCAATCCTTACAGAAACAATAGAAGACAGACATAGAGCAATCTCTCACAGATGGCCAGACACTGTGGGAGAGACAGAGCCAGTGGATCTACCGACTCAGGACCATAGTCTTGGAGGACACCAAACTCAGTTGGCACAATAAAATACATAAAAATCTTGTTCCACACCTTACACTGGTGAGTAGTGACTGGGGTCTTAAAAGCTTTTGAGTGGCCATCTAAGATGCAGCTAATGGTCTCCTGTCATTGGAAGCGAAGAATAGTGTAGAAAACCAAGGGCATTTGAAAACAATCAGGCCTAGAACATGACGTACCTTGAGACCAGGAGAAGTAGATGGTGCCCAGCTACCAATGCCAGCTACTTGGGAAGGGATCAAAACTGGAGATCCTGGATAGAGTGGGAGTGAAAACATGAAACAAAATCCAAAAACAAAATAATGACCAGAATTACTGGTTGGATGGAGTCTGGTGGGACCCCCAATACTATGGCCCTGGGATACACTTTGGGCCTGGAATTAAAAAAAAAAAAAAAAAAATCACTCCCAAGGGCTGGCTCTCAGCCCAATAGTAAATAAGATGTACACACAGACCACTCAACCCAGGGTGATGCACCCACATACTCTTTGGAGATATATCCCTTGGAGCAATTGACCATGGGACACCAAAGGGGCAACATTCAAACAAAGGAAATGCAGGACACACTGGAGTGTGTAACTATGAAGGGCATGAGGTGGGGGTGTTACTGGAATGGGAGAGGAGGAGAGTGGGTTAGGGTTGGGGATGGTAATTGGGGAGTGAAACAAAATGTACATGAAATGTTGAATGTAAAACAAACTCTGTAAATTTGCACCTGAAGCACATTTTTTAAAAAATGCTTATCTCTGTGGTTTTCTTTTTACATTCCTGTATTTTTTGTATTTTCTGTGATGACTTAGCATTAAAAGTATGTTGTTGTTGTTGTTATGTGCCGTCGAGTCAGACCCGACTCATAATGACCCCTCCTTGGGTTTCCGAGGCAGTATCACTACAGAAGTAGATTGCTCCATCTTCCTTCCGAATTAAAAGTATACAAATCTTTAAAAGATAAACATTTTAAGTAAGTTTATGATACTAATTTTAAAAGTAATAAATGCATTGTATTTCTGTACATTAGTAATTGAACAATCCAAAACAGAAATTAATAAATCAATACTATTTGCAATAGAGTAAAAAAATAATAAAATACTGAGGAATAAATTTACCCAAAGAGATGTAAGACTTGTGCATTATAAAATATAAAGCATTGCTAAAAAAAAAAAAAGTTAGAGAAAACCTAAATAAGTGAAAAAACATCCATGTTCATGAATTATAAAACTTAATATTGTTAAAATGGCAGTACTCCCAAAGTGGTCAAAGCAATGGCTATCAAACTGCCAGTCACCTTTTCTGCAGCAGTGGAACAGCCTATCCTAAGACTCATATGGAATTGCAAGGGACCCTGAACAGCTAAAACCATCTTTAAAAAAAAAAAAAAAACACTTGCAGGATTCACACTTCCCAACTTCAAAACTTTTACCAAAGCTATATTATTTAATATAATGTGGTACTGACATAAGAATATACATATGGAACAATGGCATAGAATTGAGAGTCCAAAATAAACCCATATACATATGGTCAGTTGATTTCTGACAGTGATACTAACACCATTTTATAGGGGAAGAATACTTTCTTCAACAAATGGTGCTGGCACAACTCAATATCTGCAAGAGAATGACGTTCTATATATATATAAATTAACTCAAAATAGGCTGAATATCTAAATATAAGAGGTAAAACTATAAAATTCTTAGGAGAAAACATAGGCATAAATCTCTGTGACCTTGCAGTAGGCAGTCCTTTCTTAGATATAAAACCAAAAGCACAAGCAGCAAAAGATTAAATAAATTGGACTTCATCAAAACTAAAAACTTTGGTACATCAAAGGACATCATCAACATAGTTAAAAGACAACTTAGAAATGTAGAAAATACAGTAAAACCTGCAAAAGGTGGAAACCTGTCAGTAAAGGAAATGCCAATTATTTTCCACTAAAACAAGCAATAAGAGTGGTAATACTGCACTCTGTCTAAGGTGGAAAATTTGTGAGACCTGGAAAAAAAGGCAGTCCCATTAAATTCTGCTCTCACAGGTTCTACTATAGTTGTAAATCATATATCTGTTATGCAGAGTATATAAAGAACTCTTAGAACCCAACAACAAAATTTCAAACAACCAAATTAAAAAATGGGCAAAGGAATTGAATAGGCATTTCTCCAAAGGGGATATACAAATGAACAATAAGTGTATGAATAGATATTCAGTGTCATTAGTCATTGTTAGTTGCAGCCAAGTTAGCTCCGATTCATGGTGACTCCTGTACAACAGAATGAAGTGTTGCCCAGTCCTGTGCTGCCTTCGTGACCATTAATATGCTTGAGTCCATTGTTCAGGCCATTGTATTTTGAGTGCCTTCCAACCTAGAGGGCTCATCTTCCAGCGCTGTATTGGACAGTATTCTGTTGTGATCCATAGGAATTTCATTGGCCAATTTTCAGACTTAGACCACCTTTGTTGTTAGCCTTTCTTAGTCTGGAAGCTCCACTGAAACCTGATGACCCTGCTAGTATTTGAAATACCAGTGACATAGCTTCCAGCATCGAAGTACCACATAAGCCATCACAGTACAACAGACTGACAGACAGATGGTGCTATTAGTCATCAGGGAAAGGGAAATCAGTACCACAATGGAATACCACTTCACATTCATTAGGATGGCCATAAAAATAATAATAATAAATAGTAAGTGTTGGTGGGAATGTGGAGATTGAAACCCTTACATATTCCTTGTAGGAACATAAAATGGTGCTGTGGAAAAGTCTGGTGGTTCCTTGAAAAGTAAAACAATTTCTATATGACCTAAATTCCATTCCTAGATACATACCAAAAAAATTGAAAACAGATATTCAGACAAAAACTGTGCCCAATTGTTCACAGCAGCTCTATTCACAGAAACCAAATGTCCGTGAATGGATAAACAAAATGTGGTATATGTATACAATAGTGTATTATTATACAGACATAACAAGGAATGGAAAACTGATTCATGCTACCACTGGACAAACATTGAAAACATGCTCAGTGAAAGAACAATGAATAAGGAAGACCGAAGAAGAGTTGATGCTTTTAAATTGTGGTGTTGGAAAAGAATGCTAAGAGTACCTAAAAGTACTAACAAATCTGTCCTGGAAGAAGTGCGGCCAGAATGCTCCTTGGAAGGAAGAATGGCCAGACTACATCTTACTTACTTCTGACCTTATTGTCAGAAGGAACCATTTGCTGGAGAAAGGGTATCATGCTTGGTAAAGTGGAGGGTCAGCGAAAAAGGGGAAGGCCCTCAATGAGATGGATTGATGCAGTGACTGCAATGATGGGTTCAGATATAGCAGGGATTGTGAGGCTGTCACAGGACCAGGCAGTGTTTTGTTTTGCTGTGCATAGGGTCACTGTGAGTTGTAGACAACTCGACGACACCTAACAAGTGAAAGAAACTAGACACAAAAGTCACATATTGTATGATTCCATTTATATAAAATATCCAGAATGAGCAAATCTATAGACAAAGATTAGTGATTGCCAAGGGTTTAGGGGAAGGAAGAATAATAGGAAGTGACAGTTTAAGGGATATGGGATTTCTTTTTGGGGTGATGAAATGTTTCAGATCTAGATGGTAGTGGTGATGGTTGTACAACATTATGAATTTACTGTATATCACTGAATTGTACACTTTAAAGTGAGTAAAATGATGAATTTTATGTTAGGTGTATTTTACCACAGTAAGAATCAATAAACAAATAAATGCTTTGGAAAGTCCTGTAGACATCTTGAAGGAGCTCAGGTGGCATAATGCATAAGGCATTTGACTGCTAACCAGAAGGCTGGCAGTTCAAACCCACCAGCCCCTCCTCAGATGGAAGATTGGGCAATCTACTTCCATAGAGGTACTGCCTCACAAACCCAAGGAGGGGTCATTATGAGTTGGAATTGACTTGATGGCAGTTGAGTAAATATCTTGAGTGCTGCTACCTAAAGGCAACCATAGTCAACATTGTTAATATTTTATGCACACTTAGCTTGGTGTTTAGCATATGTTTTCATTTCTTAAATAGTTACTATGTTTATATAAGTAATTTTAAAACATATTCAGTGTTAAACAATTTTAATAGATGGTATAAAAATTGTTTTAATGATTTTTTGGTATTCTGTCAATTGGCTACAATGATAGGCTCAAACATACCAAAGATCATGAGGATGGTGCAGGATCAAGTGGTGTTTCATTGTGTGACACGTAAGGTCACCATGAGTTGGAATGGACTCCATGGCAACTAACATCAGCAACAACATATTGTTGGACATTTAGGTTGCTACTGATTATTACATTATTGTGAATAATTGTTAATTTATAATAGATTTCTAGAAATGAAATTACTAGGGTAAAACTATAAGCACTCATAACTTCTAGTTTTAACAAAAGATCTCATTCTTCCTATAGTCTGAAATACTGAATTGAATGTAGATTGATACTGTTACTTCCCCTCCATCTCCTGTAGTTTCTTGGAGTGAAATATTATTCATACAGCTTTTACAGTGTTACTTAGATGAGCCCTGTATGGTTTCTGACTTAGATCCTTTGCATGTCTGTGAGCCTGGACATTAACATCATTATCTTTTATTTCTAATTTAAATAGATGAACATTTGAGAGTGAAATTTTTTTTATTTTGTACACTAACAATGGAAGCTTGTAAATTTTATAGTATTTATATTGATATAAATGTGCACATGTATCTATGATAAGAGTCTGTTCTTTTTCTCTATTTTAGCACAGATGTATTTCAAAGATTGGGCGCTAATTCAGCTCTGGCTACTTCAAAAATATCATCATTTGAAGAAGCATTTATATATCTTCAAAAATTAATGGCAGCTGTCAAGGATATTCTTGAAGGAATTCAGAAGTAAGCACTTTATTAATTTTAGAGTTTCATTTATTTGTGACTCTCTTCTAGGCTTAATCAGCTTTTTCAGAGTTGCTGGGAGTCTTCCAGCAACTTTTATAAACTAATATTTTTTAGATTTACCTATTTCCTCCTCCTCTGAAAAGAATCACTATTTCTAGTTTGGACAGTATCAGTGTTTCCACTTTTTCCCTTTCTAGATTTTGTAAGCTTCATGAGAAATATTATTTCCTTTACTGTGTGACTATGACTCTTAGAACATTGCCTGGCACGTAGTAGATGCTCAGTAATCAGTTGTTGAATAAATATATGTGAAAGTAATTAAACACTGACCTTTCAAAGCAAATATATGTTAATATTTGTTAGCATAGTGATTTTTTCCCTAATGCAGTCTCACATTACTAAAAACGAAACCTGTTGCTATTGAGTCAATTTCTACTTGTGGTAACCTCATGTGAGAGCAGAACTGAGCGCCATAGGATTTTTGTAGGTGTAATCTCTGGTAGCATAGTGCCTAAGGGACTTGACTGCTAACCAGAAGGCTGGCGGTTCAAACCCACCAGCCACTCCTCAGAAGGAAGATGGGGCAATCTACTTCCATAGTGATACTGCCTCAGACACCCAAGGAGGGATCTCTATGAGTCGAGTCAGACTCGACAGCACATAACAACAACAACAGCCTCCTATGTACCTCTCTCTGTCTTCTTCTTCCTCAGTGCCACCATGTTGATTACTCACATTTGGTACATTGCCCTTCTTTTCACCCAAATCAATACTTATCTCTACCTATCTAACATTGTTCCCTCCTCTCCCCTCCCACCCCTGGTAACCAACAAAGAAAATTTCCTTCCATAGATAAACTTTTCCTTGACTTTTATAATAATGGACTAATACAATATTTGCCCTTTTGTGATTGACTTATTTCACTCAGCATAATGTCCTCCAAGTTCATCCATGTTATGTGGTGTTTTTCAGATTCTGGGTTATTCTTTAGCATTGCATAGTATTCCATTGTGTGTATGTACCATAGTTTGGTTATCCATTCCTCAGTTGGTGGACACCTAGGTTGTTTTCATCTTTTGGCTATTGTAAATAGCACAGTTTCTTCTCAGAACCTGGAATGCTCTCCCAGTGCCCATGTATTTTTCAAAATTTTATCCAAATTTTTCCGGTCCCCGTTCAGAAGCTACCTACTCCATACAAACTTTCCTGAGTAGCCCAGGTGTCGGTGTATTCACGTTCTGTTGCAATTTGTTTGTATTGAAGCCTTAGGGTTCTTAATACATATTGCCTTCTATTATAATTATGTGCACATTTTTTATGTCTGCCCCTAAATTACGAAGCCCATGAGAATAGGATCAGTAGCTTATATCTCCAGTATCCCCAAAGTATCTTAGTTATTGCTTTATATCCAGTACAATTGTGGTAGTTAAATTTGTATGTCAACTTGGATGGGCCTAGTTGAGTGGCTGGGAACCTCTTAGATCCCTAAA
>NW_006921630.1:14889444-14902390 GCF_000298275.1 Orycteropus afer afer
ATTGTGGTAGTTAAATTTGTATGTCAACTTGGATGGGCCTAGTTGAGTGGCTGGGAACCTCTTAGATCCCTAAATTATGAACCCCATGAGAATAGGATCAGTAGCCTATATCTCCAGTATCCCCGAAGTATCTTAGATATTGCTTTATATCCAGTACAATTGTGGTAGTTAAACTTGGATGGGCCTAGTTGAGTGGCTGGGAACCTCTTAGATCTAGGCGACAGAAAGCTGTAACACCAGTGACAAGAAGAAGCAGTGGCAGAGAAGAAGTGGCAGAGAAATGGCAGCAGTAGAAACAGCAGAACCAGGAGATTGACAGGAGACAGAGTGGTGCACTTCTAGACCCAAGGAGTGAGAGTGCTGAATTCTGTCAGGAAGCTTGCTTTTGGAGTGGGGTGCCTCCAGGCACTTGATGGAGCTAAGTTTGCCAACCCAGAGAGCTCGAGCTGAGCTTTTGGGCTCAGGCTTACTGGCTAAGTGAGGTGCCTCTGGGCACTTATTGGCAGAACTAGAAGAATTTTGTAACATTTGCCTGAGCAGGGCAAATGTTCAGGATGCACAGTGCCAAGAAGCCAAGGGCTTCCTGAGAAGAGGCTGTCCTGATCACAGAACTGCGTTGTTTTCTGATCCTAAATTGTAACCTGTTACTACCCTAATAAATCCCATAATTGAGTATATTCTGTGAGTTCTGTATGGCCATTGAAATGAATTACTGAACTCAGCAGAGAAGTAGGGAGCGCCGTAGGAGGGACGGTTGGTGTCAGAATTGGTAAAAAGATTAGAGGGTGGAGCCGTATCTGACCTTCCCCTCATAGGAATCAGCCTTGGGCTGTTGATGCAAATAATGATCATCTCTTCCCCTTTTGAAGTTAGAGGAGATCAGACTCCCCCACCTCCCGCCACCAAAAAATCTGGGGCTAATGGGCATTTTCCATTTGCATAATCATTTTACCATCATCTCTTAATTAACTACAGAAAATGTATGGTTTTAATTTTACTTGCAATAAATGACAAAAACTAGTGTTGTAGGATCCAAGACTATTTTTTTTTTCCTAGTGTTTCCTCACTGTGGATTTGATAAATTTTGACCCAATTTATCAATTAGTTAAGTGATATTTTAATTTAAATTCATCATCAACTACGTCAAAGTCCTGTTTGAACAAAAACAAATTCAAAATGGATTAAGGACTAAATGTGCAAACTAAAACCATAAAATTCTTAGAAGAAAATTCAGGAGCAATGCTGTCAGTTCTAGATTTTAATAATGGGGTTATCTAATATAATAACTAAAGTGCAAATAGCAAAAGATAAAATAAAGAAATGGGACCTCATAACAATTAGAAATTTGTGTTCATCGAAAGACTTTCCTAAAAAAGTGAAAAGTCAAGCTACCGACTAGGAGAATGTCTTTGGAAACCATATATCTGGTAAAAGTCTAATAACCAAAATATGTATAAAACTTCGACAACTTAACAACAAAAAGACAAATAACCCAATCATAAAATGAGCAAAGGACTTGACTATACATTTCACCAAAGAGGACATTCTAATGGCCACCAAAACTGGAAACTCACTGCCATTGAGTTGATTTAACTCATAGCAAGCCCTCCTTGGGTTTCTAAGGCAATATCTCTATGGAGGTAGATTGCCCAATCTTCTGAGGAGTGGCTGGTGGGTTTGAACCCCCACCCTTCTGGCTAGAAGTCAAATGCCTTAGGGCCACCAGACCCATGAAAGGATGCCCAGCATCATTAGCTATCAGAGAGCTGCAAATCATAACCACATGGCGGGCAGGGAACACTGAGGAACCATTTCACTCTCACTAGGAAGGCTGAAAAAAAAAAAAAAAAAAAAGCCAGATAATAAATGTTGATGAGGATGTGGAAAAATTGTAACCCTTACCCATTTCTGGTGGAATGCAAAATGGTAGAAAACAGTATGGTGGTTCCACACAAAACTAAAAATAGCAGTCCACTCCTACGTATATACTCAAAAGGACTTGACAGCAGAGACTCAAAATGAGACATGTACACTGTGGAATGTAAGGTTATATGTCAACTTGGCTGAGCTGTGGTTTTGAATGGCTTGGCAGCTGGATGTAGTTATTTCACATGATGAGATTATAATCACTTCCATGGGGGAATCTTCTGTGAGACTTTAATTAGTGAAAGGGGAGTTGCCATTGTATTTTGGCCTACTTCTAGTATACATGGAGAAGCTTTGAGACAGATCTCTAGCTTTTTGGCACATTTTGTGCCATGTTGCCTGCTGATCTTGGTATTGTTCCTGGACTTGAACCAGTGGCTTGTCGTGTTGCCTAATGATTTTGGGATTGTGTCATTTTCCCTGGCAATCTTGGGTTTGTCACTTTGGCAGCCAGCAGCTGCATGAATTAAAAGATGCCTCCAGCTCCAATGGGCCTGGAACGAGAAGCAGAGCTGAAGCCCAAGGTTGAGGAGCCTTCACCTAGCCCCTATAGACAGCACTCTCAATTTGGACTTCCAGTTTCCTAAATGGTAAAAGAATAAATTCCTGTTTGTTGAAGCCATCTACCTGTGGTATTTCTATTACAACACCACTAGAGGACTAAGACACACCAGTCTTCATTGCAGCACTATTCATAATAGCCAAGTGGTGGAAACAAGCAACATGCCCTATCACCAGATGAATGAATAAACAAAATGTGGTGCATTTAATAAAGGTTGTATAGTTCTACACAGCCATAGAAGAAATGAAGTCTTGATGAATTCTATATAGTATGGATAGAGCTTAAAGACATTATGCTGAGTGAAATAAGCCAATCACAAAAGGACAAATGTATGGCCTCACTTTAATAAAAAGACAAGACAAATGCACAGAGGCCAGACTTATTAGTGGTTACCAGGGGCAGGAGGGAGGGGGAAAAGGAGGGCTAATGGTATGATGGTAAAGTTACATTGATTAAGGATAGGGGGGCACAGCCAATTATTGTAATTGTTGTCATTAAGTTGTACACCAGGAAAAAGTTGAACTGGCAAAAGTTGTGTGATAGATACATTTATAGCAATGAGAAAAAAAGAAATGTAGCTACAGAGGCTGCTTATATACAACCAAACACTTAATGGGATTTGATTCCTTGCTTTGGAGTTATAGTTTCATGGGACGTATCACTTAATTGATCTAATACCGCACTTAGTGCTTCTGTCCTGTCTCCTAGTTCATTGTCTAGTGTCTGGGGTCTTAAAAGCTTGCAGGTGTCCATGCAAAGTACAACACTTGGTCTGTATTCACCTGTAACAACAGAGGAAGAGGGAGAGTCAGGAATAAGAGTAGGATATGGAATGTGTGGCTAATTGCCTCCTTGAACAACTGCCTCCTTTGCCATGAGACCAGAAGTGGATGGTGCCCAGCTACTATTACTGGACATGTTGATGAAAGATTCCGTAGAAGAATCCTGATCAAAAGTGAGAAAATGCAGAACAGAATTTCAAATTCTCATGGACTCCAGACTTTGTAGAGCCATGGAGCAGGGGATGAACCCTTGGAACTACTGCCTGAGATAATCTTTAAAACTTAAACCAAAAATATCCCTTGAAGTCTTCTTAAAATCAAACAGTAGTTTAGCTTAACTAGTGAAAAACGACTACCTTGAATATTATGCTGTTTTAAGGTGACAACAGCACCTCCAAAGATTAGACAGGAATGTTAGAGGGCAGTGAGTTTATGTTAATAAGGGAGGAATAACTCAGAAAAGGAGGGTGAGAATGGTTGCACAACTCAAAGAATGTAATCTGTATCATCAAAATGTACATGTATAAACTATTGAACCAGTGTATGTTTTTAAAAAACCAAACCCAAACTCACTGGTATCGAGTCAGTTCAATTCATAGTGACCCCTCCTTGGGTTTCCAGGGCGGTATCTCTATGGAAGTAGATTGCCCAATTTTCCTTCCAAGAAATAACTGGTGGGTTTGAACTGCCAGCCTGCTGGTTAGCAGTTAAATGCCTTAGGTACTAACACCACCAGAATTCTCAACAACAAAAAAATAAAATTTAGGGGAAAATTACAGTATGACAGTATTTATGGACATGTTTCATGTTAAAATGAAAAGAACAGCTTTCAGGGTCAGAGTGATCTGAATTTGAATCCTAGCTCCATCTGTTTACCAGTTTTATAACTTAGATAAATGACTTAATCTTTTTTTTTGTTTCCTGACCTGTAAAACAGAGGTTATAATATTCATAAGTACTTATCAAATTGTATGGATTAAAGGAGGTAGCATTTGTTGAGTCCCTATTACTTTATAGATGCTGAATTATTGATAGTACTATTATCATCGATAATGTTGTGCTAGCTGTTCATAATAATAGCCAATCCTTGACTCAGTTCTT
This sequence comes from Orycteropus afer afer, assembly GCF_000298275.1. Taxonomy (NCBI): domain Eukaryota; kingdom Metazoa; phylum Chordata; class Mammalia; order Tubulidentata; family Orycteropodidae; genus Orycteropus; species Orycteropus afer. The sequence continues at coordinate 14,893,816 of NW_006921630.1, forward strand.
AGCTTTAGAGAATATAAAAATAAATTTTTAAAATAATACCTTAAACATTTTCATTTCATGCAATTACTTTTTAAACATATTTTCTCACAATTTCAAAAGCTATTTTAAATATTGCATTAATCTAAAACTTAATCTTTCCAGGTTGTTGTTGTTGTTGTTGTTATGTGCCGTCGAGTTGGCCCCGACTCATAGCGACCCCTCCTTGGGTTTCCGAGGCAGTATCACTACGGAAGTAGGATTGCCCAACCTTCCTTCCGAGGAGTGGCTGGTGGGTTTGAACCGCCAGCCGTCTGGTTAGCAGGCAAGTGTCTTAGCCACTATGCTACCAGAGCTCCTAATCTTTCCAGGAGGGAACAAAATTTATTCAGTTTTGTGGGACTGAAGTCATGATGTACAAATATCCAAGAACATGATCTCTCTGTATTTGAATTTCTAGAATTAAATATTAAACCTAAGGAATGTTTTACGCTTCTTCTGCTACTCCTGAGTCTGCTGCTATATTTTTCCCAAATAGGAGAAAAGTTTATTTCAGGTTTTTAAATTCTAATAAACAATTTAGTTCATCTTGATGGCTTATTTGATATAGTCCCTTTTTCTTAGAGAGATACGTTGATATTTATTATTATTGATTTATTTACCTGATGTTGGGTGAGATGGAAATGAAATTTGTTTAATTTGAATTAACATGTGGTTTGCTTAATGCTAATTGCTCATAGACAGAAAACTCAAAGTGCCTAGATGACTAAGAGTAAAGACTTGTAGTGAGTGTTGATTCTACTAACTTGCATTGTGGCTTCAAGAAGACATAACAACTGCAAAATTTAGTGAATTACACAAAATAACTTCCCAGAATCATTTGGTAAAAGGCAAATTAGAGAGTTTTTCTGCTCAGATAAAATTAGCACTTTATTCAAAAGCACTTTATTTTATAAAATCATATAAAGGCAAGATGATGGTGGTTACCCTTTTTATTAGTGGAAAATGTGTGGGCTGTCAAGTCAAACAAATAGAGCTTTGACACCTACCACCAGTCAGTGTGTAATTTGGACAAGTTTCTTAAAACTCTGACTCTGGGTTTTTACATTTGGAAACTGGTTATCATAATTGCTAGTATTTATTGAACATCTAATGTACCAGGACTTGTGCTAAAACACTACATTATTCTGTTTAATTCATACAGTAACTTTATGAGGTAGACACTACTTTGTCACAGGTGAAGAACTAAGGTACAGGAAAGTAGCTAACTTAGTTACATAACTAATTCAGAGTGTTAAAAGGATCAGAGATGATATATGTAAAGTATGTTAGACTGTAATTGTTCAGTAAAACATTACGTATTACTATTGATGCTTTATTTTATTTTATCTTTACAGTGTTCCCTTCTCTCCTCTTCTACCCCTGGTAACCAACAAACAAAGTTTCCCTGCATATATAAACCTTTACTTGACGTTTTGCAATAGCAGACTAATAAAATATTTGCCCTTCTGTGATTGACTTATTTCACTCAGTATAATATCCTCCAAGTTTATCCACATTATGTGGTGTTTTGTAGATTCTCCATTATTCTTTAGTGTTACATAGTATTCCATTGTGTCTATGTACCATAGTTTGGTTATCCGTTCTTCTGTTAATGGGCATCTAGGTTGTTTCCATATTTTTGCTATTGTAAATATTGCTGTGATAAACATGGGTGTGCATATATCTGTTCTTGTCCTGGCTCTCACTTCTTTAGGATATATACCTAGTAATGGGATTGCTGGGTGAAATGGTATTTCTAATTCCAACTTTTTAAGGAATTGCCATACTGTTTTCCACAGTGGTTGTATCATTTCACAGTCCCACCAGCAGCGTATGAGAGTCCCAGTCTCTCCACATCCTCACCAGCATTTGTTATTTTCTGTCATGTTGAACTTTGCTATAAATGCTAGAACAAGATGATATCTCACTGTTGTTTTGATTTGCCTCTCTCTAATGGCTAATGGGAAGCTCTGGCAGTGTAGTGCCTAAGGCATTTGACTGCTAACCAGAAAGCTGGCAGTTCAAATCCATGAGCCACTTCTCGGAAGTAAGGTTGGGCAATCTACTTTCATACTGATACTGTCTTGGAAACCAAAGGAGAGGTCGCTATGAGACAGATCTGACTCAACAGCAGTGAGTGTGGTTTTTTTGGTTAATGGCTAATGATCATGAACATTTCTTCATGTGTTTGTTGGCCACCTGAATATCCTCTTTGCTGAAGTGCCTATTCATGTCTTCTGTCTATTTTTGAATTGGATTATTTGTCTTTTTGTTGTTGAGGTGTTGGAGTTTTCTATAAATTCCAGCGGAAGTCCCTTGTCAGATATGTCATTGATGAATATTTTTCCCAATCTGTAGGTTCTCTTTTTACTCTTTTGGAGAAGTCTTTGGAAGCACATAAAAATTTAATTTTTAGAAGGTCCTATTCATCTAGTTTATCTTCTGCTCTTTGTGCATTTTGGGTTATGCTTGACTTATGCCATAAATTAGGGCCCCTAAATTTGCCCCTATTTTTACCTTGAGAAACTTTATAGTTTTAGGTTTCACATTTAAGTCTTTGATCCATCTAGAGTTAGTTTTTGTTTATGGTGTGAAGTATGGATATTGTTTCATTTTTCTGCAAATGGATATCCAGTTTTGCCAGCACCATTTCTTAAAGAGACCATCTCTTCCCCATTTAATGGATTTTAGCCCTTTGTCAAAGATCAGCTGACCATGGGTTGATGGAGGTGTTTCTCGGTTCTCAATTCTATTCCACTGGTCTATGTGTCTGTTGTCATACCAGCATCAGGCGGTTTTGACTACTGTGGCTATATAGTAGGTTTTGAGATGTGGGAGAGTGAGACCTCCTACTTTGTTCTTCTTCAATAGTGCTTTGCTTGTCCGAGGTCTCTTTCCTTTCCATATAAAATTAGTGATTTTTTTTTGTTGTTGGTGCTGTTTTAAAGGAAACTATAGCACATTCAGATCAGATTTAGTTTGTAAATAATTTGTAAACTACACATTAATTCTTGTTTCAGATGTGTACTGCCCAACTCTGATTCTAAAATTCTGGAATGAATTTGAAGATTATAAACAATTTTAGAACAGGGAACCATATCTTATAATGTTATTTTGCATGGTTTTCACTATACAGTCCGACAAGCAGTATGCATCTGATAAATGCTTGTTAATAGGAATTTCTTTTGGCAGAACAAATGTAGATATATGTATAATAAAATATGGTCATTTTCTGAAAAGTTCTGCTTGCCAAATAGCTAATTCCTTCATTCTACCATTCTTTTCAAATGTTATCAGTGAAGGGTAATTTTGGGACTTTCATTCTAAGGGTCTTTTGTCTTCATATTGTTATACGAAAAAAGAAAAATAATAATGAGAAAGCTGTAGAGAAGGCTGACCTCTAAAGAATTTTTGTGTGGGGAATTACCAAGGCATGAAAGACCATAAAGTGTTTTCTCCTTTTTTTTTTTTTTTTTTAATGTGTTTTCAACAAGCTGTATTCTAATGAGTAAAAGTTGGCAGTTTTTATACCAAACTAAATTCTGTTCTTTTAAACTCAGAAATCACAGGATGTGGTTATAAATTCAACCCCAAATTGAGTGCATTTTAATAAAGGTTGTATAGTTAATTTTTGGGTCAGTTTACCTTAAAACATTCTTTAAAAAAAAAAAAATGGCAATGAGTCCTATAATATATATCCTAGTTCTAAAAATAACATGTATAATTTTTCTTCTAATTATAGAAATTATAGATCTGTGAATGATACTGATATATCAGTAAACCTTTCTTCATTAGGTATAATCCTGTGATACTTGTGTCAAGTAATCAAATATTTCTATTTGTAGTAAACAACTTCTTTCTTTAAAACTTAAAATTCCTATGTTTTGTATTTTGTTTACAAGTTGTTGTTGTTGTTGTTATGTGCTGTCGAGTCAGACCCAACTCATAGAGACCACCCCTCCTTGGGTTTCTGAGGTGGCATCACTATGGAAGTAGATTGCCCCATGTTCCTTCTGAGGAGTGGCTGGTAGGTTTGAACCGCTAGCCTTCTTTCTGGTTAGCAGTCAAATGCCTTAGGCACTACACTACCAGAGCAAGTAGCAATTGAAAAATGGAAAGAACTGGCTGTCAAAGGGATAAGAATGAGCTTTTTCTTCCTTCATCATTTCCCTGTATTTGGTCAAGATTTTTTCTCTTTCAGATGCTCTTTAGAACTATGGTGTTTTGGTCTAATATGGTCTTCATTTTTTTCTTCATTGATGTATCCAAAGGACCTAGAAACAATGCTTGCCTCACATTGGGCCTCAAATATTTATTGGATGAGAAAATAAAGAGTATTTTGTTCTTCTTTGGGCATCTTTAGTAGGCATTTTACTGTTTCACTTACTTATCCAGTACTGTGTGAGGTTTAGCCATAATCCCCTGGAGTTTGCTATTTACAGATACCATTATGCTTTTGTGATGGCAAGGAGCCCTGATGGCACAGTAGTTAAGGTTCAAACCCACCAGCCATTCCACAGGAGAAAGACGTGGCAGTCTGATTCCTTAAAGATTACGGCCTTGGAAACTCTGCAGGGTCACTACGAATCAGAGTTGACTTGACCACCATAGGTTTGTTTTGTTTTGTTTGTAATAATAAGAGGGAAAGAATTGGTAGACCAAGAAAACAGTTTAATCCAGAAAAGGCAACCGTATAGCGACAGACAGTAAGATTAGAGATTGCATGGAGCTGGGACTCAGGCTACGGACAGAAAATAACTGCAAATGGGCAAGAAGAGTTCTTTCTGGGTGAAAGAAATGTCCCAAAAGTGAAGTGTGGTAATCATTGTACAGTTCTGTAAATTGATTAAAATTTACTGTATATGAATTTTATAGTATTATATCTCAATAAAATACTATAAAAATACTGTTAAAAATAAAGCCAGGATGGGTTTGTTAAAAATTATAATTCTTCACTAATTGGAAAGATGATATAATTATTTTCTATATGTTTTACTTTGGATATGAATTTTATATATATATATATATTATATATTGTTGTTGTTAGATGCCATTGAGTCATCTCTGACTCAAAGCAACCCTATGTACAACAGAAGAAAACACTGCCCGGTCCTGTGCCAGCCTCACAATCCTTGCTATACCTGAGCCCATGGTTGGAGCCCCAGTGTCAATCCATCTTGTTGAGGGCTTTCCCCTTTTTTGTTGACCATCCACTTTACCATGCATGATATCTTTCTCTAGGAAATGGTTCCTTCTGACAACATGACCAAAGTAGGTGAGACAAATTCAGGCCATTCTCGCTTCCAAAGTGCATTCCAGCTGCACTTTTTTCAGGATAAATTTGTTAGTTCTTCCTGCAGTCCATGGTACTCTCAGCATTCTTTACCAACATCACAACTCAAAAGCATCAACTCTTCTTCAGTCTTCCTTATTCATTGTCCAGCTCTCACATGCATAAGAGGAGATTGGGTTAGGTTTCGGTTAGGTGCACGTTAGTTTTCAAGGAGACATCTTTGGTATTCCGCACTTGAAAGAGGTCTTTTGTATGCAATACGTTACTATAATTAATGATCACTTTATCTAAAACTTAAGTTTTCTATGAAGTGTTTCAGGGCAAAAAATGTAAATTCTCTGGTAAAATACTTCCTTTTGTGATACTAGGTTGACATTTTATAGGGTTCTTAATATAAAACATCTTGCTTCACCTGGTTTCCTTAACCCCTTTTATCATGCACAGTTTGGATTATTTTTAAAGCCATAAAAAAAAAAGGCACAAATTATTCCACATTGCTGACTGTTTGTGTATACTAGGTTGCAAAATTAGAACACAGTAATTGATTTTTTCCTGTTGTTTCTCTAAAGAATTAATTCAACTTACAACTTTGTTTTCATTTACTTAAGCAGATTATTTATGACCCTTCCTCTGCCACCACCACTGCCTACGTATTATCCTTTTTGTTATTGTTGCTGTTCTTAGATCATTTGTATTTTAAAATTACATATTGAGGGAAGAAATGTTTTCCATGAAACTAGCATTCTTGTGTAGATTAAAAAAAATATTCTTAAAGATATTTTGTATGTGTACCTTTAAAAATTTGACTGTCTTGAAGATTTATATGTAAAGCCTCTCCCACAAGTATAATAAAGGCAAAAACGTCTAAAGATCTAATAAAGGTTGTGAGATCAGTTAACTCTCTTGAAAGCCTGGTAACATCAAGAGATCATGAGGATGTAAGGGTATAGATATTATAATTAAAAGCCACTTAGAATTTTAGAATTAGTATAGGTAGCTTCATTTGCTCTTAAGTTATGTCATCATTCACTTACTGTGTGGCTTGAAACAATCAAGTGATGATGATGATGACAATGATAGTTGCTATTAGAATTGACACATAAATAGCACTTGGTATAAGTACTTTTATGAGTTCTGGTGGCACAGTGCCTAAGGCATTTGACAGCTAACCAGAAGGTCAGTGGTTCAAACCCACTAGCCATTCCGTGGAAGGAAGACTGGGCAATCTATTTCCATAAAGATTTACCACCTTGGAAACCCAGTGGGGGTTGCTATGAGTTGGAATCTACTCAATGATAGTGGTTTTTATTTTTTTAATTAAGAACTTTCACAGTTTTTCACTTGTTATATAAGAATTTTTTTATATGAATTCATTTAGTTTTTACAACCCTATGACTAAAACCAAACTCACTACTGTTGAGTAGAATCCGACTTATAGCTGCCCCTCCTTGGGTTTCCGAGGCGGTATCACTGTGGAAGTAGATTGCCCAACCTTCCGAGAAGTAGATTGCCCAACCCTATGAAGTAGAAACTATTAATATCCTCATTTAACAGCAGGTAAAAGATGATCACATGGAAGTTAAGTAACTCACCCAGGGTGATACAACTAAATTCACCCAGAAAGACAATGCTAATAGCCATTATGAAGAAAGATTGGGCAATCTACTTCTGTAGCGATACCACCTTGGAAACCCAAGGAGGGGTCGCTATGAGTCTAATTGACTTGACAGCAGTTTTTTTAATAGCCAGTATGCTATAAAGACAGAATTACTTTATTTTTAGTTTTTTTGAAAGAAAAAAATGTTCTTCATGCTGAAAGAATTAAAAAATAGTATCAGAAAGTGAGAATTAATACTTTAATGCTAATGGAGAAATATATTCTTCACTTTCTTGTTTTTATCTTTTCATTGTTTCTATCATTTATTCTTTTTGTGAATCAGTGTTATCTCTAACAATTGACATAGTCTGATAACTACTGATATTTCATAAAGCACTAGGCTGATAGTTCAAAGAGTGTTATTTAAATTTAGTCACAACATCTTTTAATATCAGTATTTCTTTTATATGGGTAATAGTTTAATCTGATGTCCATTTGGACTGGTTGTACATTTCTATAGGAATTTGTCAAGGTTTGTTTACAGCTTAAAAGATAGGGAGTATACTTGCACTTCACATTTCTGGTTATCCTTTGAGGAACCTATAGCATTGTAACTCAAAATATGAACTGTAATTTCACTGTATGAATGCTTATGGTTTGTGATTAATTGATGATATAACTACCAATTTAAATAAGCCAAAATATTTTAATAAATTGATCTCTGTTGAATTATATTAAGATCATAGTTTTATAATTTTTAATTGACAGATTAAAAAAACAACAAAGGTTATAAACTATTAAATAAACTTACCATGGAATAAGTTATTTCTCATAATATAGATGTGTTTTTGAGAGAAAGTTGTTTTTCTGTTGTTGTTTCATTTAAATCATTCATTCACTTTCTTTGCTTTTGATTTTTAGGATTTTGGCCCCCAACAGTAATTATCAAGATGTTGAGACCCTCTACAGCTTTCTAACCAAGTATGAGGTATGAGATATATTTTTGTTTGCCTTGTTTGCAAGATAAACAAATTTTAATAAAATAAGCCCAATAGGAGTTCCAAAATGTAATGGAATGCTATTTAATTGATGCTTTCTTTAAATTAAGTTCTTGAATTCCACAGAAGTTTGCTAATTACATATTTAGTCCTTTGTTCAGTTCCCTATGAAAAAGCATACAGTAGTGCGTTATTTATTTATTTATTTATTGTGATTTGGGTAAAGATTTACAGAGCAAATTCACTTTCCATACAGCAGTTCACATACACTTTGTCTCATGTCATTGACCACAGTTACCACAATGCAACAGCTCCTCTCCCACTTCCTCCCCATAGTTACCTCTTCCCAGTTCCATCCCTCCATACTCTCCTGCCCCCTGAGCTGTCTCCCTGTGCATAAGCAGCCCTTCTTTCTCCCATGACTGTTCTCTCCAAGGCGTGTCTCTACTTGAAGTAAATGTTCAACTCATATGCCTGTCTTTTGTTTGGCTGGAAACCATAGGTGTGGGTTCAATTCCAGACCTGAAAGGCAGGTAGAGGCCATAGTCTCAGTCGTTCCATCAGGCTCTATTGGATCAGCACACCTGGTCCCCACCATCTTTTTTTGCCCTCCAAATGATTTTGAGTTTTGTTCCACATTGTTCTCCCTCTCTATCAAGGATCTCCTAC
>NW_006921630.1:14904761-14906592 GCF_000298275.1 Orycteropus afer afer
TACCACCACTCGGGAATCTCCAAGCTGTTTGTGCCATCAGGATTGCTCAGGATCGCTGCCAGACCACAGCTCCGTCTCTCTCCTTTTTTGGTATTTTCATGCAAATTCTTGTGCTAGTTGGGGTTTAGTCCACTTCTCTATCCTTCCCTTTAAGGCTCAGGAGTCCAGGATTATCTTCTGTGTCTGTGTTAATTGGTTTCCCTTTTCTTTGTTGAAGAGGGTCTGTGCAGCCTTTCTGCCTAGTCCGCCATCTTGCTGGCCACTCCAGTAGTGCCTTATTATAATACAATTTCTGCAACACAGAATTTGTTGCCTTCTAGATGCAATGATTCTCATTGAGGGTGCTGTGAACATTTTGGACAGGTCATTTCTTCCTTGTGTGGACATTAGACAATGTTTAACATTCCAGTTCCTCAGGGACTAAATACCAGTAGCTTCCTTGGTCAGCTTGTGACAACTAAAAATATCCTACTACTCCACATAACCCTCAAACCCAAATGGCCTACAGGGACAAAGGACACTTCTGGTTAAGAACCATTAATTACCGGAAAGGAAAGCTATAATTTAGTTTCATTTATAGCAGCAGCATAGATCCTGGAGTTAGAGCTGTAGTGAAGCTCAACTGTATTTGGTAAATTAACATGCTTTCCTCATTATTGCTGACAGTAGAAAGTCTTCTGTTGATTTTTAATTTCCATTCGCCTAAAGCCCTTTCCATGTGTATTCTTTATATTCCTGCTTTTCAATTGTGTGTGTGTTTATTTATTTATTTTTTATGCACTTTTTTCTTTTTAAATTTTTATTGTGATTTGGGTAAAAGTTTACAGAGCAAATTCATTTTCCATAAAGCAGCTCACATACACTCTGTCTCATGACATTGACTGCAGTTTGTGTGTGGTTATTTTTTAAAGCTCTAAATAAGTCACTAGGTGTAAACAGTTTGCACTCAGTTACTAACCTAAAGATTGGTGGTTCAAACTCACCCAGAGGTGCCTTGGAAGAAAGACCTGGCAATCTACTTCCCTAAAAATTATAACCAAGGGAACCATATGGAGCAATTCTCTTTATACCACATGGGATTGCCATGAATCAGAATCAATTCAACAGCAACATGTTTTAGTTAAATGAAAGAATGTGATACATATTTAGGACTCACATTTATCATGGAATCAAAGTCCTTTAAATATATTTCTTCACTTTTATTCTTGGTTAATTCTTTAATTTTTATATTCCAGAAGTCTTCCATTAAGAAGTTAGTGATTAAAAAGTTTGACTGCTTGTGTTCAAATGTTGGTATATTAACTGAATAATGTTGGAACACTCGTTTAACTCTCCATGACTTAGTTTCTTCATCTGTAAAAAATGGAAGTAACAACAATAGATAAATCATAAAGACTTGTGAAAACTAAATGAGTTAAAATATAAAGTGCTCCAAACACTACCTGGCACAGAGTAAATGGTCAGAAAATGTTACTCATTCTTAAGCAAAGAATATTATTAATAATTATAACTGATTAATATAATTACTATTAATAACAAATAACTCACTGTTGTCAAGTCAATCCCAACTCATAGCGACCCCTCCTTGGGATTCTGAGGCAGTATCACTACAGAAGTAGATTGCCCAGTCTTCCTTCCAAGGAGTGGCTGGTGGGTTGAACCGCCAGCCTTCTAGTTAGCAGTCAGGTGCCTTAGGCACTACGCCACTAGAGCTCCTATAATTACTATTAGCATAATATAATTATTCATAGTTATAATTATGTATAAACACACATTTGTAAAATTGTATATCCATAACATACTGATGGTGTAGTGGGTATGGCATTTGGCT
>NW_006921630.1:14906902-14907499 GCF_000298275.1 Orycteropus afer afer
TCTCCCTGTGCATAAGCAGCCCTTCTTTCTCCCATGATTGTTCTCTCCAAGGCATGTATCTACTTGAGGTAAATGTTTAATTCACATGCCTGTATTTTGTTTGGCTGGAAACCACAGATGATTGATGTATTTATTTCATCATACTTTCTGAGTTTCAACCGGAGACATTAGGTCTAACAATGAAAATATATTTGTGGAAACAATAGAACCATTTTAAAATTACATTCTGGAAAATCTGGGACATAGATCTATTTGGGTTTAGTGCTTCAGATTACTAAGAGAATTGGGAGAAACTACCAAGCTTATTTATAAGAATATGTGTATCTGATTCCTAGATTTTTTAAAATCATTTCTTTTAGTGGAAATTCCCCTTCTACACCAATTAGTACATTGAAGATACTTGTCTCATATTTCGAGTCAGATCTGACTCATAGCAACCCCGCCTTGAGCTTCTGAGGCGGTATCACTATGAAAGTAGATTGCCCAGCCTTCCTTCTGAGGAGTGGCTGGTGGGGTTGAACCTCCAGCCTTCTGATTAGCAGTCAAATGCCTTAGGTACTATGCCACCAGAGCTCCTATGAACAGAGATGTTGTTGT
>NW_006921630.1:14907989-14921120 GCF_000298275.1 Orycteropus afer afer
CCTACTTCCGTAGTGATACTACCTCGGAAACCCAAGGAGGGGTCGCTATGAGTCAGGGCTGACTCGACGGCACATAACAACAACAACAACAACTTAAGCATAGAGTTGATATTTAACAGTATTATTTAAAATGTCCTAATATGGTTAATTAGACGTCCTGGTTGCACAGTGGTTAAGCACTCAGCTGCTAACCAAAAGATCACCGGTTTGAATTCCACCAGCCGTTCCACAGGAGAAATATGTGGCAGTCTGCTTCAATAAAGATTACAGTCTAGAAAACCCTGTGGGGCAGTTCTGCTCTGTCCTATAGGATCAACTTGACAGCACTGAGTTTAATACGGTTAGTTAGAAATACCTTAATAGTCAGAATTAATTAATGTAATGAAACAAGGATATTTCATGGTAGAGCCTATGGTGTATGTCATGAATTTGTGCTCGTTTTCCTTTATTAGTAGTAAAGTAACTGCAAAGTGAAAATTATCTACAATGTCCTGGAGACATATCACCATTATGCCCCAGCTGTTTCTGGGATAAAGGTGTAAATGTATTGTGGATGGTTACTTTAAAGATAAATCGAGATCATTTTGGTATTTTCTTTATTCATTACTTTGTGTAATCCTATAGTGTTTGTGTATATATATGTATATGTGTGTGTATATATATACACACACACACATGTATCCATTCCAAAGAAAGGTGATCTAACGAAATGTGGAAATTATTAAACAATATGATTCGATATGATTAACATCACATGCTAGTAAAATTTTGCTGAAGATAATTCATAAATGGTTGCAGCAGTATATTGACAAGGAACTTTCAGAAACGCAAGCTGGATTCAGAAGAGGATTTGGAATGAGGGATATCATTGCTGATGTCAGATGGATCTTGGCTGAAAGCAAAAAATACCAGAAAGATGTTTACCTGTGTTTTCTTGACTATGCAAAGACTGTGTGGACCATAACAAATTATGGAAAACATTGTGAAGAATGGGAATTCCAGAACACTTAATTGTGCTCATGAGGAACCTGCTCATAGACCAGGAAGCTGTCATTCAAACAGAACAAGGGGATATTGCATGGCTTAAAATCAGGAAGGGAGTGTGTCAGGGTTGTATCCTTTCTCCATACTTATTCAATATGTATGCTGAGCAAATAATCCAAGAAGCTGGATATATGAAGAATGTATCATCAGTATTGGAGGAAAATTCATTAACAACTTGCAATATGCATACAACACAGCCTTGCTTGCTGAAAGTGAAGATGACTTGAAGCACTTAACTGATGATTAAAGACCTATAGTATGCAGTGTGGATTACACCTCAACATAAAGAAAACGAAAATCCTCACAACTGGACCAATAAGCAGCATCATGATAAATGGAGAGAAGATTAATTGTCAAAGAGTTCATATTACTTGGATGCACAATCAACACTCATGGAAGGCAGTGTCAAGAAATCAGATATTGTATTGCAGTGGGCAAATCTGCTGCAAAAGACCTTTATGCAAAAGTGTTGAACTAACCCCAAGCCAGTATTTTCATCACCTCATATGCATGTGAAATCTGGACAGTGAATAAGGAAGACAGAAGAAGAATTGATGCTTTTGAATTGTGGTGTTGGCAAAGAATACTGAAAATATCACAGACTGCCAGAAGAACAAACAAATCTGTCCTTGAAGAAGTGTAGCCAGAATGCTCCTTGGAAGAAAGAATGGCCAGACTTCATCTTACCTACTTTGGTCATGTTGTGAGAAGGGACCAGTCCTTGGAGAAGGATGTCATGTTTAATAAGGTAGAAGGTCAGTGAAAAATGGGCAGGCCCTCAACAAGATGGATTGACATAGTGACTGCCACAGTGGGTTCAGGTATAGCAAGGATTGTTAAGACGGGTGCAGGACCAGGCAGTGTTTTGTTCTGTTGCACATAGGTTCGTTATGAGTCAGAGCCAACTCGACAGCACCTAACAACAACAACATAGTATATTAAAGAATTTATTATTTGAACATGCCATAAAATATTTACTAGTTAAATTTTAGGAAATAAACTTAATTTCTCTTTTTTTTAATTCTTAAGATCTACTAAATACTTAAAGAATGATTTTATATTCAGATTTTGTTAAATAGTTGATAGAGGACAAATTATTCCTTCCATTCTCTGACTTAACATCTGCAGTGTGTTCACATTTGATGGTCTAAGTTTGAATACATTTTAAGTCCTGGCATGTGGGACAATTCTGAAAATATCAAAGGCCCTTTAAAATATTTTGACAATGTAATTTAAAATGTCCTAATATGGCTAATTTAAAATCAAGAAAGACGTGCATCAGGGTTGTATATACTTTCACCATACTTACTCAGTTGGGATGCTGAGCAAATAATACGAGAAGCGGGACTATATGAAGAAGAATGTGGCATTAGGATTGGAGGAAGGCTCATTAACAGCTTGTGATATGCAGATGATATAACCTTGCTTACTGAAAGAGAAGAAGACTTGAAGCACTTACTGATGAAGATCAGAGACTATAGCCTTCAGTGTGGATTACACATCAACATAAAACAGAAATCCTCATAACTGGACCAGTAAGCAACATCATGATAAATGGGGAAAACATTGATGTTGTCAAGGTTTTAATTTTACTTGGATCCACAATCAATGCCCATGGATGCAGCAGTCAAGAAATCAAATGGTGTATTGCATTGGACAAATCTATTGTCAAACACTTCTTCACAGTGTTTAAGAGCAAAGATGTCACTTTGAATACTATGGTGCACCTGACACAAGCCCCATGGTATTATCAATAGTCTTATATGCGTGTGAGTCCTGGACAATGAATAGGAAGACAGCAGAAGAATTGATGCATTTGAATTGTGGTGTTGGTGAAGACTACTAAATGTAGTAACATGGACAGATAGAAGAACAAAAAGATCTATCTTTTAAGAAGTAAGCTAGAATGCTCCGTAGAGGCGAGAATGGCCAGACTTCATCTCTCATCCTTTGGTCATGTTGTTGGAAGGAACCAGTACCTGGAGAGGGATGTCATGCTTGGTAAAGTGGAGGTTCAGCAGAAAAGGAAAACCCTTCATGAGATGGATTGACGCAGTGGCTACAACCATGGTCTCAAGCATAGCAACAATTGTGAGAATGTCACAGGTCTAGGCAGTGTTTTGTTCTGTTCTATGTAGTGTCACAATGGGTTAGAACCAACTCATTGGCACCTAACAATCACCACCACCATAGCATGGTTAATTATGATCTGGTGGTGCAATGTTAAGTGCTTGGCTTCTAATCAAAAGGTTGGCTGTTTGAACCCACCCAGCAGTTTCACTCAGTCACATGGGGCCACTATGAGTTGAAATCTAAATATTACAGCCTAGAAAACCCTGTGGGACAGTTCCAGTCTGTCACATGGAGTCACTCTGTGTCTAAATTTACTCAGTGGCACCCAACAGTAATTGGGTTCTCACAGCTCATTTGGTTTAATACCCAGTTTTAAATAACTATATTTTGGTTCTTTTCAGGTAAATAAAAGTGTGCAATTTACTGCTCAAGAACTTTATGATTGTGTTTCACAGACTGAGTATCGGTAAGTCATATATATATTAATATTGTAAGAATATTTTACCATATACAGCACAACATGATAGTGGTGAGGGTTTTTGTTTTTTTGTTTTCTTTTCACTAAACTAGGCTTTTTTATATTTACTAATATGCAATGTTTCATACATAGAGAAAGCTGTGTATGTGTGTGTGTCTGTGTATACATTGAGAGAGGAAAGAATTAGAGTGAGGATGTATAAGGTGGTTCTCAAACACTTTGACTTCAGGGACTTTTATATTTGTACAAATTATTAAAGATCCCTAAGAGCTTTTATTTATGTGGTTATATCTATCTATATTTACTGTATTAGAAATTAGAACTGAGAAGTTTTAGTATATTTATTAATTCCTTTTAAAATACTAATAATTAATTTCATGTTAAGATAAATAACATTTTTATGAAAGTAACTTTTTCCAAACAAAAAATTATTACTGAGAAGAGTGGCATTGTTGCAAATCTTTTTAACATCTGACTTAATAGAAGTCAGCTGGATTCCATATCTACTTTTTTAATTGAAATGAAATTCACATAACATAAAATTAACCATTTAAAATTGAACAGTTCAGTGGCATTTGGTGTGTTCACAATGTTGTGTACCACTGCCTCTATCTAGTTCCAAAATATTTCCGTCATCTCAAAAGGAACCCTGTACCCATTAAGCAGTTGCTCTCCATGTCTTCCTCTCCTCAGCCTCTGGCAACCACAAATCTCATTCTGTTTCTATAGATTTACCTATTCTAAATATTTCAGATAAATGAAATCATAACAGTACATGACTTTTTGTGTCACACTTCTTTCACTTAGCATAACGTTTTTAAGTTTCATCCTCTTTGTTGCATGTATCAGTACTTCTTTTTTTTTTTTAATGGCTGAATAATTGCCCACTGTATGTATGATTGGGCAATCTACTTCCGTAGTGACACTGCTCAGAAACCCAAGGAGGGGTCGCTATGAGTTGGATCTAACTCGACGGCAGTGAGTTTGGTTTTTCCTTTGGTATATTTATACCACGATTTGTTTATATGTTCTTCCTTTGATGGACATTTAGGCTGTTTCCGTGTTTTTGTCTATTGTGAGTAATGCTACTGTGAACATGCATATATATTTATTTGTTTATATACCAGTTTTTAATTCTTTTGGGAATTTCCCTGGGAGTAGAATCGCTGGGTTATATGTAATTTTACGTTTAACTCTTTGAGGAACTACATACTGTTTCTTCAGCAACTGCATCATTTACCTTACCACTAGCAATATCTCTGTGTTCCAGTTTCTTGCCATCCTTGCCAGTACTTTTCATTTTCTATTTTTCCATTACAGCCATTCTAGTGGGTATGAAATTATACATAATTTTTATTTGCTTTCCCTATCATATCTGCTTTTGCATTATTCTGTTATGATAATCACGTGTCATACAAACTCTGGGAAACTACTGTGTACTTTTAAGAGAATGAGAGTGCAAAAAGCACCGTATGTCTTAATCTTATTATGAAAATAGCTTTGTCCTCACAGATGCTCTGAATCTCTGGGAACTCAGACTATGCTTTGAAGATAAACTAATATAGAGAATAGCCATTACATAGCTCTCCATTCAGATGAAAAAATAGATTTCACCCAGACCTTGTTGAATCTTCCCTACCCCTACCTCCCTATCCTCTTCCTAGGAATTTTGTGTTTTTAATGTGTGTTCTTTTCTCTATCACTTTACTATATATCATATATCAGTAAAAATTTTTTTTAATTTTGCCTGTTTGTGAACATAATGGTATCACACTGTATATCTACTGTGCTATTTTCTTTTTAACTTCATATTGAGATTGATCCATGTTGATACATAGAGAAGTAGTTGGTTTACAGTGATTTCTATCGTAACACAATATGTATGTTCCTAAATATCAGCAGAGAGCTCTGGTAGCATAGAGCCTAACGTACTTGACTGCTAACCGGAAGGTTGGTGGTTCAAACCCATCAGCCACTCCTTGGAAGGAAGGTTGGGCAATCTATTTCTGTAGTGATACTGCTTCAGAAACCCAAGGAGGGGTCGCTGTGAGCCGGGTCCGACCTGACAGCACATAACAATAACAACACAACAACAAATATCACCATGGCACTGTCTATAATCTTTCAATTAAAAATCATAGGGCTTATGAGAAAAATTGGCTTAGGGGAACAACACCCAAAAACTTCTTCAGAGATACATTAAACAATGATAGAAATGTGATAAAAATAGTATCATAGTTTTACAAATAGTAAATGGTTAAGAAATACATAAATACTATACTAAATATGGCAGAGGGGTTGACCGAGCAGCAGCAACCAGGGATCCAGGTAAGGGGAACGAATCACGCCACACCCCCACCAGCCAGGAAAGCAGGAGAAAGAGAAGCCAAGGGGATGACAGAACAGAGCAATAGCCAGGGATCCAGGTAAGGGGTGGGACCCACCTCCCACCCTTCACACCACCCGCACCATCCTGGAAAGTGGGGGATAGAGAAGCCAGAGGGTATTAAAGAACTAAGCAACAGCCAGGGATCCAGGTAAGGAGAGTGACCCAATCTCCGCCCCCACCAGCCAGGAAAGCCGGAGAAAGAGAACCCAGAAGGGAGGACAGAGCAGAGCAGCAGCCAGGGATCCGGGGACCTAGGCCTCACCTCCACCAGCCAGGAAAGCAGGGGAAAGAGAAGCCAGTGGGGATGATAGAGCAACAGCGGGGATCCAGGTAAGGGGAGCAACTCAGGCCCCACCCCCACTAGCCAGGAAAGTGGGGGGTGGGGGCAGGGGGGAAGAGAAGCCAGAGGGGTTGATAGAGCAGAGCAACAGCCAGGGATCTTGGTAAGGGGAGGGATCTAGGCCCAACCCCCAAGCCAGGAAAGTGGGGGAAAGAGAAACCAGGGGGTGACAGAGCAGAGCAGCAGCCAGGCATACAGGTAAAGGGAGGGACCCAGACCCCATCCTCACCAGCCAGGAAAGCAGGGGAAAGAGAAACCAGAGGGGAGAACAGAGCAGAGCAACAACCAGGGATCCAGGTAAGGGGAGCAACCCAGGCCCCACCCCTACCAGCCAGGAAACCAGGGGAAAGAGAAGCCAGGGTGACGACATTGCAGAGGAGTGCCAGGGATCCAGGTAAGAGGAAGGTGGTGAGGTTTTGAACAGCTAAGCAAGACAAACTTGTCTGTCAGTTTGTCGTGCTGTTGTGGCTTGCATGTTGCTGTGAGGTTTGAGGCTGTTCCACCAGTTTTTGAAGTGCTGGCAGGTTTGCACATGGTACACAGGTTTCAATGCAGCTTACAGACTGACACATACTAGGAAGAAGGAAGAGGACATCTACTTCTCAAAGAGATGGCCAGGGAAAACCTTATGAATAGCAGAGAAACATTGATACATATGTTAGACTGGGTTCTCTAGAGAAACAAAAACCAGCAAAGCTTATATATATATATATATATAGAGAGAGAGAGAGAGAGAGAGAGAGAGAGAAATTTATCATAGGAAAATGGCTCACAATGTATAGAAGCCTGCAAGTCCAAAGGCCCTGGAGCAAACGTCAGGCTGCAGGCTTTTCTTAGCTTCCACAACAGCAGGGGGTCGAGAAGCTCAAGGCTGGCAGGCAGTACACTGGCTGTTGACTCCAATGAATGATGAATCCAAGATCTCCAGGCCAAACAGTGGACTGCTCACTCACGGAGAGTTGTGGGCAGCACACCAGAATCCTGATCCACAGAAGAATGTCTCTCTCTTCCCAGGTTGTCCCAGGATATCCTGGAAGCAGGCCATACCCCTAGGGAAACTCCCCTTGATCAGATTGGCCACTCAGAACACAGTCATCTGATCCCATCGTGGGAACAAGCACACAGAACTGGGATCCAGCCAGATTGACACACAGCTCCAACTATCAATACATTAGTGTCAAACTTTATGAATAACCCTGAAACATTATGTGATACAGTGCAGGAGAACAAGCTCGTTAAGTTTAGAAGCTTACAAAATACTACTACGAAAGAGCTGCATCATCAAAGTAGGACCAACCTTACTGATATGGATAAAATAAAGCTTTGAAGACCTCCATTTGCTGACATGGCATGACTCAAATTGAGGAGAAACAGCTGCAAACATCCATTAATAATAGGAACATGAAATGTATGAAGTATGAATGTAGGAAAACTAGAAGTTGTCAAAAATGAAATAGAACACATAAAAATTGATATCCTATGTATTAGTGAGCTGAAATGGACTGGTTTTGGCGATTTTGAATCTGATAATCATATGATCTGATAATCATATGCCAGGAATGACAATTTTGAAGAGGAATGGCATGGCATTCATCATCACAAAGGGTGTTTCAAGATCTATCCTGAAGTACAGTGCTGTCAGTGATAGGACAATATCCATATGTCTACAAGGAAGACCAGTTCATATGACTATTATTCAAATTTATGCACCAAACACCAGGCTACAGATAAACACATAAACATTTGAGGGGGATCAGATGGGGATCAGTGAACAGGAATATACTCTAGACCAAGGATAGATTCAGCTGAGGCTAATCTTGCACAGATACCAGAGGTACAAAATACCTGCAATCCTTCCAGAAACAACAGAAGACAGACACAGAGTAATCCCTCACAGACACTCAGACACTGTGGGAAAGAAATCCAAAGTATCTACCATCTCAGGACCATAGTACTGGGGGACACCAGACTCAAAAAAAAAAAAAAACCTTATGAATAGCAGTGAAACACTGTCTGATATATTACTGGACAACTTTATGAATAGCCCTGAAACATTGTCCAATACTGTGCTGAAAGATGAGCTCCTCGGTTTGGAAGGCACTCAAAATATGACTGGGAAAGTGCTGTCTCATCAGAGTAGAGCAAACCTTAATGATATGGATAAAGTAGAGCTTCCAGGACCTCCATTTGCTGATGTGGCACAACTCAAAATGAGAAGAAACAGCTGTAAACATCCATTAATATGGAATGTATGAAGTATGAATCTAGGAAAACTGGATGTTATCAAAAACGAAATGGAATGCATAAAGATAGATATCCTAGGCATTAGTGAGCTGAAATGGACTGCTTTTGGCCATGTTGAATCAGACAACCATATGATCTACTATGCCAGGAATGACAAATTGAAGAGGAATGGCGGGGCATTCATCATCACAAAGAATGTTTCAAGATCTATCCTGAAGTACAGTGCTGTCAGTGATAGGATAATATCCATATGCCTCAAGGAAGACCCATTAATATGACTGTTATTCAAATTTACACACCAACCAACAAAGCCAAAGACAAGAAAATTGAAGATTTTTACCAACTTCTGCAGTCTGATATTGACCAAATATGCAATCAAAATGTGCGGATTATCGCTGGTGATTGGAATGCAAAAGTTGGAAAGAAAGAGGAATTACCGGTAGTTGGAAAATATGTCCTGGTGACAGAAATAATGCTGGAAATTGCATGATAGAATTTTGCAAGACCAATGACTTATTCATTACAAATACCTTTTTACAACAACACAACAGCAGCCAAGTACGTGGACTTTGCCAGATGGAGTACACAATAATCAGATCGACTATATCTCTGGCAAGAGGTGATGGAGAAGCTCAATATCTTCAGCCAAAACAAGACCAGGAGCTGACTGTGGAACAGACCATCATTTGCTCATATGTAAGCTCAAGTTAAAGTTGAAGACAATTAAAATAAGTCCATGAGAGCCAAAATATGACCTTGAATGTATCCTTCCTGAATTGAGAAACCATCTAAAGAATAGATATGATGCATTCAACACCAGTGACTGAAAACTAGAAAAACTATGGGATGATGTCAAGAATATCATCAATGAAGAAAGCCAAAGGTCATTAAAAAGACAGGAAAGGAATAAAAGACCAAAATGGATGTCAGAAGAGACTGAAACTTGCCCTTGAATAAAGAGTACTAAAGCATAGGGAAGAAATGAGAAGATAAAAGATCTGAACAGAAGATTTCAAAGAGCAGCTTGAGAAGACAAAGTCATTTATGATAATGAAATGTGCAAAGACATGGAGTTGAAAAGCCAAAAGGGAAGAACATGCTTGACATTTCTCAAGCTGAAAGAACTGAAGGAAAAATTTAAGCCTCGAGTTGCAGTATTGAAAGATTCTAGGGGCAATATATTAAATGATTCAGGAATTATAAAAAGGAGATGGAAGGAATGCATAGAGTCACTGTACCAAAAAGAATTGATTGATGTTCATCCATTTCAGGAGGTGGCATGTGATCAAGAACCAATGGTACTGAAGGAAAAAGTCAAAACTGCATTGAAGGAAATGGCAAAAACAAGGTTCCAGGAATTTACAGAATACTCATTGAGATATTTCACCAAACGGATGCTGTGCTAGAGACACTATGCCAACAGATATGAAAGACAGCTACCTGGCTAACTGCTGGAAGAGATCCATATTTGTACCCATTCCAAAGAAAGGTAATTCTACAGAATGTGGAAATTACCGAACAATATCATTGATATCACACACAAGTAAAATCTTACTGAAAATAATTAAAAAATGGTTGCAGCAGTATATAGACAGAGAACTTCCAGAAATGCAAGCTGGATTCAGAAGGGGATGTGGTGTGAGGGATATCATAGCTAATGTCAGATGGATTTTGGCTCAAAGCAAAGAATACCAGAAACATGTTTACATGTGTTTTATTGACTATGCAAAGACATTCGATTGTGTGGATACATAACAAATGATGGATAACATTGAGAATAATGGGAATTCATAACACTTAATTGTACCCATGAGGAACCTGTACATAGACCAGGAGGCTGTTGTTCAAACAGAACAAGGGGATACTATAGTTATTTTGTGCCATCAGGAAAGGAGCGTGTCAGGCTTGTATCCTTTCACCATACTTATTCAGTCTGTATGCTGAGCAAATAATCTGAGAAGCTGGACTATATGAAGAACAACGTGGCGTCAGGATTGGAGGAAGGCTCATTAACAACCTGCAATACACTGATGACACAACTTTGCTTGCTGAAAGGGAGGATGACTTGAAGCACTTGCTGATGAAGATTGAAGACTACAGTCTGCACTATAGAAACACCTCAGTACAAAGAAAACAAAAGTCCTCACAACTGGACCTATAAGCAGCATCATGATAAATGGAGAAAAGATTGAAGTGTCAAAGACTTCATATTACTTGGTTCTACAACAGCAGTGGAGGCTGCATTCAAGATATGAGATAACATATAGCATCGGACAAATCTGCTGCAAAAAACCTCTTTCAAGTGCTGAAGAGCAAAGATATCTCCTTGAAGACTAAGGTGCACCTGACACAAGCCATGGTTTTTTCATTGGCCTCATATGCGTGTGAGAGCTAGACAATGAATAAGGAAGACCAAAGAAAAGTCAATGGTTTTTTAGTTGTATTGGCAAAGGATGCTGAAAGGTCTGTGGACTGCTAAAAGAACTAACAAATCTGTCCTGGAAGAAGTGCAGCCAGAATGCTCCTTGGAAGCGAGAATGGCCAGACTTCATTTTGCCTACTTTGGTCATGTTGTAAGAAGGGACCATTCCCTGGAGAAGGATATCATGCTTGGTAAAGTGGAGGGTCAATGAAAGAGGGGAAGGCGCTCAAAAAGATGCATTGACACAGTGGCTACAATGATGGGCTCAGGTATAGCAAAGATCATGCGGCTGTCACAGGAGCGGGCAGTGTTTCATTCTGCTGTATATAGGGTCGCTATGAGTTGGAGACAACTTGATGGCACCTAACAACAACAACCACATTTTTCTAGAAATTTATCCATTTCATCTGTGTTTTCAGAATTACTGGCATAAAGTAGTTTATAATATCCTCTTAATTTAATTTTTTGTAGTTTTTTCTTTTTTACATTAACATTTTTATTTCTATCTTCTTTATTTTCCTTGACCAATCTCTTCAAATTTTCCATATTTGTAATTATTTTTATTCACTTTCATTACTAAAAGTTGTTGTTATGTGCCATCGAGTTGGACCTGACTCATAGCAACCCCTCCTTGAGTTTCTAAGACAGTATCACTACGGAAGTAGATGGCCCCATTTTCCTTCTGAGGAGTCGCTGGTGGGTTTAAGAGGTATGTTAAAATCTACTTAAGTAGTAGATTTTTTATTTTTTTAATTGTGATTTGGGTGAAACTTTACAGAGCAAATTGGTTTTCCAGTCAACAATTCATGCACATTCTGTTTTGTGACATTTACTGCAGTCCTCACACTGTAACAGCATTCTTCCCATTGCCTCCCTGTGCCCACCTTTTCCCTTTGTCCTTCTTTCCCATCTCCTCCTCCTTCCTAGCTCTATCTCTGGGCAAATGTGGTCCTCTTGATCTCAAATGCTTGATTGTCTAAGGAGTGCATACCCTGCTGATATTACTGTTCACCTTACAGGTCTGTCGATTGTTTGGCTGCCATTTGAGTCATGGAGGTTAAATTCAGTTCCTGGCTTGAAGGGTGCCTCAGGGCCATAGTCTCTGAAGTTCGACAGGTCTTTATCAGACCAGTAAGCTTGGTCTTTTTTATGATTTTGAGTTTTGTTCCACATTTTCCCCCAATAGTAAATTTCTTTTGATAACTTCTCCTTCTTTTTGCTTTATATGTGTTAAGGCTATATTATTAGGATCATGCAACTTTAGAATTGTTATCTTCATGGTAAATCAGACAATTTTTCATTATGTAGTGATGTTAACTTTTACTAGTAATTCTTTTTACATTAAAATTAATTTTATCTGCTGAAAATATTTATCAGCTTTCTTTTGATATAGCCATTGTTGTTGTTGTTGTTATGTGCCCTCGAGTTAGCCCTGACTCATAGTGACCCCTCCTTGGGTTTCTGAGGCAGTATCACTATGGAAGTAGGATTGCCTGACCTTCCTTCCGAGGAGTGGCTGGTGGGTTTGAACCACCAGCCTTCTGGTTAGCAGTCAAGTGCCTTAGCCATTACGCTACCAGAGCTCCCAGGAAATAATTAGAATATTAAAATATATGTTAGAGAGATTGAGATTTCCTGAATTTAGATTCTTGTAACTCCAGTACTTAGCATGGACACCAACATGTAGTCAACCCTCAATGACTGTTTACTGGACAGATGAAAGAATCACACTAAATAAAAGATGAGACATTGAGAAAGTAAATAGTAATAGGAAGAAATAAGCTATTGAGTATTTACTCCATCTCATCCCCTGTTCTGACTCCTTCGTATGTATAAACTAATTGAGCTCTCACACAGCCCCATTGGGTACATTCTATCATTATATCCATTTCACAGATGGGGAAACCTGGCACGGAGAGGTTAAGAAATTTGCTCACAGCCACAGTTTGTTAGTGGTGGTGCCGGGATTGGAAATTAGACACATTTGTTCCAAAAACTGTTTCCAACCACCCCTTGTCTTGATTAAACAGCGGAGAAGTTGTCTGTTGGGGAAACCTGGCACGGAGAGGTTAAGAAATTTGCTCACAGCCACAGTTTGTTAGTGGTGGTGCCGGGATTGGAAATTAGACACATTTGTTCCA
>NW_006921630.1:14921220-14955970 GCF_000298275.1 Orycteropus afer afer
TCCTTCCGAGGAGTGGCTGGTGGGTTTGAACCACCAGCCTTCTGGTTAGCAGTCCAGTGCCTTAGCCACTATGCTACCAGAGCTCCCTTGATATAGCTATGGTCATAAAGTATTGGGTTGTCAGTTTCCTGGAAAACCAAGTGAAGAATAAATGATGCCTAAGTAAAGACAGCATTAAGATATCTACAAAAATTATTAGATTATCTTTGATTTAATAAGAATATTTTCAGAAAAAGTATTAATCATGCATGATAAATCAGAATGGCAAGATGAAACTTCTCTTTTGTGAAGGCTAAAATATAGAACAACATTAATAAACGTTACCATTTTTAATTTTTAAGTAATCCCATTGGCAGTTTGCTGACTGTCAGAGATTTCTCCTTATTTTTCTTCTTTTGCTTTTGCTATTTATAATTTGCAGATATACCTGTGTGGCTGTAAAATTTTTGAGCAGCCACTGTTGTAATAACTATCAAGGTGCTCCTATTGTTAAAACACTGGACTGATAAATTAATTTGATGATATAAAACCATTGGGATTGATAATGACACATAATAGACTAAAATGTGTTTTTCCAACAAAAAAAAATCCAAATCAGGAACTCTGGTGGTGGATCCCAGCAATCTGTGTTTTAACAACTCACCAGGACATGCTAGAGTTTGAGAACCACTGTGTTAAATTAATAGTTTGGTCTAACCCAGAAACCTTAGACACAAACAGGCTTGGATGGGGGAAATATCTACAAACTTAATTTAGACTTTTGATATTTCTGCTTTCATTAGATAATTATGTAATTTTGTGTAATAAAATAATACTATACAGTACACTTGATCTCATTATTTGTAGCAGTTGGACAGTATTGCAAAGTAAATTTATATACTTTTTTGACAAACCAAAAAACTTTTTTGACAGTGAGGTAAAATTCATAAAATTAATCATTTTTAAGAATGCATTTCAGTGTGTAATCACCACCTCTATTTAGTAGCTCTGGTAGCATAGTGCCTAAGGCACTTGACTGCTAACCAGGAGGTTGGCGGTTCAAACCCACCAGCCACTCCTCGGAAGGAAGGTTGGGCAGTCCTACTTCCGTAGTGATAACTGCCTCGGAAACCCAAGGAGGGGTCGCTAGGAGTCGGGGCCGACTCGATGGCAAATAACAACAACAACATTTAGTTCTAAAACATTTTCATCACCCTAAAGGGAAACCCTACACCCATTAAGCAGTCATTTCCTGTTCTCTTCTCCCCTAAACTCCTGGCAACCACTGATCTGCTTTCTCTCTATGAATTTACCTATTCTGGATGTTTTCATATAATTGGAAACCTATAATGTGTGTCCTTTGTATCTGTCTTATTTCACTCAGCCTTGTTTCTGAGGTCCATCCATGTTACAGCATGTATCAGTACTTCATTCCTTTTTATAGATAAATAATATTTAATTGTATGGATATATACCACATTTTGTTTATCCATTTATCAGTTGACAGACATTGAGGTTTTTCCACTTTTTGGCTGGTATGAATAGTGTTGTTATGAACATCCATGAACAAGTGTTTGTTTGAATAGCTGTTTTCAATACTTTGGGTATATAACTAGGCATAGAATTTCTGGGTCATATGATAGATAATTCTTTATATTATTTTTTGAGGAACTGTCAAACTCTTTTCCACAATGGTTGCACCATTTTATATTCCCACCAACCCAAAACAAACAAGGGTTCTAATTTCTTTATATCCTCACCAACAATTATTTTCTGTTTTGTTTTGTTTTCAGTAAGAACCCTCATGATATAAAGTGGAATCTTATTGTGATTTTGATTTACATTCTCCAAGAACTGGTGGCATAGTGCCTAAGGCATTTGACTGCTAACCAGAAGGTTGGTGGTTCAAACCCACCAGCCACTCTGTGGAAGGAAGACTGGGCAATCTACATCCATAAAGATTTACTGCCTCGGAAACCCAGAGGGGGTTCTATGAGTCTGAGTTGACTCGATGGCAGTAGATTTGGTTTTGGTTTTTAATGATGTTGGGCATTTTTAAATGTGTTGATTGAGCTTTTGTACATCATCTTTGGAGAAATGTCTATTCAAATCCTTTGCCCATTTTTTAATTGGGTTGTGTGTTGTCTTTTTGTTGTTGCTTGTAAGAGTTTATTTGTGAGGATCCTATATGTGATCTTTCAAACATGACTAGAGGCAATTAAAGTGCGTTGCCTGGCAGGCCTCATGGGGAAATCTGCCCTGCCTACACCAGACTTGGTGCACAGTCAGTGCATCGCAGTTTTCTGGAGGGAGTTGCAGTCAAGAACTCAGCCACCTTCTTTCCCGAGCCAGCCATGTTCATATACATATCTGCATTCCTACCCTGGCTACGTCTATGGAGGCCTCTTTATTAGGGGTCTTAGCTAAGGCACATTTTTCCACTCTGACTTAGTACTTTTGCACTTCTAAGCCTTCCTCCTCTCCCAATTGTTCCATAAAGATGCTGGAGCTCTTAATTTGGGGCTCCTCAGCAGTGTGTTGATTTCTCTTATCTTTGGTACATATCACCTAACCCTCACTTAGGTCATATGTGCGGGAAAATGGAACACCAGGAAGTTAGTGCCTCTCTTCTAGCTTTTGCTTTCACTGTTAACAGTAAGTGAATAAGGCTTGCTAACTTTCAGTTTGTCTTATTACCCTAATTGACCATCTCAACATCTGGCCACTGAACACTTGTGTTATATTCTAATACTAGACATTTATAACATAGATGATTTGCAATTTCTTTCCCATTCTGTACATGTCTTTTCACTTTTCTTGTTGGTGTCCTTTGAAGCACAGAAGTTCTTAACTGTAATGTTCATTTTAACTATTTTCTTTTCTTTTATTGCCAGTGCTTTTGGTGTCATCCAAGAGAGAATCAATCCATTGCCAAGCAGAAGATTATGATGATTTACTCAAGTTTTTTTCTAGGGGTTTTATAGTTTTAGAACTTATATTTAGGTTGTTTATCCATTTTGAGTTAATTTTTATGTATGGTGTGAGGTTGAGGGTCCAACTTCATTCTTTTGCATGTAAAGATCGAGTTTTTCTATCACTGTTTTTTGAAGAGACTATTCTTTTCCTGTTAAATGGTCTTGCCATTGTTGATAATCAATTGCCCATAGGTGTATGAGTATATTCCTTGACTCTCAATTCTATTCCATTGGAATTATGTCACTACCTGACTGATATTTGGTCGAAGTGACCTGTTGGACACCAGAGTAGGTCAATTTAGAGAAGAGGGATAGAATACATTTGTGTTGTCACTTTGTGTTATGTTCAGTCTTCTTAGTAGCTAAAATTATTCTAGAGTTAGAGGGACATTGAAGCAGCAGCATTTTCATACGGATTAACTTGGATTGTTTCAATCTTCTGCTTTCCTTTTGTTGTTTAATCTGTTAGATCTTTGTTTTATTAATGTGACAGGACTTTATGCAACCCAGTTGAGCAGAACTCTTTGTGAAATAATATACCTATGAGCAGATTACTTTAGAATACTGTTTCAAATGTGATGGTTAAAAATTGAGTTCAACTAGAAGACTCTAGATCAATTTTAAGAACCATTTCTAGTAACTTCAGCTTTTTGTGGCATTGAATTTTATGTAGCTTTCTTATTGACTTTACCTGTCTTCTTTTCTTAATTTTCTCAGATCTGTCTTAACATTGGTTTCATTCGTGGATTAAAGGGAAAATTCATTTTTATCATTCCTTTTTTAAAGAGTGCATGTCTTTGAACTATGTGCAGGTTTCCCCTGCTATCTGAAAGTGGAATGTTCCTATGAAAGCTTTTGTAAGCTGCAAATGGCATAAAGTAAATAAGCAATTACCATCAACTTATATGGGAAAAAATTGTGAGCATTGCCAAGCCCCAAAAAATCACCTTTCAAATCATACCAAATAACATATAAAATTGAAAATAATACTAGCATGTAGTGTTCACAGACATAGTTCAAAGCTATGGTGGCTTGATGCTAAAGTATGCTGAGGAACTTGGTGACACCACTCTTGCTGCTTGGGGTATGTGCTGCATCTTAAATGGCTCACAGAACAAAAGGTGAAAGCTAGTTTCATTTTCTGCCTTTTTCCATAAAAGCAGAAATCCCCTTCAGATTTCTTTCAGTTAGTGAAAACAGATACTAATGTATGTCTTTTGTATAAGCGAAATGGCATAAAGTGAACTTTCAAAAAGTGAGAGGATTGTTGTTGTTTTTGTTATGTGCCGTCAAGTCATCTCTGACTCATAGTGACCCTATGTACAACAGACCAAAACACTGCCTGGTCCTGTGCTAGCCTCATGATCCCTACTATCCCTGAGCCCAGCCTTCTCTTCTTTCATTGACTCTCCACTTTACCAAGCATGACATCCTTCTTCAGAGAATGGTCCCTTCTTACAACGTGACCAAAGTAGGTGAGATGAAGTGTGACCATTCTTGCTTCCAAGGAGCATTCCACCTGCACTTCTTCCAGGACAGATTTTTTTAGTTCTTTTAGCAGTCCATGGTACTTTCAGCATTCTTCGCCAGCACCACAACTCAAAAGCATCAACTCTTTTTCAGTCCTCTTTATTCATTGTCCAGTTCTCACGTGCATATGAGGCGATTGAAAATACTATGGTTTGGGTTAGGCACATCTTAGTCTTCAAGGAGTTATATCTTTGCTATTCAACGCTTGAAAGAGGTGTTTTGCAACAGATATGTGCAATGCAATACATCTTTTGCTGTCTTGACTACTGCTTCCATTGGTGTTGATTATAGAACCAAGTAATATGAAGTCTTTAACAACTTCAGTCTTTTCTCCATTCATTGTGATGTTGCTTATTGGTCTAGTTGTGAGGATTTTTGTTTTCTTTATATTGAGGTGTAATCCATACTGCAGACTGTAGTCTTTAATCTCCACCAGTAAGTGCTTCAAGTCATCCTCACTTTCCGCAGAGTTGTGTTGTGTGCAAATCTCAGGTTGTTGATGAGCCTTCCTCCAATCTTGATGCCACTTTCTTCTTCATATTGTCCACCTTTCGGGTTATTTGCTCAGCATACAGATTGAATAAGTATGGTGAAAAGGTATAACCCTGAGGCACTCCTTTCTTGATTTTAAACCATGCAGTATCCCCTTGCTCTGTTTGAACAACAGTCTCCTGGTCTATGTACAGGTTCTTCATGAGTACAATTAAGTGTTCTGGAATCCCCATTCTTCTCAATCTCAATGTTATCCACAATTTGTTATGAGCCACACAATCAAATGCCTTTGTGTAGTCAATAAAACACAAGTAAACGTCTTTCTGGTATTCTTTGCTTTGAGCCAAGATCCATCTGACATCAGCTATGATATCCCTCACTCCATGTCCCCTACTGAATCCAGCTTGCATTTCTGGAAGTTCTCTGTCAATATACCGCTGCAACCATTTATGAATTACCTTCAGTAAGATTTTATTTGCATGTGATATCAGTGATACTGTTCGATAATTACTACATTCTGTGGGATCACCTTTCTTTGGAATGGGTACAAATATAGATCTCTTCCAGCCAGTTGGCCAGGCAGCTGTCTTCCAGATCTCTTGGCATAGCTGAGTGAGTGCCTCCAGGTTGGCATCCATTGGTTGAAACATCTTAATGGGTATTCCGTCAATTCCTGGAGCCTTGTTTTTTGTCAATTCCTTCAGTGCAGCTTCAACTTCTTCCTTCAATACCACTGGTTCTTGATCATATGCAGTCTCCTAAAAGGGATGATCATCTACCAGTTCTTTTTGGTATGTTGTTTGTTGTTGTTATTATTTGCCATTGAGTCGGCCCCGACTCATAGCGACCCCTCCTTGGGTTTCCGAGGCAGTATCACTACGGAAGTAGGAATGCCCAATCTTCCTTCCGAGGAGTGGTTGGTGGGTTTGAACCGCCAGCCTTCTGGTTAGCAGTCAAGTGCCTTAGGTACTATGCTATCAGAGCTCCTGTATACATCTATATCATCCACAAATTCAACATGCAAGAGTGTCTGCTTTCAAAGGGATCAAAACTAAAACGTAACATGAAGTAGAAAAGTTAGCCTTCTAGGACACATTAATTATAGTGTACTTAATTCCCCTGAGGTTTTACTTATATATCTCTAAAAAGAGATTTACATGCTAGTTGCACATATATCTAACAATGAACGCTTTTCCTAGAGATATAAAATACACTTACCTCTTTGCCAGCTCTTTAACTGTCAGTATAGGCATCTCAGCCACTTGTTACCACAAGAAGTTATCAGTGCTTCTCAGGAGGGTATTATTGGCATTGTGGGTAGGATAATGTTTGGTTGTGTGCAACTATCCCAGACACAGTAGAACATTTTAATATTCCTAGATAACCCGCTGAAAACCAGTAGTCTTCAAGGTAACTGTGACAATCAAAAAACTTTTCCAACTGCCCTTGATGAGAAACACTACACTAGATGATTTAAGATTAATATCTATTAACTTCACTTTTTGGTATAGTGACTGTGTATTCCATCCATCTTCTTTTGTTGTTTCCTGCATCATTCAACATATTGCCTATAGAATCTTTCAGTATTGCAACTCGAGGCTTAATTTTTTTCCTCAGTTCTTTCAACTTGAGAAATGTTGAGCATGTCCTTCCCTTTTGGTTTTCTAACTCCAGGTCTTTGTGCATTTCATTACAGTAATTGACTTTGTCTTCTTGAACTGCTCTTTGAAATCATCTGTTCAGCTCTTTTATCCTGTCAATTCTTCCATTCACGTTAGCTACTCTGTGTACAAGGGCACGTTTCAGTCTCTTCTGACATTCATTTTGGTCTTTTCTTCCTGTCCTGTCTTTTTAATGACCTTAGTTGCTTTCTTCATGGATGACATTCTTGATGTCATCCCACAATTCCTCTGCTTTTCTGTCATTTGTGTTCAATGCATGAAATCTATTCTTTAGATGGTCTTTAAATATAGGAGGGATGTATTCAAGGTCATAGTTTGGCTCTCGTGGACTTGTTTTAATTGTCTTCAGCTTCAACTTGAACTGGCATATGAGCAGTTGATGGTCTGTTCCACAGTCAGCTCCTGGCCTTGTTTTGGCTGAAGATACTGAGCTTCTCCATTGCCTCTTGCCATGATGTAATCAGTCTAAGTCCTGTGTACTGCGTCTGGTGAAGTCTACATGTATAGCTGCTGTTTATGTTGTTGGAAAAAGGTATTGGCAATGATTAAGTCATTGGTCTTGCAAAATTCTATCATGCAATCTTCAGCGTTATTTCTATCACCAAGGCCATATATTCCAAGTACAGGTGATTCTTCTTTGTTTCTAATTTTTGCATTCCAATCACTAGTAATAATTAACACATCTTGATTGCATGTTTGGTCAATTCCAGACTGCAGAAGTTGGTAAAAATCTTCAATTTCCTCATCTTTGGCTTGGTGGTTAGTATGTAAATTTGAATAATAGTAGTATTAACTGGTCTTCTTGTAGGTGTTTGGATATTACCCTATCACTGACAACATTGTACTTCAGGATAGATCTTGATACATTCTTAGTGATGATGAATGCTATGCCATTTTCCTTCAATTTGTCATTCCCAGCATAGTAGATCATATAGTTGTCTGATTCAAAATGGCCAAAACCAGTCCATTTCACTTCACTCTAGTACCTAGGATATCAATCTTTATGCATTCCATTTCATTTTTGACAACTTCCAATTTTCCTAGATTCATACTTTGTACATTCCATGTTCCAATTATTAATGGATGTTTGCAGCTGTTTCTTCTCGTCTTGAGATGTGCCACATCAGCAAATAGGGGTCCTGAAAGCTTTACTCTCTCCACATCATTAAGGTTGGCTCTACTCTGAGGAGGCAGCCTTTCTCCAGTCTTATTCTGAGTGCCTTCCAACCTAAGGGACTTATCTTCCGGCACTATATTGCACAATGTTTCAGGGCTGTTCATAAAATTTTCAGTAATATATCAGACAGTATTTCACCGCTATTCATAAGGTTTTCACTGGCCAATTCTTTGAGAAGTGGGTGGCCTCTTCCATCTTCCGAGTCTGTCTTCATCTGGAAGCTGTGCTGAAACTTGTCCATCATGGGTAATCCCTGCTGGCATTTGAGATACTGGTGGCATAGCCTCCAGCCTCACAGCAACACTTAAGCCACCATAGTACCACAAACTGACAGACAAGTTTGTCTCCCTTAGTTGTCCCAAACTGCTCTATTGTCTATATTAGCTTTGGAACCTTAGCTGTTTCAAACTTCTCTGCTCATTTCCTGGTCTCCCCTGCCCTGCTCACTCATCCAGCCTGTCCCTGTGGCACAAACACCCTCTTTGCACTGCTACTGGGGCTGGTTTACTGCATGCAGCCTGCCATTGGGAGGCCTGTACTAAAATAGTACAACTTATTTTCCCTTAAGTCTCAGTGGCCACATGCAGAAAGTTATAATGGTTAAACTACTAACACTAGATTGGTTTACTTTCTGGAAACATAACAATTAGAAATTCCTTAAGAAACATTTTCTAAACTAACTTCTCTATTTTACAGATACAGAAACAGGCCTATCAATGATAATTTCCCAAGATATAACTGTAATTTAGGAGTAGGGTTGTGATTGTAAAATTCATATGTCTCAACTGTTCAGTAAGGGGCTCCACTGGTGTAGTGGGTAAGGCATTTGGCTGCTAACCAGAAGGTCAGCAGTTCAAACCCATCAGCTTCTCCATAGGAAGAAGATGAAGCAATCTATGTACATAGAGATTTACAGCCTGGCAAGCCCAATGGAGGTTACTGTGAGTTGGAATTGACTCGATGGCAGTGACTTTAGAGTTTTGGTTTTGACTGCTCAGTGCTTTCCAAATTTTTCAAAATAGAAAGTTGATTTCAGAAAGAGAGAGGAAAGAAGTAAACAGATTAAAGTTCTTATTCTAGGAGTTGGTCAGATTCCCAGTTGAGAGTTTTCTTAGTTTACACCAATCCAGCTGTAGGAATCACAGGGATTCTGATTCAGCCTCATCTTTCACAGTGCATGACCAACTGGCTCTCAAAGAATACTTTCTGAAAAATTTTCTTTAATTAATACATGAACACCTTTAGGTGCTTCTGTGTGCTGAAGAATGATATACCTGATATCTAATAAAATGTATTTGGAGAGGTGAGAAGGGACAAAGACAAGTATTACTCTTTTTTTTTTTTTTCCCTAGTTCCATCTATATTGACAGGCTCACATTCTTTTGTATGTTATTTTAGTTTCCTAATGGGCAAAACAGAGGCCATTATGCTGTGTGAAATAAGTCAATCACAAAAAGACAAATATTATATGAGACTTTCATTATAAAAAGTCAAGAAAATGTTTACACACAAAAAGAAATATTCTTTGATGGTTACCAGGGATGGGAGGAGGGTGAGAGGGAAAACCACTAACTAGATAGTTAGACATGTGTGACCTTTGGTGAAGGGAAAGACACCACACAATATGGGGGAAGTCAGCACAACATAACCAAGGCAAAGGAGGACACTGACAAGTACACAAGAGTAAAGACAACAACAGTAAATACCACTACATATACAGTCCTGTAATGACTGTAATTACAAACAATAATGTACAAGTGGATATGAAGGTAGTTATGTAAGTAGATCATAGGGGTGGGAGGGTTTACAGGTGTATACCCATGTGTATATAGAGAGTTGTAGCAGATATTCCTACAGATATATTTTCACATGCTGTACATATACCCATGTATATAATAGAGTACATAGGGGTATAGTCATGAAAACCTCTTGGCCATAACCAAACACTTGGGCCTGAGATACTGGACTTGAGGGCAGCCTTGGGAGACATCTGTGTCAACTGGCATAACACAGTCCATAAAGATGATATTCTACATCCTGTTTTCATGAGTTAGTGACTGGAGTCTGAAAACTTGTCATTGGCCATCTAAGTTACAGCTGTTAGTCTGTGAAGAAAATCACAGACTCAAACCATTAGTCCAAAGGACTACCTGAACCACAGCCTCCACTAACCTGAGACCAGAAGAACTAGGTGGTGCCTGGCTACCACTAACAACTGCTCTGACCAGGCTCACAATAGAAAGTACCAAATAAAGAAGAAGAAAAAGGTACAACAAAATACACATTCTCAAAAAAAAAAAAAATTTACTGGTATGATAGAAACTGGTAGAACCCCTGAGACTGTGGTCCTTAGATACCATTTTAACTTAGAACCAAAGTTACTCCCAGAGATCACTCCCAGAGATCACCTTTCAGCTACATAAAAGACAGGGCTATAAAATGAACAATAATACCCTGGAGGAATGTGCTTCTCAGAACAATCAACTATATATGACCAAAAGGGCAGCATCTGCCCAAAAACAAAGTTAAGAAGGCAGGAAGTGGCTGAGTGGATAAAAACAGAGAACCCAAAGTGGGAATGGGGCAAGTGCTGACACATTGTGAGGGTTATAATCAATGTTACGGAACAATCTGTGTCTAAATTGCTGAATGGAAAACTAATTTGCTTTGTAAACTTCCTCCTAAACCACAATAAAATATTTTTTAAAAGGGGGTTGGGGAGTGTGCAAAACACGTTGACTTTAAGGAACTCTAAAAAGTGTTGAAATATAAATGAATGTGAGTTTACCCACTTCAGTCCTTTGTGGACCCAGGCAGGACTTTGCATGCATACAGACTTAAAACATAAAGAAGAAGTTGCATGGCATCTTTGCACATTGGACATGCAAGTCATTTGTTTTTGCAATATTCCAGACAGCTGTTACTACCTTTATTTTATTATTTGTGTTGAGGACAGCTGATTCTTTTCTATAGTGGTACTATTACATTATCGAGTTTCATGATAGTTAGTTGATTTAATAAGTAGTTTGATTTATGTGGCTTTAATGTGAGAAAAGATTAACAGTGCATAACTATTCTTTTTGAAGGAAAACAGTGGCTGTTGTGTTGTAGAAATCTCACCATAAATAGAATTGCAGAACTAGAAGCAGCCTTCAGTCTGGAGTTCTGTAACAGAAAGGATGAGGAGCTGGGGGTCATTTAGCTTGGAAAAGAGAAATAGGAAAACAGTACCAAAAAAAAAAAAACCACCTCATTGCTGTCAAGTCAGACTCGACTCAAGTGACCCCTCCTTGGGTTTCCGAGGTGGTATCACTACGGAAGTAGATTATCCAATCGTCCTTCTGAGGAGTGGCTGGTAGGTTTGAACTGCCAGCCTTTTGGTTAGCAGTCAAATGACTTAGGCACTATGCCTCCAGAGCTCCCAGGAAAACAGTGTTGTTGTTGTTATGTGCCACCGAGTCGGCCCCGACTCATAGCGACCCCTCCTTGGGTTGCCAAGGCAGTATCACTACGGAAGTAGATTGCCCAACCTCTTTCCGAGGAGTGGCTGGTGGGTTTGAACCACCAGCCTTCTGGTTAGCAGTCAAGTGCCTTAGGCACTATGCTACCAGAGCTTCTAGGAAAACTGTAAGGGACATAAAATATTTGTACTATCAGGGTAGCAAAGGATAAGTACTTTTTGTTTTGTTTCTCTCTAGGCAGTCTAAGCTCAGATAGATGGCTATTACAGGACCAGTGTGAAGGAAGAATTTCCTAGCTATTAAGAGTTTCCAAAAATGTAATGTACTGCCTCTCACAGTTTTGAGTGTCCCATAACCAAGAGGTCAAAACTATGGTGCAATGACTTACTGAAGATGCTCCAGGATGGCAGGTAGAGGTGTTAGGTGCTTCCTACATCTAATATTCTGCCATTCTGCATATAACCAGGGGAAAAAGGAACTCAAAAATTTCAGTCATCATGCTTTAATAAAAATATAGTCCAAACATGATGGAAAACACATGGTATTTTCCTGAGTTAGCAGTGGCAGAACTTTCAGGAAACAAAACCTATAGTAAAATAATCTATTGTTGGAATGCTAACTCTCATGAATAAAGTGACCAAACTCCACTAGGATGAAAGAAGACATAGAGCTCTTTTTTGTAACTGTGGGGAGAGAAAAAAAAACAAATACATCCAGTAGTCTAGTTACTGAAGAAGTTTTTTGCACATGTGGAACAGATGACCAAGGATAGGAATAGGGGCCAGCCCTGTTGTTGCTGTTTCATTTTGAAGTTTTCAAGAAAACATGTATGCTATTTTGAATCTCTTAGAAGGACCTCACAAAAATCAGTTTTTGAGTAGTTGTGAAGAATTGGCACTAACAGAACACAAGCTTCAGGCTCTCTAAATATAGGAAACAGAATGATGGTGACACAAAACCAAAGTCAGATTTTAACCACTAGCTTCAGAGGAACCACACATCCTCAGGAAGTGAGGTTGCACAAAATACTGTACATTGGCTTTTTTGCTCTCACTACTACCTCTAATTCTGTCTCCTGAGTTCTGATTATTTTTCCTTTGTGCCCTACATCAAGGATTTCACTATGTTGAGGCAATGGGGAGAGATAGCTCGTGGTCCTTTCCAGCACTGGAGATGCTTAGAGTCATCTTAGAAGCCAAGGAAGAAATAATCCCTAAGTGTAATAATAAAAATATCTGCCATTTGTTAAACACCAAATGTGCCATCTACTGTACTAGATCTGGGGTATTCTTGGTGAACTTTTCTAGTAGGTTCAAGTAGGTACCTGTGAGATTTGAACTCAACACCAGGTTTGATGGACTGGTGATCTAACCAGTGACCTATATATATTATCCCACAATTTGTAGACCCCGTATTATCTGTTGAGAGGCCAGCTAGGCTTCACTTTAGGTAGAATTGTAGGTATGGCATAGTTAGGCATTACTCCTACCTTCCCTACTTCTGGTTTATGGTTATTAACTAATGTTCATTTGTTTACTGCTACATAACTTATCCCCCCACCACTTGTCTGTCAGTTTGTCGTACTGTGGTGGCTTGTGTGTTCCTGTGAGGCTACAGGCTAAGCTTCTGGTATTTCAGATACCAGCAGGTCACCCATGGTGGACACATTTCAGCGGAGCTTCCAGACTAAGACTTGGAAGAAGGAAGGGGCCATCCACTTCTCAAAGAATTGGCCAGTGGAAACCTTATACATAGCAGTGAAACACTGTCTGATATATTACTGGAAAACTTCATGAATAGCCCTGAAACATGGTCCGATGTAGTGCTGGAAGATGAGCCCCTTAGGTCAGAAGGCATTCAGCATACAGCTGGGGAAGAGCTGCCCTTAATGATGTGGATGGAGTAAAGCTTTTGGGACCTCCATTTGCTGATGTGGCATGACTCAAAATGAGACAGCTGCAAACATCCATTAATAATCAGAACATGGAATATATGAAGTATGAATCTAGGAATATTGGAAGTTGTCAAAAAATAAAATGGAATGCATAAAGATCGATATCCTAGGCATTAGTGAGCTAAAATGGACTGCTTTTGGCCATTTTGATTCAGACAACCATATGATCTACTATGCTAGGAATGACAAATTGAAGAGGAATGGTGTGGCATTCATCATCACAAAGAGTGTTTCAAGATCTATCTTGAAGCATAATGCTGTCAGTGATAGGATAATATCCATACACCTCCAAAGAAGACCAGTTAATACTACTACTATTCAAATTTATGCTCCAACCACCAAAGACAAGGAACTGAAGAATTTTACCAATTTCTGCAGTCAGCAATTGACCAAACATGCAATCAAGATGTGTTGATTATCATTAGTGATTGGAATGCAAAAGTTGGAAACAAAAAGAATTACCAGTAGTTGGAAAATATGGCCTTGGTGATAGAAATGATGCTGGAAATTGCATGATAGAATTTTGCAAGACCAATGACTTAGTCATTGCAAATACCTTTTTTCAACAACATAAACAGTGGATATACATGTGGATTTCACCAGATGGAGTACACAGGAATCAGATTGACTACATCTGTGGAAAGAGGTAATGGAGAAACTCAGTATCTTCAGCCAAAACAAGGCCAGGAGCTGACTGTGGAACTGACCACCAACTATTCATATGCAAGTTCAAGTTGAAGCTGAAGACAATTAAAACAAGTACACAAGAGCCAAAATAGGACCTTGATTATATCCCTCCTGGATTTAGAGACCACCTAAAGGATAGATTTGATGCATTGAACACCAGTGACTGAAAACCATAGGAATTACGGGATAACATCAAGAGCATCATTCATGAAGAAGCAAAAGGTCATTTAAAAGATAGGAAAGGAAAAAAAGACAAAAATGGATTTCAGAAAAGACTCTGAAACTTGCTCTTGAATGGAGAGTAGCTAAAGCAAATGGAAGAAATGACAAGGTAAAAGAGCTGAGCAGAAGATTTCAAAGAGCAGCTTGAGTAGACAAAGTCAGTTATTATAATGAAATGTGCAAAGACCTGGAGTTAGAAAACTGAAAGGGAGGAACAAGCTAGGCAATTCTCAAGCTGAAAGAACTGAGGAAAAAATTCAAGCCTTGAGTTGCAATATTGAACTGTTCTATGGGCAAAATATTGAATATGCAAGAAGCATCAAAAGAAGATGGAAGGAATACACAGAGTCACTGTACCAAAAAGAATTGGTCGATTATATCCATTTGAGGAGGTGGCATATGATCAAGAGCCAATGGTATTGAAGGAAGAAGTTGAAGACGCATTGGAGGAATTGGTGAAAAACAAGGCTCCAGGAACTGATGAAATACCCATTTAGATGTTTCAACAAACAGATGTTATGCTGGAGGCACTCAGTTGTATTTGCCAAGAAATTTTGGAAGACAGCTACCTGGCCAACTGACTGGAAGAGATCAATATTTGTGCCCATTCCAAAGAAAGTTGATCCAACAGAATGTGGAAATTACTAAACAATATCATTAATATCACTTGTAATTACAATCTTGCTGAAGAGATTCAAAAATGGTTGCAGCAGTATATTGACAGGGAACTTCCAGAAATGCAAGGTGGATTCAGAAGAGGACCTAGAACAAGGGATATCATTGCTGATGTCAGATGGATCTTGGCTGAAAACAAAGAATACCAAAAAGACATTTACTTGTGTTTTAGTGACTGTACAAAAGCACTCAATTGTGTGGATCATAACAAATTATGGATAACATTGAGAAGAAACGGAATTACAGAGCACTTGTGTTCATGAGGAACTTGTACATAGACCATGAGGCTGTCATCCGAACAGAACAAGAGGATACTTCACGGTTTAAGAGGTGCATCAGGGGTGTATCCTTTGACCATACTTATTCAATGTGTATACTGACCAAATAATCTGAGAAGCTGGACTATATGAAGAAGAGTGTGGCATCAGAATTGAAGGAAGACTTATTAACAACCTGTGATATGCAGATGACACAGCCTTGCTTGCTGAAAGTGAAGATGCCTTGAAGCACTTACTGATGAAGATTAAAGACTATAGTATGTAGTATGGATTACACCTCAAAAAAAAAAAACTCATGAAAATCCTCACAACTGGACCAATAAACAGCATCACAATAAATGGAGAAAAGATTTAAGTTGTCAAAGATTTCCTGTTACTTAGTTCCACAGTCAACAGTCATGGAAGCAGCAGTCAGGAAATCAGATGTCGTATTGCACTGGGCAAATCTGCTGGAAAAGACCTCTTTAAAGTGCTGAAGAGCAAAGATGTCTCTTTGAAGACTAAGTTCACCTGACCCAAGCCCATAGTCTTTATAGTTGCCTCATACACATGTGAAAGCTGGACAATGAATAAGGAAGACCAAAGAAGAGTTAATGTTTTTGAGTTGTGGTGTTGGCGAAGAATACTGAAAGTTCCATGGACTGCCAGAACCAACAAATCTGTCCTGGAAGAAGTGCAGCCAGAATGCTCCTTAGAAGCAAGAATGGCCAAACTTCATCTGACCTACTTTGTACTTTGTTCATGTTGTCAGAATGGACCATTCCCTGGAGAAGGATATGCTTGGTCAAGTGGAGGGTCAACAAAAAAGGGGAAGCCCCTCAACAAGCTATATTGACACACTGACTGAAATGATGGGCTCAGGTATAGCAAGGATTATGAGGCTGGTGCAGGACCAGGCAGAATCTCGTTCTATTTGTACATAGGGTTGCTATGACTTGGAGCTGACTCAGTGGCACCTCACAATAACATAATTTATCCCAGCAATCCATTTTAAAGAGCTGAAGTTCTGTCAACTTCCTATCCGCTATTGTCTGTTCCTGTCAGGAGGTATATCCTCTTAGCATCTCCTAGTCCACCTCTTTTAACTCTCAAACAGAATGAGATAAAAATAAACCTATTCCACAGTGTGTTGCTTACCTCTTAGATCAGAATAGCTTAACATCAGCCCATTGCCTCCTGGCAGAGTCTGTCATAAAGTACAATTAAATTGTTCAACCCAGCCCACTGTCCCAAGGTCTGTTTTTAAACACCCAGTTTTGCTGGTAGGCATCAGGTCTGTCATGAGAACCCTTATTCCAGAATCCTAAGAATTGCACCAAGATCTTCACCAAAAATGTCTGCAATTAAGCGCTGTCTCCCATGTTGTTTTCTCTCTGCTAAGAACACATTCTTGCTGGTATTTTATTTCTCAGGTATCAAAGAATATATTTCAAATTCCAGTGTTATCCTGTTGTATTAAGATTTATTGTTTATTCAACCAGCTGCCTTGCAATGACAACATTTCTTTTTCCCCAGGGAAAAGTTAACCATTGGATGCCGCCAACTGATTGAGATGGAATATACCATGCAACAGTGCAATGCATCTGTCTACATGGAGGCCAAAAACAGGGGATGGTGTGATGATATGCTCAACTATAGGACCTAAGTGCTAATCGTAATTTAAAGAAATTTGTTTTCATGTATAGCAGAGTAATAGTAAAAGAAATAGTTAAGAAATGCCTCTTAGGTACAAAACTATTACTGCCTCGTTGAGGTTCCTCTCTCTCTCTCTCTCACACTCACACACACACACACACACACACACACACGCACGCAAGCTTAATGCAGCCTTTGTGGGATAAATTGTGGACTCAACTCGAGTTGACAGTATTTCCCTACCTCTACTCCTGGTCCTGAGCTTAATATCTTCCAAGGAAACGACAGCCATCTTTTCCATTGTCTTCGGGCAGAATTGTGGCACCTGAGGACGACCTAGGGCACATCATTAGCATCTCTCTCAACCCAAAATGTGGCCATGTGACCAGAGATGCTCCCAAACCTCAGAGAATTATGACATGACTATGCTTACCACATTCCATAACTGAAATCTAACCCTGGGCTGTTTTTATGGTCAGCTTTCTTCCATGTAACCTGGTAATAGTAACACTCCCCTCCATACTGTACCTTCCACCAAGGTAATGAAAGTAGAACTTTGATTTCAGCTGTAACTTGTTACAGCCTTTTCTTTGAGCATGTAACTTTTCAGGGCATTTCTAATGGGGAGGTACAGGATACATCCCTATGTTGAGTTTCCCCTTAAATGTGAAGCAGCAAGAATTTATGGGGCTTAGGTAGTAGGGACTGATGTTTGCCCCTGGCTAAAACAAAGTGGTTGATTGACTTAAGTTAGAAATCTTTGTTTAGTATATTATGCTTTTGTTAATACATTCGATTAAATCCAAATTGATATTATTATAAATGTTCATTTATTTTTAAAAAGCAATAAATAACTTATTTTTAGTAAGATTTTGCTTTTCATTTTACTTCCAAATTGTGTTTCTGAAATGACAAGGTATGAATGTACAGGGACCCTTTTCAATAAGAGAACTTTCCCAGCATGTTCACTACTGGGCAGGACCTGCTAAGCTTTATGTTGCCAAATTAGGAAGCCACACCTCCACCTTCATGGATGGGGCTCCAAATGCATTCAGGGATATGATCCTCTGGGTGAAAGGCAAAACTTGAAGACAGCACCCCTGCTCTCAGCCTTTTTTTATTCCCGAGGAGCCAAAAAAGCACCCCCTACCACCATCAAGGAACTACCCCCCCAATCCCTCAGCTGCCTCTACTTGCTTGTTTTGTTTTGCATTAGCTCTGCTTTGTTCTCTCCCTTTTTCCCTGTTAACTTTTTAATACAGGTGATGCTTTTTACGAAATTTCTTTTTAGTTCCATCATCTACATACTTTCATGTTTCTCTCTTGTGCATATGGGTTTTAATTTTAAATTAGTCTTTCATGTTTATTTTCTTTCAACTTTTCTATTTAAAATGTATGTGTCTTTTATTGTGACGTTTTACTTCAAACTTTTAGTCATATTTCAGTATAAAAATTTTTGCTTTAGCTTTTGCTTTGTTCAACATTTTTAATACCTAGTGCTTTGTTTTTAAAGTTTACTCTTTTGCTTTTCCATAATTTTAAACTTTAAATAAACTTCTTTGTTGCCTTTTATGATCTTAAACTTCTAAAATTTATTATTTGTTTTCATAATTGTCCAAAGCAGAGGCTTAAGATTCCTTTCCCTCCCACCCCTTACTTTTCTGGCTCCTTCCACTGGGTTGGAGTAATTCAGTCGGCTAAGGATCATAAGCCCCACTTTGCAGAACTTTTGCTTTGATGGGAGAATTATCAGATCCTTAGATGAGGAAGTCCAGGTTTTTAATTTTTTTTTTTTTTTTTTTTAGTGTATGTTGTTACATGCCATCGATTCAGACCCAACTCATACCGACCCCTCCTTGGGTTTCCCAAGCAGTATCACTACGGAAGTAGATTGCCCAACCTTCCTTCTGTGGAGTGGCTAGTGGGTTTGAACTGCCAGCCTTCTGGTTAGCAGTCAAATGCCTTAGGCACTACGCCACCAGAGTTCCTATCTATGGTTGTGTTGTTATGTGCAGTCAAGTTAGACCCAACTCATGGCGACCCCTCGCGTTTCCGAGGCAGTATCTCTACGGTAGATTGCCAAACTGTCCTTCCGAGGAGTGGCTGATAGTTTGAACTGTCAGCCTTCTGGTTAGCAGTCAAGTGCCTTAGGCATTACACTACCAGAGCTCCTATCTATGGTTGTAGTCATTAAGTATTTTTGACAAATTGACTTGCAGTCTTAGTAAAATATAGACATGCTAATTTTACCTACAAGTTTGACTTGATAGCTGTAAGCTTGTGTGGGTTTTGTTAAGTGAAAAGGTATTTATTAAGGTCTAGATGACTTTTTTTTAGACTTTTCTGGACTACATGCCACAATACTGGATTCTAGGAGCAAGGCTGAAGAATTGGCTTCCCTGGATTTTAGAACCTGTTTTGCTACAGTCATTTTATTCTGCATTATCTCTGGTTGTTGGTGAAAACAAAGATTGGCCAACCTGAAGGACTGTAGACAAGTTTTCTGGACTGTATTACAAGAATCACAATTTTGAACGTAAACTGAATGTGACTTCTCTTTTAAAGTTTGTCTACCAGGACATCTATTGTATTTGAACTCATGTTAGTGATTTCCCCCATGATACATGTAATCATTTTAGGGGACCTGAACAATAGAATAGAGTGACCCTGGGAGCTCTGCTGGCATAGTGCCTAAAGCATTTGACTGCTAACCAGAAGGCTAGTAGTTCAAATCCACTGGCCACTCCTTGGAAGGAAGATAGGGCAGCCTACTTCCATAGCGATACCACCTTGGAAACCCAAGGAGGGGTCACTATGAGTCAGATCCGACTCAACAGCAGCGACTTTGGTTTTTTTGGGGGGTACTTTTGTCTTATTAATTGAAATGGGAAATGTCTTAGTTAACAGATTGTAGATAATGAATGCTAGCACAAAATAAATCTGAGGACTTTTACTCCTCCACTGTGGGAGACATCCCTAAAATTATATTGTATCTAACCCCCATCTTTTCCAGCATTCTTATAATGGATATTCTGAACTAACGGA
Organism: Orycteropus afer afer; assembly: GCF_000298275.1. Taxonomy (NCBI): domain Eukaryota; kingdom Metazoa; phylum Chordata; class Mammalia; order Tubulidentata; family Orycteropodidae; genus Orycteropus; species Orycteropus afer. The sequence goes on from NW_006921630.1 coordinate 14,941,013, forward strand.
GACTGTTTTTTTTTTTTTCTTTCTTAGCAGAATTACACCTCAAGTTGACTGGTACATGTGATTGGACTGGCAAGTTCAGGACACTTAGCGAAACTAAGATGCCTCTCTGTTGGTAACTTGTTCTTAGCAAAGAAGCAATTTAAAAAACTTCCTTCTGAAGAATTTTTAATACCAGGATAATTGATCACCTAAAAGTAGTATTCCAACAAAGTATCCTAAAAAGCAAAGCATGCAGTTTTTACTTTTGTTTTTGTCTACTTTAATGCACACAGTTTTAGCCGGGTTTTCTAAGGCACAGTGAGAGAAGTAGCTACAAAGAATTAAAATTTTAAAACATATTTTTCTTGCTTCAGGAAAGGGAGAGGACTTAATTCTGTCCTGCTGAAAGCAGATTTTTTTTTTAATTTTAAACAGAATTGTAAGTTATGAACATAGAAATTTAAACAGTTGACACCCAAACTCCAGCTAATAGTTTGGATTTTTTTTTCTTTTAAACTCTATGAACCAATTTAATTACCCTATTTTTCAAATTATAACATTTTCCCTGTCTTTCCAACTCTGTAAACAAATTGTAAGGCACTGAACTACATTAGCTCACTACAGAATCCCAAGACTAGGTACAGTTCTCTTAATGTGATTTCTTCTGACAAAACATACATCTTAATCTCCTTTAAGCCTATTCCTTTGCAAACTGCCAAACTGTTTTCCAAAATGACTCTAGTACTCTGCAATCCATCCAGTTGCTCTGCTATCCCGAATTAGTTTTAGTAGGAGTGTATGTTATTTTGGTCTGAATTTACATCTTCTTAATGACTAGCTGATGTTCAGCATCTTTCCATTTTTTTTATTGGCATCCATTGATCTTTAGTGATATGTCTGTTCAAATTTTTTGCCCATTTTTTGAGTTGCATCTTCCGAGTTTTTTTATATTCTGGGTACAAAATCCTTTATCACGTTTTTTTAAGCCTGTTCCATTAAAGGCTTGGTACAACTTTTGGTTAAGATAGAAAACACTTGATTAACACAGGAGATATATAACATGACTTAACATGTCTCCTGTTATAAGAACAAATTTGTGACTTACCAAGTACTTTAAGATTCACATTGCTGCGTCCTTGTTTCCCCCTTCTTTTTCACCTAATTTATCTTACATACTTCACTCACTGACTCAAGTATTTTTCCAGAACAAAGCAAGATACAAATATATAATATAGACACAGAGCTTTCTGTGGCATTGATACATGTGAAGGCAGGTCTAAGGAGTCCTATTGGACTCCTTTGCCTACTCAAGGATTCTGAGGTCTGGAGACAATAAAGCTACACATCTGGTTTGATAATTACAGAAAGATGTAGCACTGTATCACAGCCCAAACTCTTAAGTACCTCTCCCCTGAAAAAAAGATTATTGAGGGAATTATAAAACATTTTTGAACAATGATAAAGTATATAGGGCAGACTAGAGGCCTGAAATCAGAACCCTATGTTAAAAATCGTAATAAAGAATAAAATTTATGTCTAATTATAACTAATCATACTATTAATCAATTAAAGTTGTTTTAGGTATTTTGCTATTCTTTGAGGAATCTAGTATGGTTTATGCACTGTTAAAATTGACTAAAGAAGTTCTATTACTACTAGTGATAAAAAACTACTCTAAAACCGATACTGGAAAAGAAATTTTTTTTTTTTAAATTAAGACTGATACATTTTTCTCCTTTCTTGAAGAAAATAACGTACTTTTTAGATGGGGATAAATAGTAACAACTGGTCACCGGGCACTGCTTTTTTTTTTTTTAATAGCAGCTGATGTTCATCAAGACTGGCTCTACAGGTGTATCTCAGAGACACACTGGGTTCTGTTCCAGACCACCCCAAAGAAAGCAAATATTGCAATAAAGCAAGTCACAAATTTTTTGGTCTCCTAGTACATACAAAAGTTATATTTACACTCTACTTGACTGCTAACCAGAAGGCTGGCGGTTCAAACCCACCAGCCACTCCTCAGAAGGAAGGTTGGGCAATCCTACTTCTGTAGTGATACTGCCTCGGAAACCCAAGGAGGGGTCGCTATGAGTCGGGGCCGACTCGACGGCACACAACAACAACAACAACAACTGTCTATTAAGTATATAAGAGTGTTATGGAAAACTTTGAATATTGCGAGAATTACCAAAATTTGACACACAGGAACGAAGTGAGCACATGCTACTGGAAAAATGCCACCAACAGACTTAACACAGGGTTGCCATAAACCTTCAGTTTGTAAAAACATACAGTATCTGCAAAGCACAGTAAAATAGGACATGCTTGTAATAGTGTCTTAGAAAATAACTTTCAGCTACCAAATTACTTGTTGGACATCAACAATAATCACCTAACTTTGACCCAAAATAGTCCCATTATTTGCAAGCATGTCGTTTTTAAGAAGTGATTTCAAGGATTTTACTGCTTAAATTCTAACTGAAACTGACTGCTAACCGGAAGGCTGGTGGTTCAAACCCACCAGCCACTCCCCAGAAGGAAGGCTGGGCAATCTACTTCCATAGTGATATTGCCTTGGAAAACCAAGGAGGGGTCACACTATGAGTCGGATCCTACTCCACAGCAGTGAGATTGGTTTGATTTAAATAGGACATAATATAGTCCATTTAAAAAACAGCCATCATGGTAGGCAAACTGAAATCTGCTCACCTAGTCTTAGCCCAGAGCCAAACAAACCAGGTATAGATGGACAGTGAGGAACTAAGCCAGTTTTCTTTCTTGGTGTTTGAAGTAAGGTGGCAAAGTACCTGTGGGAAAAACACCTAATACCTTTCCTTACTCAAGGTAGCCAGTGAAGTCACCATATCATCCCAGTTGGTTTATTACATTCCTATGTGCTTTGTATTCTATGAGGAAAAAAAAAAATCTCACCTATCGAGGGTAAAGTGAATAGTTTCCAGTAAAGCTCATCATTACTGGGGAAAAAAGTTTCCCCAAACTTTTAGTAGTGAATGAGTACACAAACAACATTTGGATGTTAATTTCATGGTGCAAGGATCTCCTGCAAAGTACCTTTAATGTGTTTGCATCAGCAGCAAGCATCAGGACGTGCTAATTTTGGCACCAGAAGTTAGATGTGTAGCATTACACATTAGACACCAAGTCACCCCAACCAGTATTTATCCAGTTGAATAGAAAAACTGAACAAAAACATAGTTCTGATATAGACTACATTCACAAACCCAGTAATTTTTTTCACAACCGAGGGCTACCATACAGAGTTGTTAACAATAAAAACAGGATTTAGAAGATAAAAGTTATATTAAATGTTTTATACTATATAAAATACACCCTCAAGTCAAAATATTTAAAATCAAGTGTTTCAAATACAAAAAAATCAAAGCTATGTTACTGTTCAGCAACTCCATTCAAATAAACTTATACTATAATCTCAAAAAAAAAAAAAACCCAAAGAAAATGCTTTGAAGTGTACATTCCCACTCATCCCACTTTGCATACTTTAAGACTGCCTCTAGTGCGTCAATAATTTTAATCTGTCACGTTTTCCTTCATCAGAATAAAACACTATGCTGAGAATATAAAAACTTATAAAAATGCAATCATAAAAGATTAAATATTGGTAGGCATATCAGCTTCCTTTTAATAAAAACAAAAATAGTCATTGTCATCTAGTTAAATAAGTCTTTTTTGTTACAGATTGTTCCAGTTATTGAAAAAGGGCCCTGAAAAATCCCAATTGCCTACATCTTAAAACCCTACCCCCCCTTCCTCCCTCCCTCTTGCCCCATGATACACATTTGAGGGAACAGTCATTTCATGTGCAAATTGGCAGAACAAATGTGGAGGAGAGGGGACTTCTTGAAATGATATGCCCAATCAAGTCTAGGTTTATTCTTTTACAATACCAACTTCCAGAAAGTAAAGAAACCAAAGTAGTTCTAAAAATACACAAAACAGACCTTCATCTCTGCATTCCTTTCCAAATAAACACAAAAAGTATATACAGCATGTTTAATAATATGCAATATGCAAAAGCTTTGTGTTGCTGTTAGCAACATCTATACCCACCCACCCTCCTTATTCACAAATGTACCTTTACTAAACACAATTACATCACTAAGCCTGTTAGTTTGAAAGGATCTTAAATTTGTTAAAACTGGAAAATCTTCGTATAGGGGCTCCACTCATTTGACTCAAGGTTATAGACTTCCACCGTATTCAGAAATTCATTGCCATCAAATCCTCCCACTGCATAAATGGTGTTTCCTACAGTTGCAATCCCAGCATTGCTCCTTGGTGAAGTCATGTTTCCCATCATCTTCCATTCATTTCTAGTTGGATCATACATCTCCACACAACTTATAGCATGAGAACCATCAAAGCCACCACCTACAAACAGTTTTCCTGAAAGAGAAATGAAACAGGATAAATAGAGTAAAATACAGAAGAAAGAAGAAGGAAAACAACAACTAGCTATTCTCTTGCTAAAATCAATGGTTCTTAAGTAGAAATGTCTCTTCATTCTGCCAAAAAGTATGAACACTCTAAAAGGTGGGATTATAAACCAAATAAACCACCACTGCTGGCAAGTCAATTCTCACCATATAAGATACAGCAGAACTGCCTCACAGAGTTTCCAAGACTGCAAATCTTTTTACAGAAGCAAACTGCCAAATCTTTCTCCTATGGAGTGGCTAGTGGATTCAAACCACCAACTTTTCAGTTAGCAGCTAAGTGCTTAAGCACTGTGCCACCAGGGCTCTTTTGGGGATACAATAAGATTGATAAAAACCCATTCCCATGGGGATTTCAACCTATGTTTGTTCCAATAACAAAGCTAACTGATTCCATTATTATAATTATACAATTAACCATTAGTTTTTTAAAAAAGAAAAACCAAACCCACTGCTATGGAGTCAATTGTGACTCACAGTGACCCTTTAGGACAGAGAAGAACTGCCCCATAGGGTTTTTTCCATGGCTATAAATCTTTATTGAAACAGATTGCCTCATCTTTCTCCCAAGGAGCAGCTGGTGGGTTCAAACCGCAGAACTTTTGCTTAGTAGCGGAATGCTGTTAACCACTATGCCACCAGAGCTGCTTTAAATCAGTTAAGAGAGATGTGAATAGAAAGCTGTAACTACATAAAACAAAGTTCAATGTTTTGGAAAGACTTGTTAAAATAGTTTTAAATTCTGCTTCTGGTTAGAAAGATTTGCAAATTATCTTTAAATTCTTGTTCTAAAGATACGGAAACACAGAATTCAAGATGTTGCATTATGGGTGTGGCTTATGGAAGTAAATGACAACTTCATTTAGTGAACTCATCAAAAAATTGGTGCATTCATATATTTAAGCTATGTATCCTTTATTAGGAATCTCTAAGTAGAAAAGACTCTTAATGGACAGCAAAGCTCCAGAAGTGAGGGCTATTTCAGAATTCATATCTATGTAAGTATATATAGGTATCTGACTTAGAGGACAGGGCTTTATTCCAACAACTCTTGTTGTCAAGTCAGTTCTGATATAAGTCAAATACCTGTTTTTCAGTTTTCATTACTGCCTGCTATATAGCATTGTTTTGAATAGCAGATCTATCTACAATGAACATCTTAAAGTGAATACCTGGTAAGAACAGCAGCAAATTACACACTGCAACATTGTATGCTGTACATGTTACTAACGAGAACATGTACAAAAACAATCAAGCAACCACATTAAACAGATGGTTTTTAAGCACAGTTCATATATTCAAAGTTGGGGATCATCTGTAGTTATTACCGAATTAGAATTATAGAAAACCGCTTCCACTAAGTACTCCTTGCCTCCCTAAATCCCAATACTCACCATCAAGAACAGCTACTCCAGCTCCTCGCCTAGCCACATTCATGGGTGCAATTAAAGTCCAGGTGTTATTTTCGGGATTGTAACGTTCTACTGTGTTCAGACAATTCCAAGACTCCGCACCTCCAATTATGTACAAATAACCACTGAGCTCACAGACTGCAGACTGGTGTCTACCTATAAAATCAAGTCAAACCAAAACTGTTACATCTCTCAAAACTAGGTGTAAAGCACACATCCTGCTGATTCAAGGGTCTTTGTTATTTATTAACCAACTTTAAAGCAAAACAAACAACTTACGAATGTTAAGAGGAGCACAGCTTGTCCATGACTTTGTTACAGGATCAAATACATCACAATTTTTCAGTCCCTTCTGACCATACGGATCAGAGCCACCAACAATGTATAATTTTCCATTCAGAGCACACACTCCTATGAAAGTATAAAAGAACGTTATATATTGGTAATTATCATATTTAAATATTAGCTATCTCAGAAGCATTATTACCTGCATTACAGCGGTTAGTCCTCAATTCTGGAACAGGAATCCAGTCATCTATGTTTGGATCATACATCTCTCCACAACTCAGGTCATCTGAGTGGCCATTTGATCCACCTACCACATAGAGTTGGCCCTATGGCAACAGTCTGATTAGAACTTCCACCATTCTAAAACTACGTTAAAAAGCTAAATATGAGTTGTAACATAATATATTTACCATAAGTACAGCCATTTGAAATCGGGCTCTCGGTGTTCGCATGGGAGCAAGAAAGGACCACTGATCTGTATGTGGATCATAGCATTCAACTGTTCTGAGACATTCCTCTCTGTTATAGCCACCTGGTAAAAGAACAATGAAGATTTATGTTTAAAATACTAAACTGAACCAGGGTTTCCTGTCTAGTATGGTTTTAAGTGATCTGCACAATTAAAAATAAAAAGCCCTTCTCTCCACAAACTTATTAGGGATTCAGTTGCTGTTTTATAAGCACATGTTATAGATTAAGAATTAAAAAAGTATCAGTATAATAAAGCACTTAGTTAGTTGTTGCTTGGAAATCAAAACTCCTAATTTTTTTTTCAATTGCAGACAGACATTGACCTGAAAATTAAGCACACACAATTCCATTCACCTGTCATTTCCCTATGTTCTTAGAATGTGATAATAATGCCAACAAAGAAGGCCTAACAAACCTCCTCTTTCAAAGTTTGCATATCACAAGCAAGTAAGTGTCAACACCCATTTTCAGGTTTAGCCATTTGAAATCTTCTGATAAGAAACCGTCATCCTTACTGTTCTTACCGGCAGCTATAAGTTTGCCATTCATCTCTGCTGTTCCCAGGCCAGATCTTGCATACTGCATTGGAGACATGGGCTTTTCTATTAGCTCATCTGGTTGCATCTCAAAGCTTAAACTCTTAATTAGTCTTGGAGTACTTGTTGGTGAGCTCTGTGGGCTATTTCGTCCATGAAGGAAAATTACACAGAATATACCATCCAGCACGGCCAGACACAAGTAAGTATTATCTGTAAGGACAAGAATTCTACGTTTAAGATGCACTTATTATTACTTTTGGTTGTTGCGTGATTTCGAATTGGATTCCACATTTTCCAGATCCCAGACTGAACAATCTGCCATTGTTTCCTAAATTTGCTTCTCAGTTTTTTTCCCTCAAGTAGCCAATTAAGTATTAAATGGTTCTGGCACAGTGTTTCTTCTTATAAGTAAGTGAATCAATAAATAGAAGACAATCTGGCAAGTGTCAAAGACTTACTTGAAGTCTTTTCCGAAGCAACGATTTTCCACTCATGCTTAGGGCTTTGTACTGTAGCATTTGGAGAAGAGAGACATCCAGTGGAACTGCTACTTATCTGCTTATGGCCATTCTCACGTGGTGGCTTTTTCTGCAAAATCAAAAGGTAGCTACAGAAACCTAGCCGAAGACCATACACTGACGTACCACTGTTTCTGAGCTATTCCACAGCATTGAAAAAAAAAAAAAACAGCATCTTTCAGCTACATATGACATTTATGGCACATGTAAATTTAACACAAACCAACATGTTCCAGCTATATAAATTACTAGCATACTTCCATTTCCACTTAAAAATGAAACAACTAACCTACACAAACTATCTGGTCAGAAAAGCTCAATTTCAACAACTCAAAAAACTTGCTGCAGATCAAGTATCACCATGCTATCTCAATGGAAAAAAAATAAAAAGGAAAAAGGCCTCATAATCCACTTCAACTCCCATACTGTTTACATTAAGTATAGAATTTTTCAAAAGATGCTAAAAATTTTATAATGGCATGAATTAACTTACAGAATAGAATACACATTTACCCAGTCTTCGTGAAACTGTCAAATCTAATCCACATGTACTAGTATCTTTTATACGGTGCCAGCAAAAAGTGAGACTCATCCAATCTCTTGGGAAATATTTTATACAAGACAAAAGCAGCAACTATAAGAAACACTTAAGGCTCTATTTCTTTAGAGATACCTTACAGATATTATAGAGTGGTCTTCCAGACAAATATAAGTACATTGAAACACAAAAATAAAAAACAGTAATCAGAAATTAAACGGTAACACTGAAAGTACCAAACTCTCATAAAAGTAGAAGATACAGGAAGACTAAAAGAGGAAGAGATAAGCAAAGCTGCCCACTTTCAAATGACTGTGAGAGCTGCACTCTGCTCGCGTAAGAGCTGGTTTCTTCCAATTACTTTAGCCCTTGCCACTCCCAAAAGGTATGATATGGAAGAGTCAAGAATATTCTTAGAGAAACTGCCAAACAAACTGACAGTGCCTTGTGTACCCAGCCAAGTGTGCTCATACACTCATTATGGTTCCCAGAACCAAAACATGTGGACAGGTAAGATGCCTAATGAAAATTTCTGATTCTAACAGAAGGAAAAAATCATGTAACAAGTAACAGGAAAAAAGATTTTGTTAGCTATTCGAATATATTCTTTTTTATTTTTAAAAAAATCTTTCAAAAGTTTGGTCTGGGCCATTCAACAAATGTGGCTACCGTATCTGTCAGTTACTTTAAGAGAAAACAAGTAATTTCCATGTTACTGGTTGTTATTAAGTTGTATTTAGACATTTATTATGTCCCTACCCGTATTAGGCACTTTATTCACATCATTCTTTTTTAATCATGTGAGGGGCATTACCTATCCATTTTACAGATTTAAAGAAACTCAGAAGACATGCACTGCCTAAGGCCACAAATCTATACTAAATATTAGGGATCCTAGCTGAGTATAAAGCCTCCCCTCCCCTCTTATACTATGACAGACTGTGTCCTCTGCTACTAGAAATTATATAAAATACATAAAACATCCCAATCTGTGGAAAGAAAGGATTCAAAGCATTACAAAATCGATGATGCTTACATTAAGAGATTACTGAAGAAAACTATATTTTCTGTGAATGAAAGAAAACGTGAAAGAGTAAAGGACTAATAACAATGAGCACCTACTAATGCTATATAATTAACAAGCCTTATATAGAAAAATGCTAGCTAACTCCTTTATATTCCTTATGGAACATCTTCAAACACAACCCTTTTTAATTCTTCATCATCTTCAACCTTTCCCAGATCAGTTCCTCCTGCCCAGGCTATCCACTGGCTCATACTTCCTTGCCTCTGGCTACCAATCGGGCGTATTCGCTACAGACTATGTCGTCTTCTTCAGTCACAATCACTTCTCAAGGTAAGGGGTTTCTTATCCTCCATATTCTCTGAATCCATTAAAGGTTATCAAGTGACTTCCTAAAACCAACATAAAAGAAACATCCCTAATTCTATTTTATGTGACCTCCCAGAGAAAGATCTGACAGTTGATAATTTAGTTTCATTTAAAACTTTTTCTCCTTTTGTAGGTAGCTTTTATAAGACAATTCTAACTGTTCCTGCTTTTCAAATGGCTTCTCGACCTCCTCCTCTATCTCTGAAACCTAACTGTGTGTCCTCTTTGTCTTTTCACTTCATGATCTCTATTCATGGAATCACCTTCTAATGAGCTACACATGTCAGAACCCCACAAATTCTTTTTCCATCATCTTCCTAAATAATCACTAAGGCCTCTTAACTAAATCTATATAAATATAGTCTAAAATCCATCATTTCTCCTTCATGCTTTTTGGTCAAACCCCTTTTTTCACCATAACTGCTGTTTGTAAAAATCTACACATTGTCCCCACAAGCTATAATCCACCTTCTGACTTGGATATAAAAATAGAAAGGGTTCAGTAATTTTGGGAAAGTTAAAAAAAAAAAAATTACAAATCATCTGGAATCCCACCACCCAAAGACTGCCACCTAACAGTTAACTATCTTAAAATCTCACTATCAGTGAACATACAGATCTTCGCTGTACAGAAATACTATAGCTTAACCATTCTCCTTATTGCTGGACTCAAAAGTTTTGCCCAGTGCGCCATTATTACTAATGTTGTAATATGTATCTGTTCATATCACTCTATTCCCTTGTATAAAATTCTCTGAAGTTTCCTCACAACCTTCATAGTCAAGTGAAGCCCCTTTCATGTGGCATTTTACCTATTTCCCCAGTTTCATCACTTGCAATTCCTTCCACAGAAATTCTTTGCTATCTTACACATTTCTCTCCATCTGCCATGCAAAACCCTCTAAATCCTAATACTTTACATATGTCATCTTCTCTGAAATTTCCCTTTTTTTTAATGTTTTGAATCCACATAAAACCATGGTCTGCCACATACCACTCAACCTTTGCTTTATAAAAAATTACTTTTAAAATAGTAACTTATATGTTAAAGTTAAGAGGAAAAACATACAAAATATTCAAAATGCATTAACATGAACAAAGTTCTCAACTAATTCAAACCCAAAACTTTTTTGAGCCTAAAAATATTCAGCCACTATTGCTATAGAACACTATGTTAAGCACTCACCAAACAAGTTACTACTTGCATCAATTACCTTCTAATTATTAAAAACACCCCTCAATCTGCAACAACTCATAAATACAATGCTGAGCCAGACACAAATGCATACATACATGCTGTATCACCACTTACATAAAACAGCGGCAAACTAGTTCATGATATTAGATAAACTGTGTTAAAACACAGAACACAGTATGGGATAGTGTTGGAGGTTATTACAATGGCTTTCTTTGGCATAGTGAATGGCAAGATTGGGAAGGGACAAGAGAAGGGCTTCCAGGATGCTAGAAATAATCTCTTCATGGCTTAACCATGATTATACTGGTGGGTTCACTTTGTGACACTTAACAATGAACATAGTTTTCTACATGTTATTTGTCCATAAACTAAAAAGTTTATATCTATTTGTTCTCATATAGTTGATAACGTTTTTGAATAGTTATGTGTTTTAACCACTATAGATATAATAAAGTTCTTGGCACTAACTGAAAGGTTGGTGGTTCAAAACCACCAGCTGCTTTGCAGAAGAAAGATTAGGCAGCCTACTTCCATAAAGATTTATAGCCCTGAAAACCCTACAGGGCAAATCTGTACTACAGGGTTGCTATGAGTCAGAATGCATTCAAAGGCCATGGATTTGGTTGTGTGTTTTTGTTTATTTAGGTATCCTCTAAAGGTAGGGTAAAAATGAAACTGGATTCTATAAAAGTCAAAGTAATTTGCTTCTCAGCACAATGGAACTACATTGTTTCAGTTCATTTTGCTCAACAAGTATCTACATCAATTTGTTAACAGCTGATCAACTACACCACTTTATTACTTTATATAATTCAACTTAACAATAATAATTGTTTCCAATTAAAAAAAACAACAAAACACTAAGGCATCATAAGAAACACCTAAAATTCCTTTCATAACCATTAAGAATTTTGAGTCCCCACACCTTTTTAAAATTAGATCTAATAGTCATTTCTGTCACAGACTAATCAAATCCTAAAGTAAGTTCTACACTGCTTCATCTTACTGTCCATTTTTCTTATTACTACTTGTATTCTATTTTACGGAAAAAACTTAAATGAGGTACCCTAATTTGTTGAGGTAATTTCTTCTCATGTGGCAGACCTACTAGTAACCCTAAGATAGGTATGCTTGTTTCTCTTGAAAATGTTTCTGTCCAAGTTATACCAATGAGATTTTTCCACTTTCCTTTATTAAAGGAAAATTTAAGTATGCTATAAAATTCTCTACTCAAGTTTAACCTGAGGTTACCTCAGACTGTGCATTGTGTACCTGCACAAACTGAATGTGGTCATCATCACTGCCAAACACCTCAGCCTGTCCATCTAGTAGATTCCCATCAAGCAGCTTGTGATCAGCTGAGTAGTACAAGGTTTGAACCTGCAAAACAGCAACAGAACACCCATGTGGCTGCTGTCTCCAAGGCTACTCCACTAGTATGCAGATTACACAAACTCCTCAAGGTAACCTCCAGGGAGCTTCTTGACATCTCACTCTGGCAGGATCATGGAGCAAAGAAAAACACATGTCATGGTGGTAAAAATTAAAAACACAAAATCAAATACAAAATCTTGTAATACTGGCTGAAGAATCCTTGGCTTGCTTGATTGGCTTGAAAGAAATCTTCATTTTTTACAGTTTCTATTATGTAACATTAAAAAAAGGCACTAATACAATATACAGACTCTTAAAAGAATATACATATTTACAATAAAAAATGAAATACTGAATATGGTTTACACTATTGAAGATATATGGTCTGATTTTCATAAAAGTATTATCTCCTGGGCAGAAGAGGCAATACCAAGAAAAACAGATAAAAAACAATCCAAACAAGCTGTAGAAATACTTCCCTCTGCAGATGCAAATAAAGTAATGCATCTGCTTTTTAAGTGGGAAATGATTTAGAATCTAAGGATCACCTGTTAGCCTTATAGAACACAATGACAAAGTATTTTTAAAGGCCTAACAGATTTACTATCTGTTAGTAAATCATTAACCCTTTTGAAAGGCTTGTAAGTTGAGTGATGAAACTCTAGGTTACTTCACGGCTCCACCTGCATATTTTTAATTTCCACCACTTCTCCACCATTTTTTTTTTTCTTGTGTACTTTTAAAAGGTAGCTCGAGTTCAGTGAGTGGCTATATATAAGAATAACACCATTGAAAATCACAAAGCTTTAAAGATAAGAATCCTGTAAAGGAGTAAACACCATTAAATCATCATCGTTCTCTGCCCACAGCGGATTTTTCTTAGGAGAACTGGGGCAGGACTGCTGCTTCTTTACGTGTCAATACACTGGAGGTTTCTTCTTGGTTTCTTCAGTCTTGGGTATCCTAGTTTTGTTAATAAACCTATGGGGAGATAAATCAATGGGGAGGAACAACCATTAGAAGCTTTTACCTACTTATCAAATTTAAAGCAAAAACCTGTGAAGAAAAATTAAGAATCTACAGAAAATTTCAGTACCACCTCCCATTTCTAAAGCAAATTACATGCTACTTTAAAGAAAGTTAACAGCACATAATAAGCAAAGAAATAAAAAAAGAAAAGCAGAAGACCAAACTGAACAATTCATTCAGCTCACCTGGACACCCCCCCTGTTTCTCAGCTTAGGGGTACCTATAGCAAAATTTAAATTCTTTAGGGTCAAGGTTACAAAATAAAAGTGAAAGGGAATCCTTCATGTTATAGCAAAATAATTTTTAAGAACTGTTGAATCCCATTTACTTAAAAACTAACCTCTTCCATCAGGTCTTCCAGACTGTCTCCATTCTCCCAGATGCTACGCTGCACCCAGTTGATTACCTTTGTATACAATTTGCCATTGCTGGGCAAGCAAACATTATCTTCAAGCATTACCTCCAGCTAGAGTTGGGGAAGCACAATGAACATGGATCAGTGTTGAGCCTCTAATTCCTAGTTTACGACTCAATTTCATAATAAAGTTATCATCAATGCCCAATTGCATTCTATACATTTACTCTTATATGTAAGGAAACCAGTACACAACACAAGAACAACTAAAGTCAACAAACTGGTACACAGAAACCAGTACATTGCTGAATATAATGGTGTCAGGTCAATGAGTTTTTCCTAAACATTATTCATTTCCTTGAAACGTGAACAAAGTTCTCTGCCTGAGCTACAGAGTAAAATTCTGTTTACAGAGTTCATTACTTACCTTTAGCCGTGGAAGTTTAAGGAACTCTTCCTCTTCTGAAATTTGTAACAAATGCTCCTGAATGTAAGCATCAACTTTATTCAACAAACGGGCATCTCCCATACAACTTGCAAAATTTCGGTAAGAGATGCAGCTGGTAACATCCATTCTAGATAGTAAATAATCACCACAAACCTTGGAAGAGAAATACACAAGTGCCAACACTTACATATATTTTATATACTCAGTGTCTAAGCACTATGTGGAGATACAAAAACACATTAAAAAAAAAAAAATCACTCCCTTAGAGCAAGTTTAAGAGTGGGAATAAACACATACGTAAATGATAAAGAGCACAGAACGTCATACAAATGTTCGAGTTGTGTTTTGAAAGAGAGGAAACAAACTGAAATGCTATGTAGGTTTTTCCAAGTACAATAATTAGTTAAGGCTTCATGAAAGGCAGTATCTGAACCAGGCTTTCTAGGAAAGATGTTGATACTGTATATAGAAAGGGAGTAGGGAAGATGCTACAGGCAATTTAGTTTGGCTGAAGCAAACAACAAGACAAGGCGGTAATTTTGGAGAACTACCAACTACATGAGGGAGAACTAGGAATGCTATAATCCACAGAAAGACTCGATTAGGAGTGACATTCACACAAAGGCCAGCAAATTTTTTCCTTAAACGGCCAGAGAGTAAATATTTTAGGCTTGTGGTGCACACTGTCTCTGTCGAAACTACTCAACTGTCATTGCAGCTGGAAAGTAGCCACAGACCCTACGTAAGTGAATGCGCATGGCTATGTTTCAGTAAAATTTTATTTACAAAGCAGGCAGCTGGCCAACAGACTGTAGTTTACACAGAATTAAATGCTATCCCCCCATGAATTATTAAGCACTTCTCATTGGTGTTAAATTCTAGAAGGAATACTTAAAAGAGAAACCCAGAAATATAGGAAAACAGATAACGGGGGGGGG
>NW_006921630.1:14956070-14978123 GCF_000298275.1 Orycteropus afer afer
AAATATTTTAATTCATGTATCACAGCTAGCCACAACCATTCTGGTCACAGACGGCTATTGGAAGAGCAAGACTTTAGCTCAAGAGAAAGTTCAATCTTACTACAATACTGTAATGAAACAGTGATTAAAGTTAAAATAACTTATAGTCAGTTGTCTGGGGGAAAAAAAAAGTTAGGAGAGAGTAAAACTAGACCCATGTGAATGTTGTCAGTTTTTCTTTTCCTGAGAAAAAAGCAATTTCAACTTTTTGAGACAAAATGTTTTTACAAGTTCTGCATTCTGATCATACAAAGTAAGACTCCCTACAAAACTGTAATCTTTGTGTATTACATCTGGTACTTTACCTGCTTCACTCGGTCCATCTTCAGTTTTTTTGCTGCAGAATAAACATCTTTTACTAATTCCTTATCAGCTTTTAATCTATTCAAAAGAAAAAAAAAAAGTTATTTATCATTCACGGTATTAAGGCTTTAAAGCACAAATACTTAAATAAATTTACAGACTTGAAATTTCCTGATGATACTCCCTAATTATACAGTTGATGGTAGTCCCCCCTTATCCATGGTTTCGCTTTCCACAGTTTTAGTTACCTGCGGTCAACCACAGTCTGGAAATATTATGGAAAATTCCAGAAATAAACAATTCCGAAGTTTAAAACTGTGCACCACTCTAAGTAGCACAATAAAATCTTACTCCATCCCGCCAGACCTTGAGTCATCTCTTTGTCCATCATATCCACACTGTACACACTACCCACCTATTAGTCACTTGAATAGCTGTTTTGGTTTTCAGATCAACTGTCATGGTTGATGGAAAAAACATAGTATCTATAGAGTTTGGTACTACGTGTGGTTTTAAGCATCCACTAGGGGACTTGGAACATACCCCCACAAATAAGGGAGGACTACTGTCCTTCAAAGTACTTACTGAGCTGTGTAAGCATAATTCAGCAAGACTTCAACAGCTTCTGGATTGAGATCATCAAATTTAACATGAGAAACTCCATGAGGATCACTATCACTATTAAAAATTTCAAATAAATAGGGACTGCAGCAAGCCAGGACTGCTCTGTGTGCTAACATCTCATGGCCACAGACCTGAAATTGTGAAGAATTAAAATCAGAAGTATTAGGGACTGTATTTCTCTATCTAAATTATGACATTTGACTCCACAGTCTTACATTTCCAGATAAAGCATATTTCTTAAAATCATTTCCTTCAACGCCTACTATGAAAGGATGGTAGACAGGTAAAAGGGCTTGGCTGCTAACCAAAAGGTCGGTGGTTTGAGTCTACCCAGAGGTTTTGGCTGCTAACCAAAAGGTTGGTGGTTTGAGTCTACCCAGAGGCATGATGAAAAAAAGGCCTGGTAATATACTTCTAAAAAATGAGCCACTGAAAATCCTATGGAGTAGTCATACACACATGGGGTTGGCATGAGTTCAAAGAGACTCTGTATCAACTTAAAAAAAAGACGAACTCAATGCCATTGCGTCAATTAGACTCACAGCGACCCCTCCTTGGGTTTCTGAGGCAGTTATCGCTACAGAAGTAAATTGCCCAATCTTCCTTCTGAGGAATGGCTGGTGGGTTTGAACCGCCAGCCTTCTGGTTAGCAGTCAAATGCCTTAAGCACTATGCTACCAGAGCAACTCGTTATGAAAAAGAAAATAAGCAAATCCAACAATGTGTAGCTCATTGTAATAAAAGATTGTGTTTCCAAATAAACTTTAAATACCTGAAGTCGAACATCACAGAACTGCCCACTTTTCCTCAGGGCATTTAATTTGGCAACAGACGACTCAATGAAATTTTCATCTTCAAACATTAAATATCCATTAGGAATCATTTTTTCTTTTAAATTTGGCTACATATGGAAGAAAGAATGCTGAGTTACTATACTGGTAAACAGAAGCTTTTAAAATTACATTTCAAAGATTAATATAGTATCTTTATCCTCAAATTCCATCCCACCAACAACACGCAAAACTTTTATCACACAAAAACATTGGTGAAAAAACAATAGCAATGAATGTCCAAGTCTCTTCAACCCCATATTTTGGTCATAAGTCTATTTAGGAATTCATGCAATAGTGAGTATCTCAACAGTTTTGGCCAGTTTTCCATGCCTTTCAGCACTTATGTTCTAAAGGAAGAAAATGGAAACCCAGCCCAGCCTGTATGTAACAAGCAATCTAAAAGTCTGGAAAAATGCATAGTAGCCATTACTACAGATTTCCTTGGATTTGGGCTGCTTTCACCTTCATTCTTACAAATAAAAAAAACTATTAAGAGATTCTAATCCTATTCCTTCTTCTGTTTTTTAAAAGGCCCTCAATTTGACTCTATTCCTCAGTCATATATAATCGACACTTAGATGTAGAAAATTGTCTAATTTGATTGTCAACTATACCTAAATACACTTAAAAGTCTTGGCAGCAAATGATTTTTATAAGCGCTTTGAAATATATAAGGAAAACAGTTTTTTTTTTAAAAAAAAAAAAAACTTAAACTTGGTGTTCCAAGTTTCAAATAATTCTAAATCACCTTATTTCATCACATTACATAGTAAAACTTAAGTTCTTTTAAGTTTTTCCCTTTCACCTCTACTTATAAACCACTGACAAACAGCTACACAAAATGCATCATCAAAAAGGCAGGGATAGATTTCATTTAAAGTAAATGCTTGATTTAAATTCAGAATCATTTACAGGAGGCAATATGGATTTTTTCCCCAAAAAATGCTATCATCACCAAACTTGAAAGGTTGTTATTTTCCTCAGCAAAGTCTGTAGAAAAAACAATTATGTCTTAATGCTGGACTCAGCAATGAATATTCACTTACCTACTATACTGGTAAGAAATGTAATTCTGGGAAGTCTTAAATAATCCAAAGATACAGGAGTGTTAATATGTAGTACTTCGTCCAGGTATAAAGATAGGTAGGTGAAGTGAAGGCAAATGTGTCTTAAGCTCTAATGCTGATTCCAAAACTATCAGGCTTGAAAATGATGTAATCAAGTCCTTAAAAGCTATAGACACGAATTTCTTCTGTGGTAATCATGCATCATAATCTGTAATAATGACAATTTAAATTAGATAGTCAGAATGATCAAATATTATCATTAATCTAGATCAAGCATAGATCATGTAAGTTCTGATCTTGATGCACTCAAAATCCTGAGGTAAACAGCAAAAATAGTCACACTGCAGGAAAAAAAAAACAACATAAATGCAATTTAAAATTTTTCCCTCAACTTGCAACTACTCAGGTGATATAAGGAAAAGGGAGGAGGAGGGGAAACCCCCCCCCCAGGAGCTGGCTAATGGCTTTTTATTCAAGTGGGAGGTACAAAGACAAGAACATAGTACAAATACACTGGTTAACTCTACTATTCTTTATTATTTATTATATTCCAACTAATATGCAAACACGTGATTACTTATTTTTAAAACCTGTTAAAATACAGTTAGGGAATTTCACCAGCGAACAAGCAATCTTCAGGTATTATCCCTAGACATGTACACAATGTTATACTCAAACCAGATGGACTGTTCCCCAAAATGTGCTCTGTAATTCTGTAATCAAGTTGTTTGCCTTTAACCCAACTTCTGCCAGATGAAATCTTACCTGCTCCACAGAGCCTCTGCCAAATCTCTCAGTTGGGACATAATTCCTTCCCATCCCCTTTCTTGAAAAGTATATAGAATTATCTAGCTGTACATTTTGTGTTGTGCTTATGTGTATCTGTTTATCTACCTTGATTCGAGGCCTCTTAAAGGCAAAGCCTCTGTTCATCTTTGCATCCATCCCATCTCATCCCACAGTTATTCTAGAAACTTAGAGAAGCAACTTGTTGAAATTAATTAAATAAACAAAAAGGGAAAAGACTGATGCTTATGCTATGGATAATTTCTTTTCTGGTACATATTAGTAATAAAACAACAGCAATGGAGTAACTCTAATTCAAAGCAAATCTTCACATTTAACAATTATGTTAAAGTGAGTAATTATTTACCCTAGGACTACTGACGGTAGTTCCAGTTCCAATTCAACAAATCTATTGTGTCATGTTCAACATAAGCACAAATCTGCAATAACTGGATCCCGTAAGTCCTAATGAGTTTTGCCATAATTTAGGATTAATTTAAAGGAAACCCAAGTATTCTGACTGAGGCTGGGACTGCTGTCGATGCTTACCCCTGCAACAAAAGTGTATCATACTACAGGTGTACCCCGCCATCCAGAAGTAGAAATCTTTTGGAAGCCAAAATGCCGTAAACCAAAGAAGCAATTAACATTAATCTATGTGGGAAAACTGTTTGAGTGTTCCCAAGCCCAAAACATAACCTACCAAATAACACATGAAACCTCAAATAACCCTAAAACACTGTGCACAGATATACTTCAAAGCCATGGCAGCTTGATGCAGAGTGTAGATAAAGGGGAAGGAGATTGGCGATGCCATTCTCAGTATGCACTGCCTCCTTAACGGCTCCTAAATAGCTCACTGCAAAACAACCACTGAATATTAGTTTCACTTTTCACCTATTTTCATATAAATAAAAATCTCTTCAGATTTCTTTCATTAACGAAAACAGATACTAATGTAGGTCTTCATAAAGGCAAAGATATATATTTCCTCAACTTTATGCTTCATCCAGCTTGATTAATTCTGCTTAGGAAACCAGTTCTAACAAATTAAATGTTCTCCAAATACATATAGAAAATATATCCTAAAGAAACCATCAAACATTTCCAGCCAAGACCTGATTCGATTTAAGAAAATCTTTGTATATATGGTAGACACACACACACACACACACACACACACACACACTGGGTGACCATGCTATAGGCATAGTTGGCAACTCCTCACTTCAGTTTCATAAAGTGCTCTCAAAACAAGGGTGAAGTGTTTGTGTGGGAGGCTGCCACAAGCAAATTATGTTATGGTTAAAATGTGCCCTTTGAAAAACCAAAACTAAATAAAAATAATTTGGAAATTTCTAAATACTTTAAACTCTGACAGTTTTACTCGGTATTTACTTGGAGACTAGTCATAATCTCAGCAAGAATTTAAAATGGCATCTATGTACTATATACTGTTAATTTACATATCAGAAGATTTACTTTGTTTTGGGGGAAAATTGACAATTAAAATCACTGCAGTTCTTTGGGAAAAACAATGAAGAACTGTTGTAGCAATTCTTGGCATATACATTTGTACAATGTTACTAGTTCTGCAATACAGTTAATTCCTACTACTTTTAGTACTTGGTGATATTTTTGGTACCTGAAGGCCTTATACAATAAGGACTCATCTCTTTAGTGTATCTACTTATCAGTATAACCCTACTTGATTTTAAAACCAAGCCCAAGTGTAAGTGTCATTTAAGTTAATGTATTTATTTTATCCAAAAGCTTGTCCTCACACACTATGTCCCCACTCCCACCCACTCCCATATTTGGAAAGGGCTTGATTAACTCCTGCCTGCAAAACCCTATCTAAAAGTTTTCACTCATTTTCAAAGAAGATTTTGGCAAACCAAGTTTTAAGCCACCTCCCAAAATATTCACCGATGATCTTAGTTTGGTCTCTAAAACTCAAAGCACAATAACAAGTAGAATTGAGAAAGAGGGGTATTTTTTTTCTTTGAAAAGCCAAAGTCCAAACATCCCAGAGCCATATAAAAGTATAAAGCTTAGAATTTTGTTTGGTGTTTAAAATATACTTTCAATGGATCCACTTTTAAAATTACATATGGGATGAAAAACAATATAGTTTGATAAAATAGTTTCAGTTCCTTATGATGGCCAGTGCAAAAATGAAGACAGAAGAGTCATAATGAGTAATTTAAATTGCGTCGTGACACCTAAAAGTTGACAAGTAACCACAGACCCAGAAAAAGACTAGCATAACTTAAATACAATTCAACAGGTCTATCAGAGTTGTAAAAAAAAATGCAGGCATAATATGCCTTCCCCAAATTTTTCTCTGGCCTTCAGTAAGAACAAGAGCAGGATAAAATGTTATTGTCCAACTTTCAAAGCTCCCATGAAACCTCAAACCAAATTACAAACATTGTCTAATCTTTCAGGCAACTTTTTGAGGGAAGTCAACAGACACTAAACTCCATTTTAAAGGAGTGACTTTATAATACAAAAATAAACTACTAGATATTTTTAAAAACATAAGTCATCTCCTCCTAATGTCACCTTTGAAACTACTATCACCAATCTCACTTGCCCCATGCTTTTAACCTCATGGTTTTTCTAAGTCTACAAACATTTGTGACACCAACCTTATATGCTAGACACAATGTGGTCTGTTGTTGTTGGTATGTGCCATAGAGTCGGCCCCGACTCATAGCGACCCTTCCTTGGGTTTCCGAGGCAGTATCACTATGGAAGTAGATTGCCCCATCTTCCTTCCAAGGAGTGGCTGGTGGGTTTGAACCGCCAGCCTTCTGGTTAGCAGTCAAGTGCCTTAGCCACTATGCTACCAGAGCTCCTCAATGTGGTCTAGGGTACTCATAATACAATAAAGTTATCTCAATTTCCCAGTCTTGGGCACTTCACAGACAGCCAGGGGAAGACAATAAAAATAGCTCAAACAAAAGTGAAGAAGTTTGACAGCACGTGTATCCTATAAACTGAAGATACTTGGGTTTTTATAGATTGTAGGATGCAAGAAACTGATTTTAAGGTTTAAACAATACTAAATATGAATAGTATATGAAGGATTTTAAGTGAGCAAGCATAGGGTACACTGGTAGGAAGGTGAGGATAGTCTGGGGGAATGGGTACAACATAAGCTGAGCAATTAAAGATAATGTATACCCCATGCTTAGTCCTTACTTAACTAAGCCAGTGAGAATTTAAGATACTGTAGCTTAATGTGTGGCACTGTGGACAAAATCAGTATCCAAATTAAGAAACCCAAGAAGACTATAGATGCAGAGGACATCAAGCTCAATTGGCATAACATACTGTACAAAACATTGTTCCACCTCCTACTTTGGCAAGTAGCGACTGGGATCTCAAAAACTGCAAGCTGCCATCTAGATGCAATGATGGGTCTCTCCTCGTCCAGAGCAAAAAATGAAGAAAACCAAAATTCATGGAAACAGTTAGTCCTAGCGACTGGTACACCATCCAATCTGCAGCCTATATGACTATGAGACCAGAAGAACTAGATGGTGCCCGGCTACCACTGTCATCCACTTGGAAGGGGATCTATGTAGGAGATCCTTGATAGAGAGGAAAAAAAAAGTGAAAAAAAAAAAAAAAAAAAAAAAAGAAAAAAAAAAGGGGGGGGGGGAGACCAGGTTTGCTGGTCCAATAGAGCCTGGTGGAACCACTGAGACTATGGCCCCTAGATGCCATAGGGTCTGGAATGGAACTCACACCCGTGGTTTCCATCCAAACAAAAGACATGCATATGAGTTGAACATTTACCTCAGGTAGATACAACTCCTTGGAGAGAACAATCATGGGAGAAAGAAGGGCTGCTTATGCACAGGGAGACTGCTCAGGGGGCAGGAGTGCATGGAGAGATGGACACAGGGAAGAGGTAAATATGGGGAGGAAGTGGGAGGGGAGCTGTTGCATTGTGGTAACCTGTGGTCAATGTCATGGGACAAAGTGTATGTGAACTGCTGTATGGAAAGTGAATTTGCTCTGTAAATCTTCACCCAAATCACAATTTAAAAACAAAACAAAACAAAACAGAAACCCTATGGAACAATTCCACTCTTCACACATGGGGTCTCCATGACTTGGATCAACTGTACAGTTACTTAAAAAAAAAAAAGAAACCCAAGAAGCATTAAGAGTCATATTTAATTTGCTGCACTGTACAAGGAAGCAAGTACATGTGGCATTTGGTTTGGGGCACTGTGATACTCAGGTACCTACCTGTCAGCAACCGGGTGAAGGAAGGAATATCTATCTAGGTATAAGTTTAGAAATCACTTAAAAGGTGGTAACTGAAGCTATACAAATTAAGACAATGTATTTTCTTTGGTTCTAACAAAACCTAGAAAACACTCATTTATACCACCTCAATCCGCACTCCTTAGAACACCGAGGGCAGGGTGAGTGTGTGGAGGGGGGGAGCATTCCAAACTTTAAGAATTCCTAACCATAGGATTTGACTATAATAATACCGTTAAGAAGATCAATGAAATTATTTTTAAGGGTACTAATAATTACAATATTTCCTTAACAGGAAAGCATTTTACATTAACCTGAATTTCCTTGTTTTTGGAAGTTTAAAAAATAGAACTACAAATTAAGACAATGGTTACAGAAATTAACATCTATTAATCAATTTAGAGATTTCATCTATTAAGTAAATTCATAAGAAAACCATTCCAGGTCTCTTTTTGGTCACTGGCTCAAATCCAGTTTACTTCCTTCCACCTACCAGAATTCTGCTGACTGGCATTAAGTGGTACTAGTCTCAGTCCGATTCTAATGGTGTTTCCTTATTCTCCAGATTTACAAACGTAACTGGCTCCTTTTGCATCTTTAAGACAATAGCATCATCAGGATCATGACTAAAACTATTCATCAGCATTTTCTTACTCCTAAGCGATCTGCTTCTGAAAGGTTAACAGCCTTGAAAATTCTACGGAACAGTTCTGTGCACATTTGGGGTCCCTGAGTTGGAATTCCCTGGATGGCAACTTACAACAGATCAACTGCTGGTGCTAGAATCAGTGGTAGTAGCCTAATCCATGGGAGCTCTGGTAGCATAGTGGCTAAGACACTTGCCTGCTAACCAGACGGCTGGCGGTTCAAACCCACCAGCCACTCCTCGGAAGGAAGGTTGGGCAATCCTACTTCCGTAGTGATAACTGCCTCGGAAACCCAAGGAGGGGTCGCTATGAGTCGGGGCCGACTCAACGGCACATAACAACAACAACAACAACAGCCTAATCCATGCTGTACTTGTTTTACTGTTACAATAGAGCTGTTGTTGTCAGATGCCATCCATTTGGCTCCTACTCATAGCCATCCCATGTAAACCAGAATGAAGCACTGCCCAGTCCTGGGCCATCTTCACAATCTTTGCTGTGTTTGAGCCCATTACTGAAGCCACTGTATCAATTTCATTGAGGGTCTTCCTCTTTTTCACTGACCCTCTAGCTTACCAAGCATGATGTCCTCCTCCAAGACTGGTCTCTCCTGATAACATATCCAAAATACATAAGATGACACCATCTTCGCTTCTAAGAAGCATTTTGGCTGTACTTCTCCCAAGACAGAACTAGGCTTTCAACGAAAAAGACTGACATTTGCCATTGGGATCTTGTCTTGATAAACTGACAGCAAACCAAAAAAACCAAACGCACTACCGTCCAGTCGAATTCGACTTACAGCAACCCCTCCTTGGGTTTCCGAGGTGGTATCACTACGGAAGTGGATTGCCCAACCTTCCTACTGATACCAATGTTCATTTTTATTGCAAATGAAATGATTAGCTCTTTTTAACACCATAAGCTTCACCTTTCATTTATTATAGAAGACGAAGAAACACAAGTCCTCAAAGAACATCTTAATGCCAGGATGTTCTAATCCTCCATCACTGACAACAGATATTAGTTAACAAAAATAAGCCTTTAATGAGTCTGATTTCTACTTACTGTACAGTACC
The DNA here is from genome assembly GCF_000298275.1 of Orycteropus afer afer. Classification (NCBI taxonomy): domain Eukaryota; kingdom Metazoa; phylum Chordata; class Mammalia; order Tubulidentata; family Orycteropodidae; genus Orycteropus; species Orycteropus afer. Next base: position 14,965,736 of record NW_006921630.1, read on the forward strand.
CAAAATATCAGTTATCTCAAACCAATTAACTTGTCTACTACATATTAGAAAACAAGTGAGTATTTCTAAGGTATTTCTGATGCAAATTTACCTATGTGCAACTCTCAGGCTGATACTGCCTGATATCTTCCCATCATCACGACACTTTACAAAATGGTTGGAAGGGCAGAAGAGTAAACCTCTCCGCCGATTTCTTCACTTAAAAAAAACAAAAAACTGGTGAGAGCTCCAGTGACTGGACCAGCCCAGGCCTTCCACCCGCAAGACCCGGCTGGCGCCCACTCGGAAGGCTAGGAGGCAAGGCACCCAGCGCCCGCACACCTCCGACCAGGATTGGCCGGCCCCGCAGTCATTCAGCGCCGACACGTCAGGGCAGCCGTTCGCTCTCTCCCTCCTCCCGCCCCCTTCTCCCCGCGCTTGGCAAGAAAAGCGGGCAACGTGGAGCGGGAACAAAGGACCCCGCGGCCCACGGCGATCGAAGACGCAATGACTCCTCACTCCAGTCCTACGAGACCGCTGTGCCCCTGAGGCTGGCTACCAGGAGGTCTTACCGAAGAGAGTCCAAATCCCAAGCACAGAGACTGGGGCGATTCCCGCGCCCTCCCCCTCTGGCGGGTCATCTCGGCCCCGCAGAGCCCTGGCCCAGCCTCAGGGGGGCCTCTTAGGCAAAAACCTGATTCTTCCCGCTCTGCTTCCCCTGCTCCCGTGGGGAGAAGGGACCCAAGTCCCCGCGCTATTCGAGGCGGTCGGTGCCCGCCCTCGGGCACCAATGCGACTCAGCAACCATGGTAGCGCCGAGAGCGCGTGGCCGCGTGGCGCCGGCTCAGCGCCAAAGAGAACAGCGGCGTCGGCTTGGGGCGTCCTTCCTCTGAGACCAGGACACCGCTCTGCGCCTCCCACCCTCCCCTGGCAGCCTGCGCTCTCTCCCTCCTCCGTTGTAGGTAGAACCAGCACGTATTACCTGGTTTCTCTCTGTAGAGGTGGAAAAATTCATCTCTGAAGCTTCGATGGGGATCAGGAGGAAGCGGGCGGGAATCGGCCCAACGGAAAGCGCCTCGAGACGGCGGAGGGGAGGGAGCAATAGGGCAGGAGGACGAGTGGCCAGTCCTCGGAGGCTGCTAGCAGGCAGAGGGCCACCAAAGGTTCGCGTGGACGTGATGGCTGGCTTCCACAGCAGAAAGAAAGGAAAATGCACCCAGCACCTTCAAGCGTCTAACCTCCACGCGCGTCCGGGAGATACTGCCGCCGCCGCTGCCGCCCGCTCTCACCGCACCCCCTCGCACGTCACCACGTGCGCCGCAGCCGCCGCCGCCGCCAACGCCTCCCCGTGGCTTCCGGCTCGAATCTGTCCACGAATCAAAGAAGATCGCGCTTGCGGCCCCGCCCCCTCTCGCCCCGCCCGTTCTTTTCCTTAGGCTCTGGGGCTGCTTCCTTTTTGGCTGAAGTAGGTCAGCGCAAGGTGATTTTAGAGAGAGAAACAGCGCTCAAGGCGCGCCTCCTTTTACAAATCAGGCCGTCCCCTCCCTCGCCCCACTCGGTCATACCGTCCTCACTGTCAGGGAACAGGTTTCTTCCAGCCGCCCTCACCTGCTCTATACCCCTAGGGGCACAGAGATCAGATGTGGGAGATTAGATTTTTTTTGGCGTCAGACTTTCGTCTAGGCAACCGCCCGTTGCCCCCTGCCTAGAGTTGCCTACAATAGCAGGCTTTAGAGTCTGTGACTGGCCATCAGTCCTTTTCTTTTGCGGGAAAGAGGAATGTGGCGGGGGCGGGGCGGGGAGGAGGCGCGGAGATTATGAGAAATACGCAGAGGGAAAAGGGTAGAACAACTAAGCTGTCATTTGGTATAGTTCGGGTAAGAGGCTTCAATAACTTGAAGAAAACAATTAGAGAGGTTAGGGAAGGCATAATAATATAAATGCTACTATAACTTGTTTATTTCTGCTTTTCATTCCCCAGGTTTGTTTTGTTTGCAGCAACTCCTGGAGTCTGAGAATAACAGTCTTTATTGGTCGTGCACTCTTTGGAAAAAGAAAATAGCCTTGGTAGTTCCTTAGCTAACCTCCTGGGGCCTTTTAGACCGGATTCTGAGCTTAATTATTCGCCTCACCCCTTTGTCCCCAGGAGGCAAATCTGTTAAGGTAGAAAGTGATTTATGCCAGCTCTGGCATCTACTTCGTGTGACTCTAAAGGGCACCCCGGAAGGTCTCCTTGATTGAAGGTGAGGGGCCTTAGTGAAGTAAAGTTGTATCCAAATTAGAGTATTGCATCGGTTTCCAAGTTAATGTTCTGTTAACTCATCCTGATTTGAAGAGGACACTTAAGCGATTTAGCCTAGCCTTGTTTTTATTTGATCAGTCAACTTAATTTGTAGAAGTTCAACAACTTAGTTTATACTTACGTGATCAGGAAAAATTATTTTGGGAGCTGCTGCAGTACAAGCTTTACAACTTTTTATCCCAAAATTTTGAGGCCAGGATACTTCTTCACTTTCTTTTTTTCTTTTCTTTTTCTTTTTTTACTTGTGGGAGGAAGCAGGAACTAGGAACATCTATTAGTTTGATTCTTATATCTTTCTTGAGTAAAACCACTGACATTTACCACTGGGCTTCTGTTTTGTCTTGTTGGTAATACAGACAGCAATACTCATTTTATTGCAAATAGAACTACTAGGGCTTTAATATCATAGGCTTTATCCTTCTAGTGAGAGGGTGTGAATTGCCCACTTTGAGTAAGCACATGACTGTGTGACCTGCTGGACACTCTTCCCACTTGTTGTTATCTGCCTGTCCCACTTGTTGTTGTTATCTGCCTGTGGACTCGGTGGATTCATAGCGACCCTTCTCCTTGGGTTTCCAAGGCAGTATCACTACTGAAGTAGATTGCCCCATCATCCTTCCCAGGAGTGGCTGGTGGGTTTGAACCGCCAGCCTTCTGCTTTCTGTGCTCTAAATAGTACCTTTGTGACCTGAAAGAGTCAACATTTTTCTTAAAGGTACAGTATGATCAGAGTGAACACATTTTTTTAAAAAACTATTGTTGATTTGGGTGAAAGTTTACAGAGCAAATTAGTTTTCTATTCCTACACGTTTTGTTTCCTGACATTGATTGCAGTCCCCACAGTGTAACAACACTCTTCCCATTTCCTCACTATGTTTCCTGTTTCCGTTTGTCCTTCTTTCCTGCCCCCTCTGGCCATCTGAGCTTTGTTCCAGGGCAAATACTGCCCTTTAGTCCTTGTATGGTTGGTTGGTGTAAGAAATGCATACTTCCCTCTTGTTACTGTTCACCTTATGGGCCTGTCTATCATTTGAGTGAAAGTTGAACCATGGGGGTGAGTTCAGTTCTGGGCTTGAATGGTGTCTAAGGGCCATAGTCTTGAGGGTTCCACCAGTGTGTACCAGACCAGTAAGCCTGGTCTTTTTTTTTGTTTTTTTTTCATGATTATGAATTTTATTCCATGTTTTTCCCCCACTCTATCCAGGACCTTCTATTGTGAGCCCAAATCAGAGTGGTATGTAGTGCTAACTGGGCACCATCTAGATTTTCTGGTCTCATGGTCATGGAGGCTAAGTTTCGTGTGGTCCATTGAATCTTTGATTTTCTTCACTCTTCTTTGCTCCAGACAGGGTGAGACCAATAGTTGCATCTTAGATTGCCACTCACAAGTTTTTAAAACCCCAGTTGCTACTCACAAAAGTAGGATATAGCGTACTGTATTTATGGAATAAAACCAAAAAAACCAAACTCACTGCTGTGGAGTCAGACCCTCATAGTGACCCCTCCTCGGGTTTCCGAGGCAGTATCACTACAGAAGTAGATTGCCCAATCTTCCTTCAGAGGAGTGGCTCACGGGTTTGAACTGCCAGCCTTCTGGTTAGCAGTCAAATGCCTCAGGCACTAGGCCACCAGAGCGCCTATTTATGGACTATGTTATGCTAATTGACTTTGATGGCCCCCAAGCTCAGTGATAGAGTCAACATATATTTTTGCATTTTATGGAATTTCACATTTATATATTACCTTTTCTATGAATAACAGCATAATTTATACCTTCCAGGCAAGTCTAGATTTAAGTCAGTCTAGCCAGCTACTATATAACACAGGCTAAAACTAAACAGAACTTGATGGACAATTTTAATCTTTTTAAGCAAAAAATTATGTTGGTCTTAATATTTAAAATAAAATATATTTGAAGAGTGCTTAATAAAAATAAAGGCCATCAATTTCTTGAGTACCTATGTGGTTTTTTTTAAAAAAAAAACCAAACTCACTGCCATGGAGTCAATTCTGACTCATCATGACCCCCATTGGGTTTCCGAGGCAGTAAATCTTTTACAGAAGTAGATTGCCCAGTCTTCCTTCTGCAGAGTGGCTGGTGGGCTTGAACCACCAACTTTCTGATTAGCAGTCAGATGCCTCAGGTACTGTGCTATCAGAGTGCCTTCCTATATGAGTTTGGCACTGAGAAAGATGAATTAGGAATTGATGCCTATCTGCTATCTTTCCATTTTCCTCTCTGATTCTGCTTCCAATTTGTTCTAGTCCCTAAACTGATTGGTGTTTTGTTCATTCTCTAGGTCAATGTTTTACAACTATGGTCCATTGACTACATTTGCCTAAATCACCTGGGGTTCTTATTAGAAGTGCAGGTCCCTAGGCTTCATCCTAGACTTGTGAATCTCAAAGGAGGGAGATGATTTTGCATCTAGGGAACTTTTGGCAATGTTTGGAAACTTGACTTGGGTATGTGCTGCTGACATCTAATGGGCCTGGAATGCTGCTAAACATTTTACAATGCACAGGACAGCTCCCTCACCCCACAACAAGAATTATCTGGTCCAAAATGTCAATGGTACCATGGTTGAGAAACCCTGCCCTAGACCAGTGGTTCCCAATGAGGGGCTAATTTGCAGTGCCTGGGAATATTTGGCAAAGTCTGGTGACAGGTATCACAGCTGAGGATATTCTCCTGGCACCTAATTGTTTATCAGTTTCTTACTGCTTCATAACAGATTACCACAAACTTAGCAGCTTGAAACAGCACACATTTTTATCTCACTGTTTCTATGGCTTAACTGGATACTCTACTTAGGATCTCATGGGCTGCCATCAAGGCCCTGGCTGGGTTGTATTTTCATGTCGAGGCTGAACTAGGGAGAATCTGCTTCCAGGCTCACTCAGGTTGTTGGCAGCCTTCATTTCCTTATGTCTGTAGATAAAGAAATGAGAACTGAGAGAGGTTAAGAAACTTGCCCAAAGTTGGGCTACTTGAAGTTCTGGCCAGGGATCTCATACAGGTTAATCTCCCCTCCCACATGCACAGTTTTTATTGTAGTTTGGGTGAAAGTTTAAAAGTAAATTAGCTTTCCATGGAACAGTTTTACATTTTGTTTCATGACACTGTTGTAATCCCCTTGATGTAACAGCACTCTTCCCACTTCCTCCCTCTATTCCCTGCTCATTCATCCTCTTTCCTGCCCCTTCCTGCCTTCTGAGCTTTGTTTTTAGGCAAATGCTGCCCTTCTGTTCTCTGTTTGATTCTGGTTAGCTATTGGCCACTGGCCACACAACTCCTTAGAGGCCACCTTTAGCTCTTTGCCATGTAGGTTTCCTCAATATAGTCGATTATTTGAATAAGCCAGCAAGGAGAAGCTCTAGCAAGTCTGCTAGCAAAATGGAGTCTTACGTAAAATTTAACATAAGCACAAGAGTGACATCCCATCACCTGCTGTTGGACAGAAGCAAGTCACAGGTCCAGCTTGTGTTCAAGGGGAGGGGATTGCACAAAAGTGTGAACACCAGAAGACAGAGATTGTTAGGAAATTCTCCATAGAGTTTGTCTGCCATAAATGGATAGAGGGCTAAAATCCTGCTAACTATCCTACAGTGCACAGAGCAGCCCACCCCCAGCAAAGCATGATCCCTCCCAAAATGTCAATAATGCCAACATTGAGAAACTCTGCCCGATAATAATAATAATAAAAAATATTGCCATTGAATCCATTCTAACTCATAGTAATCCTATAGGATAGAGTAGAACTGACTCATAGGATTTCTAAGGCTGTAGTCTTTATGAAAGCAGACTATCACATCTTTATCCTTCTGGGGGAGGCAGGGAGCTGGAGAGTTTGAACTGCTGATATTTTGGTTATCAGCCCAAGTGCTGACCACTGCACTACTGCACCACCAAGGCTCTTAACCCTGCTATAGAGCTGCTGTATCAAGATCTCTGGGAAAGGAGCCTGGAAATTTACATTTTGACAAGCATCCCAACAGCTCTTACCCACATTAAAGTTTGAGAACTGCCACAGAAAGGAAAGTTTTTTCTGGGTGTATAAACAAACACCACTTCTTTTCAGATATTAGTCACTTCTCTTTTTTTAAAATCATGTTTGTATTAGCCCTGTGTTACGGATTGATATGTGTTCCCCCAAAAAGTATATGTTGGAATCCTAACTCCTGTACTTATGAATATAATACTGTTTGGGAATAGGCTTTTCTTTGTTCTGATAATTAGGCCTTATCAATGTAGGGGGTGTCCTAAACCTAATTATTTCTGAGTTACAAGAAGAGCACACTAGTCACAGAAACAAATAAGTACAAAATTGGGGAGAAGATAGAAGCCTTGTTAAGGGCAGCAAAGAATCAAGCAACCAAGGAATGCCAAGTCTGCAGAAGCTGAAAGAGAGAAAAATCTTCCCCCAGAGGCAACAAAGAGAGCCTTTCTCTACGGCCAGTGCCCTGAATTCAGATTTCTTAGCTTCCTATACTATGAGACAATAAATATCTGTTCTCTAAAGCCACTCACCAGAGGTATTTCTATTACAGCAGCACTAGGAAACTAAGACATCATGCTGTTGTTATGTGCCGTCGAGTTGAACCTGACTCATAGCGACCCCTCCTTGGATTTCCATGGCGGTATCACTCGGAAGTAGATTGCCTTACCTTCGTTTCGAGGAGTGACTGGTGGGTTTGAACCGCCAGACTTCTGGTTAGCAGTCAGGTGCCTTAGGCACTATGCTATCAGAGCTCCTGGATACAATGCTAGCTATGGTAAATTGATCAAATTAAGTTTCATTCCTTAGCAATTCAATTGTCAACTCTTCAACTACTATTAATTTTAAATTGAAAACTTTTGTTTACATTTTATGTCTTCATCCACTCCTCAGAAAGAAGATGGGCCAATCTACTTGCGTAGCGATACCGCCTCAGAAACCCAAGAAGCGGTCGCTAGGAGTCGGATCTGACTCATAGCAGTGAGGTTTTTGTTGTTGTTGCTCGGTATGACACATTAGTGTTCAATATGTCAAATCTATTCTTGAGATGGTCTCTAAGTTTAGTGGGATATACTCAAGGTTATACTTTGGCTCTGTGGACTTGTTTTAATTTTCTTCAACTTCAACTTGAACTTGCATAGGAGCAATTGATTCCACAGTTGGCCCCTGGCCTAATTCTGACTGATGATATTGAGCTTTTCCATTGTCTCTTTCCACAAATGTTGTTACTGTGCATTCCATATGATGAGGTCCACATGTATAGTTGCCATGTATGTTGTTGAAAAAAGTGTTTTCTGTTGAAAAGTTCAGGTTGTTGGTCTTGTAAAATTCTGTCATGTGGTCTCCAGTGTCATTTCTATCACCAAAGCCATATTTTCAAACTACTGACCCTTCTTCTTTGTTCCTAACTTTTTCATTCCAATCACCAGTAACTATCAATGCATCTTGATTGCAGGTTTGATCAATTTCAGACTGCAGAAGTTGGTAAAAATCTTCAATTTCTTTGTCTTTGGCATTAGTAGTTGGTGTGTAAATATGAATAATAGTCATATTAACTGGTCTTCCTGGTATGTGTGTGACTATTATCCTATCAATGACAGCTTTTTACTTCAGGATAGATCTTGCAATCTTATTTTTGATGTTGAGTGCAGTGTCATTCTTCTTCAATTTGTCATTCCTGGCTTGTTAGACTATATGATTAGCCAATTCAAAATGGCCTATACCAGTCCATTTCAGCTCACTAATGGCTAGGATATCTAGATTCAAGCATTCCATTTCATTTTTTGACAACTGCTAATTTTCCTAGATTCATATGTTGTACATTCCATGCTCCAATTATTAATGGATATTTGCAACTATTTCTTCTTATTTTGAGTTAAGCCATCAGCAAATGAAGGTCCCAAAAGCTTTACTCCATCCATGTCATTGAGATCAACTCCACTGAATTTAGAGACCATCTCAAGAACAGATTTGACACATTGAACACTAATGACTGAAGAATAGATGAGTTGTGGGATGATGTCAAAGACCTCATACATGAAGAAAGCAAAATGTTGCTAAAAACAACAAAGAAACAAAAGAGCAAAATGGATGAATAGATGTCAGAAGAGACTCTGAACCTTGCTACTGAATATAGAGCAACTAAAGCAAATGGAAGAAATGATGTAGTAAAAGAGCCAAACAAAGATTTCAAAGAGTAGCTTGAGAAGACAGAGTAAAGTATTATAATGAAATGTAGAAAGATGTGGATTTAGAAAACGAAAAAGGAAGAACATACCCAGCATTTCTCAAGCTGAAAGAACTGGACAAAAAATTCAAACCTTGAGTTGCAATATTAAAGCATTCTATGGGCAAAATGGGAGCTCTGGTGGCATAGTGCCTAAGGCATTTGACTGCTAACCAGAAGGCTGGCAGTTCAAACCCAGCAGCCAGTCCTTGGAAGGAATATTGGGCAATCTACTTCCATAGTGATACCACCTTGAAAACCCAAGGAGCAGTCACTATGAGTCAGATCCAACTCGATGGCAGTGAGTTTGGTTTTTGGATTTATGGGCAAAATATTGAGTGACACAGGAAACATCAAAAGAAGATGGAAGGAATAGTCGCAGTACCAAAAAGAACTGGTCAATATTCAACCATTTCTGGAGGTAGCTAGCATATGATCAAGAACCAGTGGTATTTAAAGAAGTCTAAGCTGCACTGAAGACACATCTGTACCAATAATCAAAATCATGATAAATGAAAAAAGATTGAGGTTGTCAAGAATTTCACTTTATTTGGATACACAATCAACACTCATGGAAGCTGCAACCAAGAAATCAAACGATGCACTACACTGGGAAAGCCTGCTGCAAAAGACCTCTTTACTTACTCTGAGGAGTAAGGTGCACCTGACTCAAGCCATGGTCTTTTTAATCATCTCATATGCATACGAAAGCTGGACCATAAATAAGGAAGAAAAAAATCAATGTCTTTGAATTATAGGGTTGTGAAGTGTATTAAATATACCATATTCTGCCAGAAGAATAAACAAATCTGTCTTGGAAGAAGTACAGCCAGAATGTTTCTTAGAAGGGAGGATGGTGAGACTTTGTCTCAGGTACTTTGGACATGTTATCAGGAGGGACCAGTCGCTGGAGATAGACATCATGCTTGGTAAAGTAAAAAAACCCAAAAACTCACTGCCATCAAGTTGGATCTGACTCATAGCAACCTTTCCTTGGGTTTCTGAGGCAGTATCACTACAGAAGGAGATTGCCCAACTTCCTTCTGAAGAGTGGCTGGTGGGTTTGAACTGCCAGCCTTCTGGTTAGCGATCAAATGCCTTAGGCACTATGCCACTAGAGTAGAGGGTCAGTGAAAAAGCAGAAGATCCTCAATGACATGGGATGACGCAGTGGCACAACAGTGGGTTCAAACATGGCAATGACTCTGAGGATGGTACATGACTGGGCAGTGTTTCATTCCTATGAGTTGGAACCTACTCAATGACACATAACAATGAAAACAACAATATCACATTACATTATTTTTGATCAGCTATCAGGAGCTCTGGTAGCATAGTGCCTAAGGCATTTGACTGCTAACCAGAAGGCTGGCGGTTCAAACCCACCAGCCACTCTTCTGAAGGAAGGTTGGGCAATCTATTTCTGTAGTGATACTGCCTCGGCAACCCAAGGAGGGGTCGCTGTGAGTTGGGGCTAACTCGATGGCACACAACAACAACAACATCTACATTTGCTGGATATCCTTTGCTTTATGAATCTATGGCTTGGCAAAGCAAGGCTTTGCCTTCTCTAACCCAGTAGTTCTCCTATGACTGACTTGTCTGTTTCATATACTTTTCTCATCCTTACACTCAATGCTGCTGTTCCCTCAATTTCTTTCTCCTCTTTCCTTTTGGCTTTTGAAGATGTTCTTGGGGAACATTAATGGTATCTTAAGAGTTGAACCCAAAAAGGAAATGTCAAAGAAGGCACAATAAACATTGACACAATTCTTAAAACTTCCATATTCATTTCTGTAAATTAAGTTATTGAAAATTATGTATTGCAATGCATAACAAACTGAGAACTTAATACCTCTCCCCAAAATTGTTTTCTTATTAAATATTAAGTTTAATTTCCTGATAAGGCTTCTATAGAGACTTTTCATCAGACTAAGGCAAACTGTTCATACACTTTTTTTTTAATGTCTCTCTCTCTCTTTTTTTTTTTAAATCTCTCTCTCTCACACAGCTGTCAAGTTGGATCCGACTCATAGTGACTCCTCCATGGGTTTCCAAGGCAGTATCAGTACAGAAGTAGATTGCCCAATCTTCTTTCCGAGGAGTGGCTTGTGGGTTTGAACGGCCAGCCTTCTGGTTAGTAGTCACAAATGCCTTAGGCACTATCCCACAAAATTTTCTGAATATGTACCTTAGATTGCTTTGGTCCTGAAATATCCTTACTAGCTATTACATTATCCAAGCAGGCTATTTACTAATGACTTTTCATTAGTTTTGTAAAATCATCACTGCTAATGTTTACAAGAACTTTTCCTCCTTTTCTAACAATCAGAATCCCCTACTAGTTTCTTGGTCTTTCAACCGGTTGTTAAAAATGAGAACTTCATGAACCATTCAAATATTCTTCCTGTGACATTGTGTGACTTTCAAACCTGCTACCTTGTTGGAGTATGTCACCATCTGTTATATTCAGATCTTTTATTCTAATTTGCAACGTAGGCTTTCTGAAAGGCTTCATCCAATTTTTTTTTTTTTAAATCAACTTGATTACTAAGAATGACCAAGGCATGATATAGTCAGGCTTTATGCTAAGCCACTGAGTTTTAATGTAGACACTAAAATCAAGTGTTTAAATAAGAATGTGGTACCATGTGGCATAATCTGTGAAGGTCAATCCAGAAAGAGATCTTTCACTGTACTCCAAAACATGATTATCTGGTGAATAAAAGTTATACAATGTAGTTGAATTGGACCAGGCAGCCAGCTATTGCTAGTATAAGCTGACCATGTAACATATGAAGAGTCAAGAACTATTTCAAAGAAAAATCAGAAAGGACAGATCAGTTGGTTTGTAACATCAACTCTCCTTCTTCTTTGTGCTTCCTTTTGTTTGAAGAAGAGCAGAGTGAAGTACAATTAGAAAATAATGAAATTTCACAAGATTATAGAACTAGCTTTTCTAAACTATTGAGACAAAAAGTCATAAATTGTTATCTAAGGGTTCCTACCCTTGAGAATAATCCCTCCTGGCCATGCTTCTCCAAAATTGGAGCCCTTGGGGTCAGAATTAAGGAGCTCTGGTGGTGCGGTGGTTAAGGCATTTGGCTGTTAACCAAAAGGTCAGTGGTTTGAACCCACCAGCTGCTCTGCAGAAGGTGAGGCAGTCTGCTTTCATAAAGATTTACAGCCTTGGAAACCCAATGGTGGTCACTATGAATCAGAATAGACTCTATGGCAGTGGGTTTGGTTTTTTGGTTTTGAGTCAGAATTAGCAAGTGAAATATTTTCTTTCCGAATAATCTCTTCTCTAGTGTCTTAATAGAAAAATGTGAAAGAAAAACAATGGTAGCAGAGTATCCTATCCTTAGGGATCAACATGCCTGAAACATCGTTTTCCTTCAACATTTTGCTTTTCTCAATACTTATACTTCAAGACCCAGTTAGTACCTTGCCACTTCTAAAAGGCAGGCTTCTATATTGCAGTGTTGGAAGGAATACCTAGGTCCAAATCCTGGCTCTGTTTCTCAACTATCTTAGGAAAGTCTCTTGTTCTCTTAGTGACTTTGCTTTCTAATCTTTAAAATGAAAATAAGAATACTTCACAGAATTATTATTTGGCACACAGTTGGTGATGAATAAATATGGGTATATTTACTTATTTTATCTTAAGGCCTCCCTCAGTTACTCCAGAACATACAACCTCTCTTTCTTCTCTCAGAAGTTGGCTTATAACATGTAACGCTCATTTGACACTTAATCAATCATGGTGCATGTTCATACTTGTAGGTTCAAGAATCAAGTGCTTTGAAATCCCAATCCAGATCCCATCAACATTCTTTAGGGATATGGAAAAAATGATCACTAACTTTATATGGAAAGGAA
>NW_006921630.1:14979951-14980968 GCF_000298275.1 Orycteropus afer afer
AAAAAAAAAAAAAAAGAATCAAGTGCTTTGAATCTTCACAGTACCTAGCAGCAACCCAGGCTCTAAAACGAAATGTTTCTCTGTCTGAATGTCATAATCATGTAAGACTTTCTGTTAAATTGATCTTTCCAAATAGTGAAGATAAGTGGTGGAAGAAGATGAAGTGATAACCCAGTGCCATGGAGTCAATCCTGACTCATAGCAACCCCCCCATAGGGTTCCCAAGGCTGTAAATCTTTACTGAAGCAGACTGCCTCATCTTTCTCCTGTGGAGTAGCTAGTGGGTTCAAACCACTGAACTTTTGGTGAGCAGCCAAATGCCTTAACCACAGTGCTGCCAGAGCTCTTTACTGTGATAAAAGACTAGGAAGATAGCAAAGGAGGTTGCTGTCTAGACAGTGGAATGCCAGAGGGAGTAAAAGTACCTCAGATAACTTAGACCAAGGACATCTAATCTTCTTGGCTAATTTCATTTTCTTTTTTCTCCTCAGATCTCAAATATGCTGAAAACCAAACCCAAACACACTGCCATCAAGTTGATTCTGACTCATAGTGACCCCCATTGGGTTTCCCAGGTGGGATAAATCTTCACTGAAGTATATTTCCTCATCTTCCTTCCACAGAGTGGCTGGTAGGTTTGAACGGTCAACCTTTGCTTAGCAGTCAAATGCGTTAGGCATTGTGTCATGAGAGTTCCTTCAAAAGTGGGGGCAGATATAGGATTCCCCAACTTTACCTTCCCTCACCTAGGTTGGTGGTCCAGATTAAAGGAATATTCTGTTCCACTGTTGGTGGAGCCGGTGTGACAGGAAGGAGAGAAGAACCTATTCTGCTTTGTGCTTAGCTCTCAGGGTCAGTTGTGTCTAACCATTACGCTTTGCCTAGTGCTTTTTCATATAATTTTTGCCTTCAAAAAATAGGTGAATTGAACTTTTTGAAGTGATTTTCTTTATGTGAAGTGCTTTGAAAATTTGGGAAGAATTTTCTTCACTCTTCAAAGTACTAACATGTCCTTTG
>NW_006921630.1:14985388-14987264 GCF_000298275.1 Orycteropus afer afer
TTCCACCCCTTCCTCCTGCTCTTCCGGCCTGCTACTCTGTGCTACGCCCGTGCTTACCTTGTTCCCGGAGACCCAGTCCCTCTCGGGAGGGTAACAAGGGAAAGTGTTCAGTGCAGATCAGTGAGTAAGCACAAGCCCTCCTTGTTTCAGTACCTATGCTTAAAACCCTTAGTTACATATCCATTAAAAAAAAAAAATACTCAAAGAAACCAAAGAACCATGTTAGCTTACTATGTTGTATTTAAAGAAGTATAAAGAATGAATCCCAAGTTGCTAAAATGCTAGGATACATATGAGTTGAGAAGCTTTTTGGAGTGAGTCCCCTGGTGGTATAGATGGTTAACATTCTTGATTGCTAACCAAAATGTGGTTCAAGTCTACCCAGAAGCATCTCATAAGAAAGTCCTAGCAATATACTTCTGAGAAATCAGCCATTAAAAATGCTGTAGCGGACAGATCTACTCAGATTATACATGGGGTCATCATGAGTCAGAATCAACTTAATGGCAAGTGGTTTTTATACAAATGATGGAGCGCACTGCTTCCTGTTTCTTTGAAGTGAGCTGCTAGACTTAGGAAAAGTGACACTATGTAGCAGTTGCTTGGATTTTATATAAAAGTTTTTTTTTTTTTTTGCTACAGTAAAATTAATCCTGTTTTTTTCTTTGCATTTCTCAGAAAATCAGGAGACACCAATGACACAGAACAAAATGGGGAACAAGGTCCTTACCGGTTTAAGTCTGCACTGTGAAGTAAGGTGGCCATGGAGAATTTCTTCTATCTCAACTTTCTTTTTGAGGAACTCTATAGTTTTAGGTTTCACATTTAAGACTTTGATCCATCTGGAGTTCATTTTTGTGTATGGTGTGAGGTACAGATCTTGTTTCATTTTTCTGAAAATGGATCTCCAGTTTTTCCAGTACCATTTATTAACAAACATTCTCTTCCCCATTTAATGAATTTCAGCCCTTTGTCAAAAATCAGCTGACTACAGGTCAATGGATCTATTTCTGGGTTCTCAATTTTATTTCATTGTTCTATGTGTCTGTCATTGTACCAATACCAGGCAGTTTTAACTACTGTGGCTATATAGTAGGTTTTGAGATCTGGCAGTGTGAGACCTCCTACTTTGTTCTTCTTCTTCAATAGTGCTTTGCTTATCCAGGGTCTCTTTCCTTTCCGTATAAAGTTAGTGATTGCTTTTTCCATATCCTTAAAAAAATGTTGACGGGATCTGGATTGGGATTGCATTGAATGTATAGATTTCTTTGGGTAGAATTGACATTTTCACAACGTTCAATCTTCCTATCCACGAGCATGGGATGTTCTTCCATTTATGTAGATCTCTTATGGTTTCTTGAAGTAGTTTTTTATGTTTTTTTTTGTAGAGGTCTTTTGTGTCCCTGGTAAGATTTATTCCCAAGTATTTTATTTTTTTGGTTGCTATTGTAAATGGTATTGATTTCCTTATTTCTTTTTCAGCCATCTCTTTGCTGGTGTAGAGGAATCAAACTAATTTTTGGATGTTGATCTTGTATCCTGCCATGATGCTAAATCTCTCAATTAGTTCCGGTAGATTTTTGACTGAGTCTCTTGGATTTTCAAGGTATAGGATCATATCATCTGCAAATAGGGATAGTTTGACTTCTTCCTTACCAATTTGGATACCTTTGATTTCCCTTTCTTGCCTTATTGCCTTGGCTAGGACTTCCAGTACATTGTTGAATAGAAGTGGTGATAGAAGGCATCCTTGTCTGGTTCCTGTTCACAAGGGGAATGTTTCAGTCTCTCTCCATTAAGAATAATTTTGGCTGTTGATTTTGCATAGAAGCCCTTTATTATGTTGAGGAATTGTCCCTTCTATTCCTATTTTGCT
>NW_006921630.1:14987636-14992607 GCF_000298275.1 Orycteropus afer afer
ATATGAGTTGAACATTTACCTGAGGTAGATATGCTCCTTGGAGAGAACAATCATGGGAGAAAGAAGGGCTATTTATTCACAGGGAGACAGCTTAGGGTGCAGGAGTGCATGGAGGGATGGACACAGGGAAGAGGTAATTATCAGAAGGAAGTGGGAGAGGAGCTGTTGCATTGTGGTAAATTGTGGTCAATGTCATGAGACAAAGTGTATGTGAATTGCTATATGGAAAGTGAATTTGCTCTATAATTTTTCACCCAAATCACACACACACACACACACACACACAACAATGGGTGTTGGATTTTATCAAATGCCTTTTCTGCATCAATTGGTATGAACATGTGGTCCTTTTTCTTTGTTTTATTTATGTGGTGGAGGACCTTGATTGTTTTTCTGGTGTTGAACCATCCTTGCATACCTGATGTGAATCCCTCTTGGTCATAATGAGTGATTTTCTTGATATGTTGTTGGAGTCTATTGGCTAGGATTTTGTTGAAGATTTTTGCATCTATATTCATGATAGGTATTGGTCTGTAGTTTTCCTTTTGAGTGATGTCTTTGCCTGGTTTTGGTATCAAGGTTATGCTTGCTTCATAAAATGAGTTAGGGAGGATTCCATTCTTTTCTATGTTTTGGAATAGTTTGAATAGGATTGGTGTCAGTTCTTCTCTGAATGTTTAGTAGAATTTCAACTTTCTTTTTGTTTGCTTTAATTTTTATTGTGATTTGGGTGAAAGTTTACAGAGCAAATTAATTTTCTATACAGCAATTCCTACACATTTTGTCTCATGACATTGGCTGCGATTCCTCACAATGTAACAGCTCTCTTCTCCCTATAGTTACCTCTTCCCTGTGTGCTTCCTTCCCATGTACTTCCATTCTATCTCAATTTTCATCCCTAATGCTTCTCTCGAGGCACATTGAATCCCTTCAATTCCTTAATATACCACGCTGTTTGGACTTTCTGTTTGCACTGATTAAAACCCCCTTTATCTGGCTAATTCATACTCATCCTCTAGGCCTCAGTGTCAAAGTCACTTTTTTTGGGCATCCTTCACTGGCCTGCCTAGGCTGTCCAGATATCCCTCTTATGAACTCATGTAGCACCCTGGGACATCTCTCTTCACAGCATTGATCATACAATAATGAAATAATCTGTTGCTAAAGACCAGAATTCCTAGCCTCCTTTGTAGGGAGTTTTGGTAAACTGATGTATTGTTCAGGGGATTCATAGATATATCCTTCAAAGGAAGGAGGAGAGCCTTCTGTCTTCATATTTTCTGCAGCCTGGAATGGTGATATGATGGGTGGGATTCAAGTCGCCATCTGGACTATGAAGTGTTAGAGCACAATGACTGAAGTAGCACCAGAAGAAGTCTAGCTCCAATGATCTTTTAGCTGCCTTACCTCTCTGAACTGACAAACTCTAGACTTCCTCTATGGGAGAAGTAAACAAACATTCATCTTATTTAAGGTAAAAATAGGAACAGAAAGAGCTAATTTAGTAATTTCCATCATTTTAAAAAATGTATTCTGTTCCCATTCAATTTATTTCATCCTACAAGACTGCAGCCTGTTTGTATTTCCTGGTGCCTACACTGCACACTGAAACTAGCAAGCAGCAAATATAGTTTCTATATTATGCAATACCCGGTTATTTATACTGTCTAACAAATTCATGATAATTCCTTTGTACGTGACTGATTAAAGATTGGGGGCCATGTGTAAAGTCTATAAACAATCTCAAGGTTTTGCAATCCTACTTCCGTAGTGATACTGCCTCCGAAACCCAAGGAGGGGTCGCTATGAGTCGGGGCCGACTCGATGGCACATAACAACAACAACAACAACATTTAGAAGGTTAAGCTTTATCTCCCTATCTCATTATCTGACAGTTGATCTAGTACCTTTGTTGTTTTCATTCTCCCAGTTGATCTGTTAGCCTACCTGATGTGTACAGCAAATGTTTACTCAGAGTCTATTATGTGCATTGTGCTGAAAACAAGGAAGGTCACAGAACCACAGAACAATTGTAAAGTTTTTGGTTCTTTAAAAAAGTTATCAGTGTATTAACTCGGATGGGGGAGTACTTTGTTTACTCTGTGGGGGTACAAATAGGGAATGGCTTTATTTTTCTTTAACCTTCAAACACAAGAGTGTTAACTCTCTCCTTTCTGCTCTATAGATCACCTCTCAGATAGATCCCAAAGCTCTTCAGTTACTTTCTGGTACTTAGGGTTCAGTTTTAGATAGTATAAGAATGCTTGCAGTGCAACCCCTGAGACTATGTTCCCTCAGTCACCCCTTGAGCCTGGAATTGAACTCACTTCCATGGCTTCCAGCCAAACAATAGACAGGCATATAAGGTGAACATTTACATCAGGTAGATACACTCCTTAGAACAATCAGTCAGAGAAGATCAGAAGGATGGTAATTGCACAGGGAGATAGCTCAGAGGACAGGAATGTATAGCAAAAAAGGACACAGGGAAAAGGTAATCACAGGGAGGAAGTGAAGAGAGCTGTTACATTATGGGGATTGCAATCAGTGTTATCAAACAAAATATGTATGAACTGTTCTGTAAACTTTCACCCAAATCATCATCATCATCATCATCATACACTTGCAGTTTAGTGTAAATCAAAACTTTAATCTCACATCTAACTCATAGCTTGTATCATTGCCTTAAGCCTCAGATCAAGCCTAATCCAAGGCTCAGGGACTCGCAAGGATGCAGCTAGAGGTGGGGGTATAATCTCTCCTTCATTCTTTCTTTGCTCTCCACCTCATTGTAGTTAAACGGTGGCTCCGTTCTAAACTCTGCCCTTAACTCTTGCCACTTTCCCTCGTGTTCACTTCTTTTCTGTCCCATTGGGCTCCCTTCCTTCCCAGAATGTATCAACCATGCTTCTGCCAAGAATCTTTTGGCTCACTGTTCTCTTTGCTGAACACCCCCCCCACCCATTTATCTGCGTGGCCTGCTTCCTTACTTTTAGGCATCAGTTTAGATGGAGGTCACCCCATCAGGAAGGGCTGCCCTTACCACCCTATCAAGTAACGCACACTTTCACCTAGCACTGTAGCTTCCTTACTCTGCTTCATTTATCTTTTCTCACCATCTGATAAATTACATATAGTTTTGTTTATTTTGTTTATTTGTTGTCTGTCGTGAAAGTCCAGGAGAACAGGTCTTTGTCTGTCCCTCAAAGTTTACTGTAGTGGCTGGCACAAAATAGACATACAATGAATATTTGTTAAATAATTACTGAATCAGGGAAAAAGGGGCAAAGTCTTATGTGACTGGAGCTTTAGCAATCTGTTGTTGTTAGTTGCTGTCCAGTTGGCTCTGACTCATGCTGACTTCATGTACAACAGAACCTAAACATTGCCTGGTCTTGTGCCAGCATCATGATCATTGGTATGTTTGCATCTATTGTTGTAGCCACTGGGTATTTTTGGGTGCCTTCAACCTAGGTGGCTCATCTTCCAGCACTATATTGGACAATATTCTGTTGTGATCTGTCGGCTTCTCATTGGCTAATTTCCAGAAGTAGATCACTAGGTCTTTCTTCTAAGACATCTCTGGGTAGATTTGAACCACAAACTTTTTGGTTAGCTTAATAATTTGTGCCACCTAAGGACTCAGAAGTGCAATCTAAGCCAAAAAAATACAGTGAAACCCATTGCCTTGGAGTCAAATTCTGACTCCTAATGACCCTATAGAATAGAGCAGTATTGCCCAATAGGGTTTCCAAGACTGTGATTCTTTATGCAAGCAAACTGCCTCATCTTTCTCCCACAGAGAGGCCGGTGGGTTTGAACTGTCATCCTTCTGGTTTGCAGCCCAATGCTTAACCACTACACCACCAGCATCTAGTAATGCTGTGTAGAAGGTGCCCAAAGGCTGGTTCTTTGTGGCATGCATTTGTGGCTTCCTCAGAGGATCCAGGGAGCCTTCTGTTATGCAAAGTTCCCTGTTGCCCTTGCACTCTTATCCTGACCTCTTGTGACTAGTCCCCCCAGTCAATTTACTATGGTATCTAAATGCTGGGGTCCCTCCACCCCCACCACCACAGTAGCAGGCAGCCAACGAGAAAGGTCTGCTTATTCATGGAGCACTCATCTTTGTTACACATAAACCTGCAGGCACAAAAGTGCCCCCACATCTCTCCTTTCCCCTTCTCTGTTGTCTCCAGAGGCTCCCAGCTGACTCTACCTCTAGATCCAACTTTTACACATACATTGGCCCCAACCTCCAGTGTTCATATGCCACCTTCTCTCAAGTTCTCTGCCACTGTGCTGTACTCCAAATGGACTTACAAGTGAGCCTTCTGCTGGGAAGTAATGTCCTAATCTCTGCTTCTTCAGATACCTCCCACCCTTGGGAAGGAGGCTTGGACCTAGCTTACCTGTTCTCTGTGGGGCAGAGAGGAAAAAGCCAAACACTCTCTACCATATCGAATTCTAGTTCTCACTGACTCTTTTCAATTAGCTTTCACAATTTGATCATATAATGTAGAGGCTGGAGGTAAGGATTTCATAGTCCATATACTGATCTGTTTTCATTTACTAAGTCTGGCATGGATGTATCAGTCTCTTCTCTTCAGAATGTGGAAATAATAATAATCTATTGGAGAGATCCAATAGATCTACTGTCTCAGGACCATAGTACTGGGGGACACTGGACTCAATTGGCACAACAAAATATATAAAAGCCTTGTTCCACATCCTACATTGGTGAGTGGCAACTGGGGTCTTAGAAGCTTTCAAGTGGCCATCTAAGATGCAGCTGATGGTCTCCTAGCGACGGAAGAGAAGAAGAATGCAAAAAACAAGGGTATTTGGAAGCAGTCACCTAGGACACAATGGCCCTTCCGACCAGAAGAACTAGATGGTGCTTGGCTACCAATGCCAACCACTCAGGAAAGGATCAAATCTGGAGATCCTGGATAGAGTGGGAGGGAAAACATG
>NW_006921630.1:14992707-15006594 GCF_000298275.1 Orycteropus afer afer
CTACCAATGCCAACCACTCAGGAAAGGATCAAATCTGGAGATCCTGGATAGAGTGGGAGGGAAAACATGGAACAATATCCAAAAACTCAATAATCACCAGAATGGCCGGTCGGATAGAGTCCGGTGAGACCCCCAATACTATGGCCCTGGAATACATTCTGTGCCTGGAATAAAACTCACTCCCAGGGCTGGCTGTCAGCCCAATGGTTAACAAGATGTACATGCAGATCACTCAACCCAGGATGACGTACCCACATACTCTATGGTAATACAGCCCTTAGAGCAATAGACCACGGGGCACCAGAGGGGCAACATTCACACTGAGGAAATGCAAGACAAACAGGGGTGCATAACTATGAGGGGCACAGGGGGAGAGTTACTGGGGAGGGAGGGGAGGAGACTGGGTTAGGGTTGAGCGTGGTAAATGAGGAGGGAAACTAAATGGACATGTAACATTGAATGTAAAACAAACTCTTAAAATAAAAAAAATAATTTTTTAAAAAAAGAATGTGGAAATAATAGTCTCATAATTCTCAGTTTTGGGACTTCAGCTTAAATTGAGAAGACCATAACTAAAACTTCTATTCAACATGCTGTTAGATAGATAAGAACGTTCTCACAATCTTGTTGTTACATGCCCTTGAGTCCATTCCTACACATAGCATTCTTATGCATGTGACAGAGTAGAACTGCCCCAAAGAGTTTCCTAGGTTGTAATCTATAGAAGCAGATTGCTAGGTCTTTTTCACCTTGGAGCCACAGGGTGGGTTTGAGCCACCAACCTTTTCTTTAGCAGCTGAGCACTTAACCACTGCATCACCAGGCCTCCTTCTCACAATCTTGTTCTTGCTGTTAGGTGTCATTGAGTTGGCTCTCACTCATAGTGACCTCATGCACAACAGAACAAAACACTGCTTAGTCCTTCACCATCCTCACAATCATTGCTATGCTTGAGCCCATCATTGCAGTCATTGTTTCAATCCATTTCATTGAGGGTCTTCCTTTTTTTCACTGACCCTCCACTTTACCAAGCATGATATCCTTCTCCAGGCACAGGTTCCTCCTGACAACGTGACCAGTGTAGGAGAGGTAAAGTTTCACCATCCTCACTTCTCAGAAGCATTCTGGCAATACTTTATCTAAGACAGAATCATTCTTCTGGCAATTCATGATATATGTAATATTCTTTGCCAACACCATAAATCAAATGTATCAATTCTTCTTCAGTTTTCCCTATTCATGCATATGAGGTGATTAAAAATATCATGGCTTGGGTCAGGTGCACCTTAGTCTTCAAAGTGACGTCTAGCTCTTTAACACTTTATAGATGTCTTTTGTGGAATATTTGGCAATGTAATATGTTATTTAATTTCTCAACTGCTGCTTCCTTGGATGTTAATTGTGTATTCAAGTAAAATGATATTTATACTTGACAATTTCAATCTTTTCTCTGTTTATCATGATGTTGCTTATTGTTCCAGTTGTGAGGTTTTTTGTTTTCTTTATGTTGAGGTGTAATCCATACTGAAGGCTGTAGTCTTTGATTTTTATTAGTAAGTGCTTCAAGTCTTCTTCATTTTCAGCAAGCAAGGTGTGTCATCTGCATATCACAGGTAGTTAATGAGTCTTCCTCCAATCCTGACTTAATGTAGTTCAGTTTCTTGCATTATTTGCTCAGCATACAGATTGAATAAGTATGGGGAAAGGCTACAACCCTGACACATACCTTTCCTGATTTTAAACCATGCAGTATCCCCTTGTTCTTTTCAAATGACTGCTTCTTGTTCTATGTACAGGTTACTCATGAGCACAATTAAATCTTGTGGTATTTTCATTCTTCCCAATGTTATCCATAATTTGTTATGGTTAACAGAGTTGAATGCCTTTGTGTAGTCAATAAAACACAGGAAAACATCTTTCTGGTATTCTTTGCTTTCAGCCAACATCCACCTGGCATTAGCAATTACATTCTTCATTCCATGTCCTCTTCTGAGTCCAACATAAATTTCTGTCTATGTACTGCTGCAACCATCTTTGAATTATTTTCAGCAAAAATTTACTTGCATGTTTGATAATTGATAATTGATGTTATTTGATAATTTCCTCACTCTGTTGGATCACCTTTCTTTGGAATGAGGAAAAATATGGATCTCTTCCAGCCAGTTGGTCAGTTCTTCCGAATTTCTTGACATAGACAAGTGAGTGCTTCCAGCATTGCATCCATTTGTTGAAACACCTCAATGGGTATTCTGCTAATTCTTGGAGTCTTGTTTTTTTTGTCAATGCCTTCAGTGCAGGTTGGACTTCACACTAAAGTGAATAGTATTATTGTGCTTTGGGTGCAAATTTACAGAGCAGAAGTTGTTTTAATTCACTAATTCACTTTTAGTACCATTGATTTTTGATCATATATATGCCTCCTCCTGAAATGGTTGAAAGTTGACCAATTCTTTTTGGTACAGTGACTCTGTGTATTCCTTACCTTTTCCTTTGACGCTTCCTGCGATGTTCAATATTTTGCCAATAGAATCCTTCAATCCACAATCTAGTGGGCTCTAACAGGTAATAATTATAAGCCGATAGCTTCAAGAATTCAAGATGTCATATTTTTAGGAAATTAAAAAAAAAAGACTCACTGCCATTGAGTTGATTTGACACCTAGTGACCCCTCCTTGGGTTTCCGAGATTGCCCCATCTTCCTTCCAAGGAGTGGGTGATGGATTTGAACCACCAGCCTTCAGGTTAGCAGTCAAATGCCTCAGGCACTATGCCAAATAGAAACCTAATTATTTAGATAGCTGCAAAGCAATATAAACCTCATTCTGCAATCACTGTGCTAGGAATCTATTGGTTTTGGTTGTGTAGCATTCACTACTTTCTTATTTTTGAACTAGTACCCTTTGACCATGATTAATGTTCCTAAACGTGTATGTGACCAAAACTGGTCCAATTACACAAGAATTACTGGTCAGATAGAGTCTGGTGGAACCCCCAAGACTTTGGGCCTGGGATAAGACTCACTCCCAAGGACTAGCTCTCAGACCAACAGCAGTAAGACTTACATGCAGAACAATCAACCCAGGGCGATGCACCCACCTACTCTATGGAGATACACCACTTAGAGCAATCAGCCAGGGGCAGCATTCACATGGAGGGAAAGCTGGACAGACAGGAGTGCATAACTAAGAGGGGCACAGGATGGGGGCTGGTGGTCACAGGGAAGGGAGAGGAGGAGAGTCAGGGTTGGGGTTAGTAATCAGGGTGAAACCAAATGTACACGAACTGTTGAATGTAAAACAACTTCTGCTCTGTAAATTTGCACCCAAAGCACAATAATACTACTAATAAAATTGGTCCAATTAGAATGGATCCTTGGACATTGACTGGACAGGAATCTGGAAGATGTATGCCTGGTGCTGCTGGGAATATCACATGGAGAGAGCCTGCCTCAGAGTGAAGGCAATAAAAAAGGAAAGTGTAGCTTAAAATGAGTGAGGCCATGGTATAGCGGCATCACCCTGAACCCAGCTGTGGTAGTTGTGTTTGTGTGTCAACTTGGCTGGGCCCGGTTGAGTGGCTGGGCAGTTGGTGGTAGTTGTTCCCCATGATGAGACTGGCAATCAACTCCACGGTGGGATCTACCACAAGTAGCTGAGTAGCTGCATTTGGGTACGTGGTCTGCTTTCCACATATAAGCAGCAGCTTTGGGAATGGTCTCTAGCTTATGGCATGCTTGGACCCTGTCGTTCAGCAGCCTGCCATGCTCTGCCGACCTTGGGACTTACAATGGACTTAGGTTAATGGCCTTCCATGTGGTTTGGTAAAATCAGGACTGTGCCTTGTTACTTGTCAGCCTTGGGCTTGTCAGTCTCAGCAGCCAGCAGCTGTCTGAGTGAAGAAAAGCCTCTAGCTTCAGTGGGCTGGGATCTGGAGGCAGAGCTGGACCCCAGGGTTGAGGGGCTTTTACCCAGCCCCTAGAGCCTGGCACTTTGAACTTGGACTTAAAACCTCCAAATTGTAAGAGAATAAACTCCTGTTGGTTAAGGCCATCCCATTTGTGGTATATTCTTATCAGAGCGGCACTAGGTAACCAGAACACCAGCCTTGCCTAAAGACAATGCCTAGACTTTTTCCTTATTTCAGCCAATTAATGCCCCCTTCTTCATCAGTTGCAATTCAAAAATTATGGCTGATGCTATTTCCTGACGGTTGCCTGTGCATTGTCATCACAGCTGCTATACTCCTGGCATATTCTCTCAAGATGGATTTTTTTCCAGGGAATGATGATGATTAAAAGGACTTACTAATGTCCCTTCCTGGATTCTTTCAGTCCCAGGGTTCAATGCTGTTGTTATGTGCCATCAAGCCAGACCCCACTCATAGAGACCCTTCTTTGGGTTTCCAAGGCAGTATCACTACAGAAGTAGATTGCCCAACCTTCCCTCCAAGGATTGGCTGGTGGGTTTGAACCACCAGCCTTCTGGTTAGCAGTCAAATGCCTTAGGCACTATGTTACCAGAGCTCCTAGGGTTTAATAGTAGCAGTATTGTTAGTAATTGTTTTGACAAAAACAGCAATGTTATGTTTGGATGTATGGTGTGTTTGTGATTCTGAATCTGTATTTATCTTTTCTTACTAATTTTCTGTAATAATCTAACATAAACCAAAAAAACAAACACACTGCTGTGGAGTTAGTCCCAACTCATAGCGACCCCTCCTTGGGTTTTCAAGGCCATGCCACTATGGAAGTAGATTGCCCAACCTTCCTTCTGAGGAGTAGATAGTGGGTTTGAACATCAGCCTTATGGTTAGCAGTCAAATGGCTCAGGCACTACGGCACCAGAGCTCCCAATCTAACAAAGTAGGCTTAAATTTTTAAATAATATTTTCTATTAGGTTTTGAGAAAGTATATCTATATATAGTATATCTATCTATTTACTGCAGGACTTATTAATCTTTTGTGTTCAAATAGGAATTACATACCTATTTCCAAAAGAACTAAAATATGTTTTCTTTTAAGGGACCTTAAGTCCTTTAACACTCAAAAGATTTTATTCTCCCTAGTGCCCGAGATATATTTTTCTAATAAAGAGATTTATAAAGTATTATATAACCTAGTCAAAGTGGTTTACAAATTTGAGAATTCTTAGTTGTGTTACTGTTAGAAGAAGTAATTTTCTGGAGAAAATTGGAAATTATTCCTAATATTATGGTTTTAGGCATCCACCAAAGTTCTGATTTTAAATTCCTGTTTTTACTCTTAAAAGAATAACCTTTATGGGAAGAAATATAAAAATTTAAGATGAGCTTTGGAATCAAATTCTTTCTAGATTCAGCCAGAGGAAAGAACCTTGAGTTTGAGATACCAAAGAATGCTGCACAAGGTCTAGTTTTGGGTTCCTCCTTTTTATAGAAATGTGGAGAAATTACAGACATTCTTAAGAAAAACATGAAAAGATTAGGGGGTAGCAAATAAAGTACATAAGAAAAAACTTGTTGATTCCTTTAGTGGGGGAAAAAAAAACCTAGAAAATCAATTGCTGACAAGTTGTCCCCCTATGTGTCAGAGTAGGACATTGGAAGCTCCATAGGGCTTTCTTTCAATGGTTGTTTTTAAGAAGTAGATTGCCAGGCCTTTCTTCCAAGGTGCCTCATGGTGGACTTGAACTTCCAATCTTTTGGTTAGCTGCTAGCACACTAAATTCTTGTGCCTGCTTATTTTAATTACTTTATTCTGCTTACTCTTTATATCAGGCTCTGTGGTAAGGTTTACTTATATGGTGTGGGCAACAGATATTGAAATAAATGGCCACAATCTACTGTAATAGTGCTAAGAGAGGGAGGTTCCAAGTGCTATTGGAGTCTGGAAAATGAGCAGGTGAGCTGTGAGGGCAGCCATCAAAGAAAGCTCCCAGAGAAGTTAGGGTTTGGCCTGAGACTTGAAGGATGGTGTGGGTTTGCCTCGTGGATAAAGAATGGCATTTTAGAAAGCATGTGCAAAATAAAAACAAGATATGCTTGATAAGTCCCTAGAAGATTATAATGGAGAAGGGGTAAGGGGGGCATGGGGCAAAAACCACAAGAAATGGAGCTGGGCAGGAAATCAGGGATGCTTACTTGTTAATTACTCTTTAGAATTTGAGTTTATCTTTGTCTTAAAGGCAATGGAGAGCTGCTTAAGGAAATTAATCTAGAGAGAAATATAATCTTATTTGCATTAAAAAAGAATAAATAAAGTCTTTGTGGATGGTTCTAATAAGAGAAAGCTGATGAATTTCCCATATCCACAAGGGAGAGATTATCAGGGACAAAAATTGATATGCAAGGATTGTATCATGGCAAGAGGGAGTTTATAAAATAAAGATGTTGATCCTGTGGGTGATTAGACAGAGACTGAAGGGAGTTGGTGGAATCTTCAGGTGTGAAGATGTTTTATAAAGAATGATCATCTGTGTTCACATTTTAAATTATGTTTTGGGTGGAGACAAAGGATTAGACTGGCTCAGATGTCCTGAAGTGTGTTCTTTGGAAGAGTTGTTAACAGATGTTCCTTCCATGAATAGAAAACAAAGTTTAGGTGTTTTCCAGAAGTTTGATTTTGGCAAAAATAAGGAAGCCTATGTATTTACCATAGGACTTCTTATAGTTTTTAATATGCAAATGTGTCTTGTGACCCTCCAAGAGTAGGACCTTAGGTGTGGGGTTTCCAAACTTAACTGATCACAGGACCCATTTTAATGGGCATTTCCTTTTGTTCATCTGTTCTAAGGAGTACACTTGGTGGATGATGTGTTTGATTCTGTTACCAACTCTTAAGTTTCTCCCCTTAATTCTGAAACTCTTAAAAAGCACTTAAGACTTGAAATTACTTGTCCATAGTATTTATCAGTTACAAATGAATGATCTTACAGGTCTCAAACAATTATGCCAACATTTAATAATAACTGGCAATGACTACATTTTAGAGCTGTTATATTAAGGATGGACAAATCAGATAAAATTTGAACACATATGACATTGGACTTAAAATCAAATCAAACTGAGCCTCAGGGCCAACTTAATATGCAACTTAGGAAACCCTAGGTCTGCTGTGTCAAAGAACTGGAAGAAAATAGGAAGTAAAGAAGCTGCTCCTTTCCTTCCCTTCCACCTGAAGACATTTTCTGATCTAAGTCAGAACTCAAAAGGGGGTTAGAATTCTAAGGTGTAACTCAAACAGACAGAATTTTGCAGTAATCTAAAGGATATTCTCATGAAGAATATGACATTAGGTTACCATGAACAAGATTTGGTAGGTTTAAATAACCTCTCAAAAATAGTTGAGATTTCGTAGGGATTTAAGCTAATCCCAGGATTGTAAATAGATTCCAATTTAGATGTTAGTTGCTTGGAGTAGTAAATTGAGAACAGTTGACACTGAGTCTTAATTCAATAGAACAAGTGTGGGGATTGATGTGTGACATCTGCCTTATGTGAAAAGAGGGAGTGAAGCTTCCCACCCTTTGAGTTGCCAGCCCTTTCTAAGTCATCCTTGGAGATGTGTTTAGGTCATAAAAGGTGTTGGTGAGCAGGGTTGGGTCAGAAACAACAATTTGAGGAAATGTGGTGGTGGTGGTGGTTGTGTGCCGTCAAGTCGGACCCAACTCATAGCGACCCCTCCTTGGGTTTCCGAGGCAGTATCACTACGGAAGTAGAATGCCCCATCTTCTTTCCGAGGAAATATAGGTTCATACAAAAGTTTGAAAGGAGACCCTTTCAAATCACCCCAGGTTAATGTAACCTGATAGGTCTGGAAGAAACTAGTGTACAAGGAACTGTACTAAATTGATTTAGGCTAGAAGTGTGAGCATTGCAGAAATGTGTACGACACTGGACATCATAGGAAGAAACCTTAATAAGGAAATCTGGAAATTTCTTTTAGAACATGAAGTGTCAGTCTTTACACTTTATTTATTATAGTATCTACATGACAATTTTTGTTGGAGACACTTTAGTTGATCTTTCTTATGAGTACATGGAGTTTATATTAATTATTATCTGTGTTTTACCAAATAGGACTGTAAGTCCAAACTGAAATTTCTATATAAAAAGATTTTTTTTCCCCCTTCAGCAATTGGGGTCTCTGTTACCCAATGAATCCCAAAGTCCCTGGAATGGGTAATCCTATCAAAGGGAGGGATACTTCATGGTGAACGAGTTGTTGTGTTTGTTGTTATATGCCATCGAGTCAAACACGACTCATAGCGACCCCTTCTTGGGTTTCCGAGGCAGTATCACTACGGAAGTAGATTGCCTCACCTTCCCTCTGGGGAGTGGCTGGTGGGTTTGAACCACCAGCCTTCTAGTTAGCAGCCAAGTGCCTTAGGCACTAGGCTACCAGAGCTCCCTTGGTGAACGAGGGAGGGAAAATAGTGTTGTGTCCTTGTTTCCCACTGAACAGCAGAAAAATCTCAGCCACCATCTCCCAAGGGGACTTGTCCTGTGGGAGGATGAGCAGGCGCCCAAGGGAGTGACTCACCTGGTGAGTCAGGGACAGTTTCAAATTCACAGCCAGCTTGCTGCCCGAATCTGAGCCAATTCTGTTTCTTAGCCAAATGGCATAAAAAACAAATTGAGAAAAACATGGTCAAAGAAAGCTACGACTTTCTGCAACAGTCTATCTGCAGCAGTGTCTAGTCTGTGGCTAGAATTCTGGACTTGACAAGAGGAGAAATGAGTAGAGACAGAATTGGAAAGACCTATGTTCCTTTCGGCTTGACCATGCTCTACCCCAGGTTAACAAGTCAACCTCTCTGGGCCTCAGTTTCATATTTTTAAGAGAAGCAGCTGGAGATATAAATAGTGAAGAAAGTGAATTCTTATGTAATGATTCTGGGCATTTTGACTAACGAGTTATCTGATTTCCCTAGATCATGCACAATGGGTTCACAATAGCAATGAGATGCTGACCCCACAGACTAGGTGAAATAGAGGGAGTTCCTCCCAACTCTTCCCCATAGCTGCTGGAAGATCTTGTTTTACATGAGATTTAGAATTTCTATGGCCTCTCTGGCTACCTTGTGCTTTCAGATATTTCTAGTGCTCTGTGGCTCCTGGGGTAAGCACCTTAATGAAGGTAGTATCTCACCTCTCATTTGTGTCCTACATTTTGTTGTTGTTGTTATGTGCCATCGAGTTGGACACAACTCATAACGACCCCTCCTTGGGTTTCCGAGGCAGTATCACTGTGAAAGTAGATTGTCCTATCTTCCTTTTGAGGAGTAGTCTGCCTTAAAACAGGGCTGCTTTGGGCTGTTTCCCACCAATGTCTGGGGGACATGGCTCCATATTACTATTTAGTTGGCACTATCGTGGGCCTCTTTTCCCTAGGCCTAGACACAAATCCCTTTACAGTGGAAACAATCTCACTGTATTCAAAATCACCTGTTCCTTCAGAAGACCTGTGCTTGTCATTAAACCTTGTGTATAAATCAGCATATAACTTTTTTTTTTTTCAGGTTATGTTCCGCAAATTTGTGACCATCAAACATTTTGCTCTCAAGCTTTTTTTTTTTTTTCTTACAAAACTTTGTATCTCTTCATACATTTTCAAGTCAACATCTGAACACCTTGTTACAAAGGATCTATTTCAAACTCCTGGAGTTGCAGGTTTGCCTCACTCAGTGCAGCCATTGTTTATAAAGTGAGTGAGAGAGATATCTGGACAAATCAGGTTTACTCTTTACATCAGGAAAAGGTTGACTTTATTTTTTGATGCAAATAAACATAGCCAAACAAATGTCTGCTGCAACCTCACTACTAAATTAGAGAAACAGGCGGATCCTTCTCTTGAAATCTCATGTAACTTGAATTCCCATGCTCCTTTTATGTGGTGGTCTGGAGGTGTTTAACCCTGGAGGACCTACACAGAATTTTGATTCCTGGCAACCCAGTGGTGCTTTGCCTTCCCTTTCTTTTGCAAAGTGTTTGCAGGGCCATTGGAAAAGGGGATGTGGGAAAGAGAACCACAGGGCAGGGCAGCATGGCTATCTTCTTTGTGGAACTGTGTTGCCAGAGATGAGGGAGTTAAGCATTTGAACTTTGATTCTGTTAACACTACTCATGCATGTGAAACCCTGGAAAGTCTTCATATACCCCAAGGTTATGGGAAACGCATTCATCCAACTTGAGTCTGGGACATGCCAGGGCAGGTCTGACAGTGGTCCTTAGCTTAGGCCTAGGAGTTTGTTGAACATTTACGATGTACAAGGCAATATACCTATATAAGTTTATTTTGTCTTCCTGAAGACCTTGTTACAGATCATTAACTGTGTCATCCAAAACCGTGTAGTCGAGGACCCAGGAGCTAGACTGAAGTTCTTGTAGTGCCTAACTCAGCAGGTTTTTCCTTACCACCACAGGCCTCCTTAGCTGCACAAGACATGCTCAGCTGAGCTTGTGAATTAAGAGAACTTCAAAGGAAGTCTCAGCTTTTGTACACTACTTCCTACTTGTGGTTTCCAACTTAAGAAGGGAAGTGTACCACTTTTTCCAAAGCCATAGCTATACTCCAGTAGGGCTTCAGGTAACTTTGTCAATGCTTTGATTTACTTAGTGAGAGCTGCATAATACAGTTAAACTGGGAAAACAGGAACTCAACCGGACTGCCTTATTTTTCTGAGTCTCCGAAGTTTTTAATCTTTGACATCTTTACCACTTTTCTGTCTCTTCTTTTAGTGGAAAATATTTGAGTTTTCCTTCTGTGACAGGTTTCTGTCATACAAACGTTCTGGCTTTTGCAGCTTTTGCTGTTTTATATTATTTAGAAGTTATAATTCATAAAAGGAGCCTAAGGCATTTGATTGCTAACCAGAAGGCTGACGATTCAAACCCACCAGCCACTCCTCGGGAGGAAGGTTGGGCAATCTACTTCTGTAGTGATTGATACCACCTCGGAAACCCAAGGAGGGGTAGCTATGAGTCGGGTCTGACTTGATGGCATATAACAGGTTCATAATTCATAAAATAATTCATAAAACGTTGTCTTGGTATTTCATAAAATAATTTCCTAGTGTTTTTTGAAATTTACTAAGTAGTAAAACAAAAGAGGGAGCTCTCTGGTGGCATAGTGCCTAAGACATTTGACTGCTAACCAGAAGGCTGGTGGTTCAAACCCACCAGCCACTCCTTGGAAGGAAGACTGGGCAATGTACTTCTGAAGAGATACCGCCTCGGAAACCCAAGACCAGGTCGCTGTGAGTTGGAATCAAAAGATTCACTTTTGTTATATAAATCAAACTCACTGCCACTGAGTCAATTCCGACTTATAGCGGCCCTGTAGGACAGAGCAGAACTTGCCCCATAGGGTTGGCAAGACTGTAAATCATTATGGAAGCAGACTGCCTCATCTGTCTCCTGTGGAGCGGCTACTGGGTTTGAACTGCTGACCTTTTGGTTAGCAACCAAATGCTTTAACTATTACGTCACCGGAGCTCCTTTTGGTTATATAGCCTTTATCTGATAAAATTAAATTAACAGATATATTGTCTTCAAATTGTTGTTGTGTGCCATCGAATCGATTCTGACTCATAGAAATGCCATATGACAGTAGAACTGCTCCATAGGGTTTCCCAGGCTGAAACTGAATGCTCACCCATTGCATCATCAGGGTTCCTTGTCTCCCCTAAGTATTTTGAAAAACATTTCCCTTTAAAAATAGCTGACCAAGAATGCAGAAAAATTTCATTTTAGATACTCTCCCTCCCTCTCACTTTCCTGTTCTCTTGCCCAATGTCAAGCATTTTATCATTATTATTATTATTTCTGGGCATTCAGAAAGAAATTTTACTTTGAAATGAAAGACATTCACATTTTTGTCTTAGGAAAAACTTATATTGTCTGTTTTTTTGATAATATTTAGGCTGACTTGCCAATTTGTTTTTTTAAATGAAAAAATATTAGTTTTATTGCCTGTGGTAGTTAAGTTGTTTGTCAACTTGGCCGGGCCTGGTTTTGAGTGGCTGGGCAGCTGGATGTAGTTATTGCCCATTCCACCTCCATGGTGGAATTTACTGAAGCAGCTGAGTGGCTACCTTAGGGATGTGGTCTGCTTCTAGTACGTAAGACAGCTTTGAGAAAGGTCTCTGAGCTTTTAGGCACTCTTGAACCCCGTATGTAGCCAAGTCTTCATTCAGCAGCCTGGTGTGATAGCCTGCTGATTTTAGGACTATTTCTGGACTTGAACTAGTGGCACACCAAATTGTTTAATAATCATGGGACTATGCCATTTTATTTGTTGACTTGGGTTTGGCAGCCTCAAAGCCAGCAGCTGCTTGAGTGAAGAAAGCCTCTAGCTTCAGTGGGCTGGGAGCAAGAGGCAGAGCTGAAGCCAAAGTCGAGGGGCTTTCACCCAGAGCCTAGAGCTGGCATTTTACACTCGGACTTCTAGCCTCCTAAACTGTAAGAGAAAACAACCCCTGTTTGTGTTCAAGCCACCTATATTTGTGCTATGTCTGTTAAAGTGGCAATAAGAGAATCAAAACCATGCCTTTCTTTCTTTGGCTTAAAAAAAAAAAAAAAAGTGCTCTAATTACACTCTAATTTCACATTTTAACCCAGACAATTTTTTTTAACCTTACTATGTCTCTACTTTTTTTTTTTTTTCTTATTGAGGTATAATCCACATACAATAGATTTGTATAATGATTTTCTTTAAAGATAGCATCTAGGTCATTTTTTAAAAGAAGGTATTTCTTTTCCTTCTTTTTATTGTGATTTGGGTGAAAATTTACAGAGCAAATACACTTTCCATACAGCGGTTCACATACACTTTGTCTCATGACATTGACCACAATTTAACACAATGCAACATCTCCCCGCCTACTTCCTCCTGACAGTTACCTCTTCCCTGTGTCCATCCCTCCATGCACCCCTGCCCCCTGAGCTGTCTCCCTGTGCATAAGCAACCCTTCTTTCTCCCATGCTTGTTCTCTCCAAGGAGTGCATCTACCTCAGGTAAATGTTCAACTCA
Organism: Orycteropus afer afer; assembly: GCF_000298275.1. Classification (NCBI taxonomy): domain Eukaryota; kingdom Metazoa; phylum Chordata; class Mammalia; order Tubulidentata; family Orycteropodidae; genus Orycteropus; species Orycteropus afer. Next base: position 15,005,718 of record NW_006921630.1, read on the forward strand.
TACGCCTGTCTATTGTTTGGCTGGAAGCCACAGGCATGTGTTCAGTTCCAGACCTGAAGGGCGTCTAGGGGCCATAGTCTCAGTGGTTCCACCAGGCTCTATTGGGCCAGCAAACCTGGTCCCCCCCCCCTTTATTTTTCAAATGATTTTGAGTTTTGTTCCACATTGTTCTCCCTGTCTATCCAGGATCTCCTACATAGATCCTCTTCCAAGTGGTTCACAGTAGTAGCCGGGCGCTATCTAGTTCTGGTCTCATAGTCATATAGGCTGCAGATCGGATGGTGTACCAGTTGCTAGGACTAATTGCTTCCATGAATTTTTGGTTTTCTTCATTCTTCTTGGCTCTGGATGAGGAGAGACCCATCGTTGCATCTAGATGGCAGCTTGCAAGCTTTTAAGATTCCAGTCGCTACTCGCCACAGTAGGAGGTGGAACAATGTTTTGTGTAGTATGTTATGCCAATTGAGGTTGGTGTCCTCTGCGACTATGGTCCTGAGCCCACAGGTTCAACTACTCCACCCCTCCGGGTAGCTGGCTGTGACCAAGCAGTGACTACAACCTTGCCCCTTGTGAGCTCCATTATACACCTGGGAATTCAGATCATACATATAAAGTTATAGGACCAATGTCTGCCAACCCTATACATGTTCTTGGGTGCACTCCCCACTTCATAGACATACCTAATATTTCAGCCTGTCCACCCATCTATCCACCCATATGCCTGTATTTGCCTTCACTGACCATGCCGTACTATATGTGTAAGTGTTCATCTTTGTTATCTGTACTTCCCACGTACCTCTCTATGTCTTTCTCTTCCTCAACACCACTATATTGATTACTCACATTTGGTACTTGCCCTTCTCTTCACCCAAATCAA
>NW_006921630.1:15009279-15022237 GCF_000298275.1 Orycteropus afer afer
TAATGTCCTTCTTTGTCTCATATGGTGGTTTTTGTCTTAAAGTCAATTTGATCAGAAATTAATATGGCCACTCCTGCTCTCTTACAGTTGCCATTTGCTTGATATATTTTTTCCAACCTTTGATTTTTAGTCTATTTTTGTCTTTTTCTCTAAGGTGTGTCTCTTGTAGGCAGCATATTGATGGAGTTTGTTTTCTTATCTGATCTGCAACTCTCCATCTCTTGAATGATGCATTTAATCCATTAACATTCAGTGTAGTTATTGACAGGTATGAACTAGTTGCTGTTATTTTGTTATGTGTTTTTTCATGGTGTCCCTGGTTTCTTTGTTGCATATTATTTTCTGTGCTGAGCTCATTATGTTTATGAATCCTGTTATCATTTCCTTTGTTGCTGTTGTTTTAGTATTTGCTGAGTATTTGTGCTTGTCCTTACAAGGAGTTATTTCTATGGTGTAGTTGTTGGATATAAGTTTTTCAGTTTTTGAAGCTTAGAGCCCAGCACAGTGCCTGGCACTTTATTAGTTCTCAGTAGATGTTTATTGCAATGAATGAAATAATTGAATTAGCTGCCTTAGGTTACTTAGTTACTCTTGACAAGCTTAAAAAATGAAAAGCTTTGACCATTTTCAGTGTCTGTCTTGGTTCTCTAGTGCTGCTACATTAGACATATCACAAGTGAATGGCTTTAACAAACAGGAATTTATTCTCTTACAGTTTAGGAGGGTAGAAGTCTAAATTCAGAATACCAGCTCTAAAGGTAGAGTGAAGGCCCCTTGACTTTGGGCTTCAGTTCTGTCTCTTATTCCACACTCACTGGAGCTTGAGCTTCTTGTACCTCATGTAGCTTGTGGCTGCTGGGGCTTACAAACCCAAGGTCAGCAAGTAGAATGGTACAGTCCCATGATAAACAGGCACATAGTAGGCCACTGGTTCAAGTCAAGGAACAATTCCAAAATTGGCAGGCAACATGGCAGGTCACTGGATAAAGACTTGGCCAAACATAGGATCCAAACATGCCAAAAAGTTATCGAACATTCCCAAAGCTGCTGCTTATGTACTGGAAGCAGGCCACACCCTGAAAGCAGCTACATAGCTGCTCACTGCAGATTCTACCACAAAGGTGATTACAATATCATCATGGGGAAAACTACGTACAGCTGCCCAGCCACTCAAAACCATGGCCTAACCAAGTTGACATACAACCTTAACTATCACATTTCGTTGACCACACTGACTACTATTTTGTACTTCATCATGACCTAGTTTGTAAAGCACATTGACAACCAGAGCACAGACCAGCATCACTGACTCAGTGAACTTACATTCAAATCTAGGTATTGAAGATGTCATGTGTTAAGTGGCAGCTGTCAATCGTTTCTTTAACCATATTTCTACTACACATCTCCTTACAGGTTTTCAAAACCTAGTTTGCCATTATAGCTATATCTGCTCATGGAAATTTGTTGTTATTGCTAGCTGCCATTGAGTGGGCCCCAACTCATGGGGCCCCACACACAACAGGATCAGACCATGTGATCCATAGGGTTTTCATTGGCTGATTTTTGAGAAGTAGATCACCTGACCTTTCTTCCTAATCTGTCTTAGTTTCAAGCTCTGCTGAAACCTGTTCAACATCATTGCAACATGTGTTTTTGTTACCTACTGCCTTGTTCAAATCATACCACAGGTGGGATGGGTTTAACAAATAGGAGTTTATTCTTTAATGGATTTGGAGGCTGGAAGTTCGAGTTCAAAGTGCCAGGCTCTAGGGGCTGGATGAAAGCCCTTTGACCTTGGGCTTCAGCTCTGCCTCCTGCTCCTGGCCCACTGAAGCTGGAGGCTTTCTTCACTCAGGCAGCTACTGGCTGCTGAGGCTGACAAGTGAAAAGGCACGGTCCTGATATCACCAAACCACACGGCAGGCCATTGATTCAAGTCCATTAAGAGTCCCACGATCAGTAGACAAAGTGGCAGGCTGCTGAATGACTCGGCTACATGTAGCATTCAAGTGTGCCAAAAGCTGCAGACCATTCCTAAAGCTTCTCCTTATATACTAGGAGCAGATCACATCCCTAAGGCAGCTACTCAGCTGCTCTCAGTGGATTCCACCATGGAGTTGATTACCAGTCTCACCATGGGGAACAAATACTATGTCCAGCTGCACTGCTACTCAAAACCAAGCCCAGCCAAGTTGACACATAACCTTAACTACCACAACATGCAAGCCTCCACTGAGGGAGGGGAGGTGGCTGTACATGAGGTGCTTTGACCAGGGATTGTACTCAGGTCTCCTCATGGAAGGCTGTACTACCACTGCCCTTCTCATGGAGCTGGACCTGCAAAAAAAAAAACCAAGAACTCATTGTGGCATCTGTGGATCCAAGAGCCCCCTGCAGTGAGAGCCCAGGGACTAGGGTGTCTTCAGTGTTTGCTGATAGATCAGCTTATAGAGTCTGACACTTAAGGGTGGTAGGAGCACAGATGTGCTAAAACAAAGAAAATATTATATATTTTGAAATAGTTTTGATATGTTCCATTGCTTTTTGTCCCCTTTCATTACTTTTGTTTATTCATTTATTTTTAAGCCTAATTACTCAAATCATGGGTCAACATATTTGTAATGTATGTGATTTAAAAAATTTCTTCTGAAGGAAAACTGTATCAGCAATAGGGCCTTTCAGTTTTTATTTTCATGTTAAGTTTAACACTGTAAACACATTCTATTAAAGTGAAAATGTAAATAGCACTTTTCTCCCACAGATAAGTCCCCTCAGGACAGCCCAACTGGAAGTTAGGGCTTAACTCCCTTTCTCAGGGGGGGTTCTGTGAGATACCGCAGCCACCGTTGAACCACAGTAGACAGCCGGCCTGTCATGAATGTGTGGCCGCACAGCAGGAGCCAACCACACACTCCAAGACACCAGGTATACATCCAGGTAGATGAATACCTCTATAGGATGTCACCTCACTCACAATCCATAGGTTAATTATTCAGTTTTATATTTTAGAATTTGCATTTGTGCTAGTTAAGCACTTGTGAAACACTAGTTTTAGGGTTTCTTAACCTCTTGTCTGGATAATTGTCATCGTGCATTGTGTCTTCTCAGTTCTGAGAGGTCTAGAACTCCAATCAGGATTGTGAGATACAATACAGGATGCTTTCCCTATTAAATGGAATTCTAGATCAAAAGAATTTTTTTTTTCTTTTCTTTTTTGTCCCAAGGAGCCCTGGTGGCACAACAGTTAAGTGTTCTTAAAGGATGACGGTTTGAATCACTCAACAGCTAGAGAAAGACCCGGAGATCTGCTCCGGTAAAGATAACAACCTAGAAAAGTCTATGGGATCGTTCTGCTCTGTCACAAGGGGTCATTATGAGTTGCAATCAACTCAATAGCATGCAACAGCAACAAGTATGTTTCAAGCATTTCATGGGATGACTATAATATATCCTGGGATGACTTAGGATAATCCTTCAATTTTTTTATTCTATTTGTCATTAGTGTTGACCATTTCCACCTCTCAGTATCCAGCCTCATCATGCGTTCAGATCTGGAAGTAAATGGAATATCTCTATTGTGTTGTCTTGCAGGCAACATAATCAAAACTAAAGTCATCATCATCCCCACCTGTGATCTAAGGTGCAGAGATGGTGTCACTATGCATCTAGTTTCTCGAACCTGTATGAAAACCAAGAAGCAGTCATTTGAACAGAACAAAGGGCTTCTGCATGGTTTAAAATCAGAGAAGATGCATGTCAGGGTTGTATCCTTTCACCATACTTATTCAATATGTGTGTTGAGCAAATAGTCCTAGAAGCTGGACTACATGAAGAAGAACACAGCATCAGAATTGGAGGAAGACTCATTAACCTCCTGTGTTACATAGATGGCACAAACTTGCTTGGTGAAAGTGAAGATGACTTGAAGCACTTACCGATGAAGATCAAAGTCTACAGTCTTCAGCATGGATTACACCTCAACATAAAACAAAAATCCTCACAGCTAGAGCAATAAATTAACATCATTATGAACAGAGAAAAAGTTGAAATTGTCAAGGACTTCATTATACTTGGACCTACAATCAATGCCCATGGAAGCAGCAATCAAGAAATTAAACAACATATCACAACGGGCAAATGTGCTGCTGCTGAAAAAAAAAAAAAGAAACAAAAAAACTATTTAAAGTGTTAAAAGGCAAAGATGTCACTCTGAAGACTAAGGTGTACCTGTCCAAAGTCATGGTATTTTCAATAGCCTCATATGTGAAAGCTGGACAATGAATAAGGAAGACCAAAGAACTGATGTCTTTGAATTATAGTGTTGGTGAAAAATATTGAATATCCATAAAATGCCAGTAGAACAAACAAATCTGTCAGATTGGACAGCCAGAATGCTCTTTAGATGTGGGGTTGTCAAGACTTCATCTCACATACTTTGGACATGTTATCAGGAGAGACCAGTTTTTGGAGTAGGACATCATGCTTGGTAAAGTAAAGGGTCAGTGAAAAAGAGGAAGACCCTTGTTGAGATGGATTGACATGGTGGTTGCAGCATAGCAATGATTTTGAGAATGTTGCAGGAATGGGCAGTGTTTCACTCTATTGTACACAGGGTCACTGTTTTTGTTACCTACTGCCACTCTAACAGAATACACCACAAATGGGATGGCTTTACCAAACAACTCTAGGGGCTGGGTGAGAGCCCCTCAACCTTGGACTTCAGCTCTGCCTCTTGCTCCCGGCCCATTGAAGCTAGTGGTATCTCTTCACTCAGGCAGCTGCTAGCTGCTGAGGCTGACAAACCCAAGGTAGACTAGTGAAAAGGCATAGTTCTGATATTACCAAACCACACAGCAGGCCATTAATTCAAGTTCACTTACAGTCCCAAGATTGACAGAGCAACAAGGCAGGCTGCTGAACAACTAAGTGGCTACATGCAGGGTTCAAGCATGCCATCAACTGGAGACCTTCCTTAAAGTTGCTTCTTACATACTATAAGCAGCCCACATCCCTAAAGCAGCTACTCAGCTGCTCCAGTAGATTCCACCGTGGAGTTAATTACCAATCTCACCATGGGGAATAACTATATTCAGCTGCCCAGCCACTCAACCAGGCAGGCCCAGCTAAGTTGACATACAACCTTAATTACCACAGTCACTGTAAGTTGGAACCAACAACATCTAACAACAATAAATAACTTAAGCAAATAGGCCCAATAAGGAAAATGTGTTGTTCTAGTCAATATTCTAGAACTCTGACTAGAAGAACTCAGTCACATCATTTGTTATGCAGAAACTGAAATTTTGATTTTATTGTTTATATAATATGAAATCATTAAGGCAGAGGTTCTCAAAGTTTAGTGTTTAGCCTTTGTAGCAGAGCTCTGCAAACCTTTTCAGTGAAGGGAGAGATGTAAATATTTTCAACTTTGTAGGTCACACATATTATCTGCATTTGCATATATTTTCAATATCTCCTCTGGTCCATCAGCCCCACCCCATACCAGAGAAGATTTTGGGTTGCTGGGATTGCCAATGGGTTAAGATAGAAATGTTAAATCCTCTTGGCATTTGGAATTTGGGTTTATAGAGAAAGTGTTTTGTAGGATTTATCCTTAATCCTGTAAGCACTCTTCTCATTCCAATAGATGATAACCAAATCATTTTTCGCTGGTGAGAAAACCAGCTTCTCAGTGAAAAGGCAGGCCTTGGAAGAGGTTCATCTGAAGGAGATGGCCTCTGACAAAGATTGTGCTGTGGGTGAGCGACTGAGTGATGTCATATCCTCCCTCAAGGCTTCTAGATGGCTACTTAAGGGTCATTTTTTGGATCCTTAACACCTAACTTCAAAATTGTGATTTTTCACCTTTTAAAAGTTAACCGCCAGCCTGGGATATTTGTGCTAAAGGGTAATTTTATAAATATAAAATATTTTGATAAATATTATAACATCCCTCCTCCCCCCCAAAAAAAACCCCACCAAATTCATTGCCGTCGAGTTAAATCCAACTCATAGTGACCTCTCCTTGGGTTTCTGAGGCAGTATCACTATGGAAGTAGATTGCCCAGTCTTCCTTCTCAGGAGTGCCTGGTGGATTTGAACAGCCAGCCTTCTGGTTAGCAGTCAAATGCCTTAGGCACTACGCCACCAGAGTGTATAAAAATAATAAAAAGAAATAAAGTGTTACTTAGAACAGTAGGTAACACAGTGCCATCCAACTGTGCTAAGCACTTTACACAGATTCTTCCATTTACTCTTTTCTACAACCCTGGAAAGTAGGAAACTAAGAATTAGATCAAACATCTTTTACATACTCACCTGGTTAGCAAATGGTTAGTAAAGCTTCCAACCCAAGTCTTACAGAATTTTTTTTTAATCATGAGATTTAAGTTTTTTCTTTTATTGTGGTAAAAAATATATATCCATTTGCCATTTTAACCATTTGTAAGTGTTAAATTCAGTGACAATAAAGTACATTCACAATGTTGTTCTAATGATCACCAGTGTTTCTAAAACCTTTTCATCACCCCAAACAGGAACTCTGTATCCATTAACAATAATTCCTCATTCTCCCCTCCTCCTCATCCTTGGTAACCACTAATAAACTTTGATGCTATGCATTTGCTTATTCTAGATATTTACATAAGTGGAATCAAATAATATTTGTCCTTTTGTGTCTGAATTCTTTCACTTAGCATATTTTCAAGGTTTGTCCATGTCGTGCTATTGTGTGTCATTGAGTGGATTCTGACTTACAGTGACTGACTATAAAACATAGTAGAAGTTCCCAATAGTGTTTCCTAGGCTAAAATCTTTGTAGGAGCAGATCACTAGGTCTTTTCTCCGTGGAAGCAGCTGGTGGATTTGAACTGTCGAACTTTTAGTTAGCTGCTAAAATTGTACCATCTGTAATAATTTAAGCAAAAGGCCCAAGAAGGAAAACATACGTCTCTAGTCAATATGTGACATAGTGCCTAAGGCATTTGACTGCTAACCAGAAGGCTGGCGGTTCAAACCCACCAGCCTCTCCTCGGAAGGAAGGTTGGGCAATCAACTTCTGTAGTGATACTACCTCGAAAACCCAAGGAGGGGTCTCTATGAGTTGGGACTGACTTGAGGGCAGTGAGTTTGGTTTGTTTAGTCAATATCCTATAACCATTACTAGAAGAATTCAGTCACATCATTAGTTAAGCATAAACTATTGTACAACCATGACTCTTTTTGTGGCATGTATCAGAACTTAATTTCTCTTCATAGTTGAATAATATTCTGTTGTATGTGTATACTACATTTTGATTAGCAGTTCATCTGTTGATGGACATTTGACTTGTTTCTACTTTTTGGCTATTGTCAATATTGCTGCAAGGAACACTGTATACGTATCTGTGTAGGCATCTGAAAGGAGTTCTGGTGGAACAGTGCTTAAAGAACTCAGCTGCTAACCATAAAGTTGGGAGTTCCAATCTGCCAGATGCTGTGCAGAAGAAAGATGTAGCAGCCTGCTTCCTTAAAGATTATAGTCTAGGAAACTCTATTGAGCAGGGCAGTTCTACTCTGTCCTATAGGGTCGCAATGAGTTGGAATCAACTCAACAGCAGTGTTTTTTTTTTTTTTAAATAAATATCCTAATCGCTGTTTCATTTCCACTGGGAATATACCACTTGCTGTTGAGTTGATTTGGCAACTTCATGACCCTATATTTTTAAATATTATAGAATATGGCCTCATAAACATATATTTCTTTTGTGCAAAAAGAGCAAGGGCTGATTCATTATGCCTTGATGCTTTCTGTAGATGCTTCTACCATGAGAAATATTTTTAAGTTGTTCTCTATGTAGTGTAGCTGATGTTATTCTCTTTTTCTGAGAAATGATGGCTTGGACTTGTTTTTTCTAGGGATAATTGTAATGTGGCTTTAAAAAAAATATTAGTTGGAATACTGTCATAAAGGAAAATGATATTTACAAGGAGATCTCAAACCTTGTGATGTTTTCCCATTCCCAATCAATAAGATAGAGTTAATAAGGTTTGAAACTTTTTAACTTGCATGAAAAATAGTGAAGAATTAGAAAACAACTAAATTGTTAATTTAGCACCTATGGTGTGACTAATAGTCTTATCTCAATTAACTTAATGATTAAAGGCTTGAAATTCCTTGTTCCTTAGGTTTTCTGTTCTAAAATAGGGGAGGAAATGACACTAGTACTAATTATTTTGAGCTCATTGAAGTCTTTAGGAGTGCATAGTTTATCATTAGTGTATAGGCTAAAGAATATTTTCCACATTGTATAAATGAAGACTGATTGGACCTAGAAAAGCAATAAACATCCCTTTAGAGACTTATTCCTTTGAGAGAAGGGAAAACTCTATATTCGGGAGGTGATGTAGTAACGCCCTTTGGAGAAAGTGATGAAAGAGAAAGAAAGCATCTGTACTCTTCTTGCCTTTTGCACCAAATGCAAGGAATTCCAATTATTCACATAAGAGAAGGTATTTCCTTGGAATGATCTCTTATATATAATATTCTTTTCACTAAAAGTGATTTATTCTAGTTTTTTTTTTTTTTTAAAGCATTGTACTTTGAAAAGACATTTCTATCATATATCCATAGCTTTGAACAACTTGTCAGACTTCACATCTCAAGCTTTTGCTTGGGATATGAGGCCATTATATATTATATACTTACTCTGTAAGAGTTAATCACTACCCAAAAAGATGTCTTGAATAAAATACCTTTTTGGGTATAGTTTGGCTGAAGGCCTTTGGTAACTCTATTTACTTCAGCTTCAAAGAAGTCAGAACTACTTATTGTTTATATTTGGTGTCATCTTACATTATAAATCATGCTTTACATATATTTTCTTTTAGGCTAATTCCCATACTTTTTTTTTTTTAACTTTTAATTGTGGTTTGGGTGAAGGTTTACAGAGCAAATAAGTTGTCCTTTCAACAATTTATACACATACTGGTTCCTGACATTGGTTACAATCCTCACAATGTAACAACATTCTTCCCACTTCCTCCCTGTGTTTCTCACTTCTATTTGTCCTTCTTTCCTGCCCCTTCCTGACTTCTAAACTTTGTTTTTAGACAAATGCTGCCCTTTTGGTCTAATATGGTTGATTGTTCTGAGGAGTGCATTCCTCCCTGGTGTTATTGTTCACTTTATAGGCCTGTCTATTGTTTGGCTAAAACTTGATCCTCAGGAGTTGGTTCAGTTCTAGGCTTAAAGGGTGGGTGGCTAAGGGCCACAGTCTTGGGGTTCCACCATCTGATCAGTAAGTTTGGTCTTTTATTATTATTTTTTTTAACTTTGTTCCACATTTTTCTTTTGCTCCCACTCTGTCCAGAACCTTCTATTGTGATCCCGATCCCAGTGATCAGTGGTGGTAGCTGAGCACCATCTAGTTCTTTAGTTTCAGGGTAGTGGAGGCTGTGGTTCCTGTGATCCATTAGTCCTTTGGACCAATTGTTTTCTTCAGTCTTTGATTTTCTTCACCCTTCTTTGCTCCAGATGAGGAGAAGCCAATAGTTGCATCTTGATGGCCACTCACAAGTTCTTAAGACCTTAGTTGCTACTCACTGAAGGAGGATGTAGAATATTGTCTTTGTGGAATATGTTATGCCAATTGAATTAGATGTCCCCTGAGACTGTGGCCCTAAGCCCCTAAGCCCAATGACTCAGTCCTTCAAGGTATTTGATTATGGCTAAGACTTTTTCAGAACTTTTCCTCCTGTGGCATTTGCTTTTATTCAAAGAGATAGTTAAATCATATGTCTAGTTACTCTACTATGGAGGTCTCTCTCCAACTCTCATTCTTTGTTTCTTTCTCTCCCAATGCCCCTCTCTTTATCCCCTTCCCACATCTTTCTCTCAGACATAATCCAGTTTTAAAAAGTTGCAACAAACTAACCTTTTAAACTGTCTAAAAGGATAGTCAAGGAAAAGTAAAAATCTTGCCCAGGCACCCTTTCTAACCAAGTCTCCTTTCTCAGAGGTAGCAATTTTAAATTCTTCTGCTGATTCTTTATTCTTGATTTATTGATTATAGAAGCCTTGGTTGTGCAGTGGTTAATTGATTGGCTGCTAACCAAAAGGTCACTGGTTCGAACCCACCAACCATTCCACAGAAGAATGATGTGGCAGTCTGCTTCTGTATTGATTACTGCTTCGGAGACCCTGTGGGGCAGTTCTTCTCTGTTTTATAGCATCAGACCATGAGTCAGTATCAATGGCAATGGGTTTTTTTTTTTTTTTTTAGGGAGGTGGGAGGTAAACAGCAGTATCCACTGACTCCTTGTTGTGAAGGATTGAAAGCATTTTCACAGAACCTTTTACCTAAATTACTGTCTTCTACATCCTGGTATTTGTTCACGCTAGGATTACTTTCTTCTTGGGGTTGCCTTTTATGACTGAATAATATACATAGCTTCTGTCTTCTGACTGATTTTTAGATATACTTATTGATTCCTTCAATAATTTCCTCATTCTGTTGGGTCACCTTTCTTTGGAATGGCTACAAATATGGATCTCGTGGAACAAGGGATATCATTGCTGATGTCAGAAGAATCTTGGCTGAAAACAAAGAGTACCAGAAAAATAAGATGTTTACTTGTGTTTCATTGACTATGCAAAAGCGTTCAACTGTGTCTATCATAACAAATTATGGATAACATTGAAAAGAATGGGAATTCCAGAACACTTAATTGTGCTAATGAGGAACCTGTATATAGCCAGGAGGCTGCTGTTCAAACAGAACAAGGGGATACTGCATGGTTTAAAATCAGGGAGGGTGTGCGTCAGGGTTGTATCCTTTCACCATACTTATTCAATGTGTGTGCTGAGCAAATAATCTGAGAAGCTGGATATATGAAGAATGTAGCATCAGTATTGGAGGAAAATTCATTAACAACCTATGATATGCAGACAACACAACCCTGCTTGCTGAAAGTGAGGATGACTTGAAGCACTTACTGATGAAGATTAAAGACTGCAGTCTGCGGTATGGCTTACACCTCAACATAAGGAAACAAAAATCCTCACACCTGGACAATAAACAGAAGCACGGTAGTGGAGAAAAGATTGAAGTTGTCAAAGATTTCATATTATTTTGATCCACAATCAACACCAGTGGAAGCTGTAGTCAAGAAATCAGATGTTGTATTGCAGTGGGTGAAATCTGCTGCAAAAGACCTCTTTAAAGTGTTGAGCAAAGATGTCTTTTTGAAGACTAAGGTGTGCCTAACTTTCAGTCGTCTCATATGCATGTGAAAGCTGGACAATGAATAAGGAAGACCAAAGAAGAGTTGATGCTTTTGAGTTGTGATGTTGGTGAAGAATACTGAAAGTACAAGGGATTGCCAGGAGAACGAACAAATCTTTCCTGGAAGAAGTGCGATGCTCCTTGGAAGCAAGAATGGCCAGACTTTGTCTCACCTACTTTGGTCATGTTGTCAGAAAGGACCACTCCCTGCAGAAGGATGTCATGCTTGGTAAAGTGGAGGGTCAGCAAAAAAGGAGAAGGCCCTCAATGAGATGGACTGACACAGTGGCTGCAATAATGGGCTCAGGTATAGTAAGGATTGTGAGGCTGGGGCATGACCGGACAGTGTTTCATTCTGTTTTACATAGGATCGCTAGGAGTCAGAGATGAGTCAACAGTACCTAACAACAATTGATTCCTTGCCATGAAAATTGAAGAAATTAGCATGTGTATCCATTGTTTCACTCTTATTTCTACCCAATTTTCCTTAGCAATGTTTTTTTCTTTTTTAAATTTTGTATTTCCATGGTTTATAATACTTACGTTTATAACATGTTTTATCAGCTCCAATTGTTCTCAGGATCAAGTCCAAATCCTATGCCTTAGTAAATAAAATCCTTAACCTCCTGGCTGCATCCTGTCTCGTTTGGCCTAATCTGTGATAAAAGAACTCTGCCCTTCTCACATTGATTGTGGCCTGTTATCTTAAAGGCCCTTTGCATATATTCTGGCAAATTCCTACTCATTCTTCATGACCCAGCTCTACTTCACCCTTTTATAGAAGCTTTCCTATCTCTGTGGTCCCCACAGCCCTCTTCCTACTTCCATTACAACACCGTTCATGTTAAATTTCAATGACAGGTTTATGCATCTACTTCCTGCAACAGGACTGTGCATGTCATTTCTGTGTTTCCAGGGTCATTTCCTCACACAGAATGAATGAATGAAGCAAGGAACAGGATAAAGTTTTAACAAAGAGATCAACTAATCCATTTGTGGTTTTCTTTTCTTTCCTAAACTGATTTTATTCAGCAATGCTTTTGCATGTTAAATGTCATTGGGCCTCTTTTGGTCTAGTTTAAATTGTCCTCACTTTGAATACTTTATCTACCTCTTTAGGGGAAATAATTGAAAGGGAAAATAATTTCTGTCTGTGTTGATGGTAACATTCACCTCTTCTACACTGAGCTGCAAGGTGAGGAAGGAGAAGAGAAACTTACATAGCTTCTTTTTTTTTTTTTTTAAATCAACATATACCATTTTAGAAATTTAAATAACAGGATGAAACCAACCAACTAATCAATTCACTGCCATCGAGTCAGATCCGACCCATAGCAACCCCTTCTTGGGTTTTCAAGGTGGTATTACTAGGGAAGTAGATTGCCCCATCTTCCTTCCTAGGAGTGGCTGGTGCTTTGAACCGCCGGTCTTCTGGTTAGCAGTCAAATGCCTTAGGCACTATGCCACCAGAGCTCTTATCTCTGTGATGCTGCTTATTGGTCCAGTTGTGAGAATTTTGGAAGAAAATACAAGAACAAAATGACTAAATCAATGAAAAATTAGAAATGATTCTAAATCTACAGATAGAAATCCAGAAGATTAATATTAAATTGTCAGAAATAGATAACACATTGAAAGGGCAAAGGAGTAGAATTGATGCCATGGAAGACAGAATTAATGAGACTGAAGACAAA
>NW_006921630.1:15023696-15063493 GCF_000298275.1 Orycteropus afer afer
AGACAGAAAATAACAAATGCTGGTGGGGATGTGGAGAGATTGGGACTCTCATACACTGCTTGTGTGACTGTGAAGTGACACAACCACTGTGGAAAGCAATATGGTGATTCCTTAGAAAGTTGGAATTGTAGATACCATTTGACCCAGCAATCCCATTACTACGTGTATATCCTAGAGAGGTGAGAGCCAGGATAGGAACAAATACATGCATGCTCATGTTCACCACAGCACTATTTACAATAGCAAAAAGATGGAAACAACCTACGTGCCCATCAGTGGAAGAGTGGATGACCAAACTATGGTACATACACATACTGGAATGCTATGCAGGACTAAAGAATAAGGTAGAGTCTGCAAAACACTGCATAATATGGATGAACTTGGAGGACATTATGCTGAATGAAATAAGTCAAACACAGAAGGACAAATATAGTATTAATTCATTGTTGTGGAGGGTCAAGGAAAGGTTTGTATATGGAGGGAATCTTTCTTTGTTGGTTGCCAGGGTGGGAGAGGAGGGGAGGGAACACTGGAAAAAAAATGCAATGACCCATGTCACTTTAGTTTTGTGTATTTCACTGTACGTAAATTATATTTCAATAAAATGCATTTAAAAAAAGTTTGCTTCAAAAACCTGGTTTCTGTATCACTTCATGGTTTTTCAGGTAGTAAGGAAAATACTGGAAGAAAATACAAGGTAATACAGTTACCAAAGAAAGAAAGAGTTTATGGATCAAATGTATTCAGAACTCACAAACTGTCATTATGAATTCATTATTCATGGCAAGCAACTGGGCAAGCAGCCAAACTATGGAGTTGTGTCTGTCTTTAACTTCATATATATGTATATTGTATTTTTAAAAATTGGCCTCCTATGTATTCTATTTCTGATTTGAGAGGAAAGCTTTTGCTTAGCAACCTGTCGTTTCTGCTTGGCTGATGTGTAAAATGGAAAACTGTGCAAATCACAGGCAAATAATTCCATCTATTAGAAGTGCTGAGTTACTGTTGCTGGTTTTAACTAATTTGACTTCTAACTTCGTTTAGTATTCCTTCTATGATAAAGACAAATTATAAAGCAGAAGTTGTATTATCATATTTACTAATTTTAAAGAACACATGTTGATTCACAAAAAGACATAAGTTAATATAAATATAAAGAATAATTCAAGGATTTTAAAAAAATTACCTAAATTTTGAAGTATATGTTTAAAGTTTCAGAAAGAAAATATTTGCATCTTTAAACCAGTATGGGAAAAAAATAAAATATATATACTGAATTCATGCTCTATAAAACTTATTAACAGGATTTTATACGTATTTTATTTATTCATTTAGATTTTTCACAAAGATCATTTGATTATTTGCCAGGCAAAGAAAGAGTAAGTAATATGGTAATGAGAGACTATATGGTGGAGAGAATACTTGCTGCTGATAACAAAAACTGACTGACTCTGACCAATTTAAGCTAAAAAATATTAATTGGAACTATAGAATTGGTAGGAGCTCTGGTGAGTAGTGCCTAAGGCATTTGACTACTAACCAGAAGGCTGGCAGTTCAAACCCACCAGCCACTCCTTGGAAGGAAGGTTGGGCAATCTATTTCCATAGTGATACTGCCTTGGAAACCCAAAGAGGGATCGCTATGAGTCGGATCTGACTCGATGGCAGTATGTATAGAATTGGTGGTGGTGAGATTCTCAGAATTGGTGAGATGCTGGAGAACCAGGCTTGGAAGTGGGCTAGAATTTTGGATCTCCAGAAAGCTTATCATCACCAGAGCCACTACTGTGTCCTGTGTCTCTCTGAACATTTAAAATCCCATGGGAAAGCACCTGATTTGCTGATTCCTCATAGCCTGCACCTTGGCTGTGTTGTTACTGTTAGGTACCATTGAGTCAGCTCTGACTCAAAATGACCCTATGTAAAACAGAACGAAACACTGCCTAGTCCGGTGCCAGCCTCACAATCCTTGCTATACCTGAGAACATCATTGCAGACACTGTGTCAGTCCCACTCGTTGAGGGCCTTCTCCTTTTTCGCTGATCCTCCACTTTACCAAGCATGACATCTTTTGTAGGGAATGGTCCCTTCTGACAACATGACCAAAGTAGGTGCAACAAAGTCTGGCCATTCTCACTTTCAAGGAGCATTCTTGCTGCACTTCTTCCAGGAAAGATGTTAGTTCTTCCAGCAGTCCATGGCACTTTCAGTATTCTTCGCCAACACCACAACTCAAAATCATCAACATTTCTTCGGTCTTCCTTGTTCATTGTTCAGCTCTCACATGCATATGAGGTGATTGAAAATACCATGGCTTGTGTCAAGCACACCTTAGTCTTTAAGGAGACATCTTTGCTCTTCAGCACTTTAAAGAGGTCTTTTGCAGTAGATTTTCTCAGTGCAATATGCTGTCTGATTTACTGACTGTTGCTTCCATTGGTGTTGGTTGTGGAATCAAGTAATATGTAATCTTTGACAACTTCAATACTTTCTCCAATTATTGTGATGCTGCTTATTGGTCCAGTTGTGAGAATTTTTGTTTTCTTTATGTTGAGGTGTAATCCATCCTGCAGACTGAAGTCTTCAATCTTTATCAGTAATCTTCAACTTTAAGTGCTTCAAGTCATCCTCACTTTCAGCAAGAGAAGTTGTGTCATTTGTGTATCGAAGGTTGTTAATGAATCTTCCTCCAATCCTGATGCCATGTTCTTCTTCATATAGTCCAGCTTCTCAAATTATTTGTTCAGCATACAGATTGAATAAGTATGGTAAAAGGATCCAACCCTGATGCACTCCCTTCCTGATTTTAAATCATGTGGTATCCTCTTCTTCTGTTTGAATGACAGCCTCCTGGTCTATGTATAGGTTCCTGATAAGCACTATCAAGTGTTCTGAAATTCCTATTTTTTTGATGTTATCCACAATTTGTTATCATGCACACAATCAAATGCCTTTGCATAGTCATTAAAACACAAGTAAACCAAGATCCATCTGACTTCAGTAATGATATTACTCATTCCATCACTTGTCTGTCAGTTTGTCCTACTGTGGTGGCTTGTGTGTTGCTATGAGGCTGGAGGCTATGTTACTGCTATTTCAAATGACCATCAGGGTCACTGATCAGTGGACAGGTTTCAGTGGAGCTTCCAGACTAAGACACACTTTGAAGAAGGAAGGAGGCATCCACTTCTCAAAGAATGGGCTGGTGAAAACCTTATAAATAACAGTGAAACACTGTCTGATGTATTACTGGAAAACTTTATGAATAGCCTTGAAACACTTTCTGATATAGTGCTGGAGGATGAGTCCCCAGGTTGGAAGGCACTCAAAATACAACTGTGGAAGAGCTGACTCCTCAGAGTAGAGGCGACCTTAATGATGTGGATGGAGTAAAGCTTTCAGGACCTCCATTTGCTGATGTGGCACAACTCAAAATGAGAAGAAACAGCTGCAAACATCCATTAATAATCAGAGCATGGAATGAATTTAGGAAAATTGGAAGTTATCAAAAGGAAATGGAACACATAAAGGATCGATATCCTAGGCATTAGTGAGCTGAAATGGACTGTTTTCGGCCATTTTGAATCAAACAACGCTATAATCTACTGTGCTAGGAATGACAAATTGAAGAGGAATGGCATGGCATTCATCATCATCACAAATAATGTTTCAAGATCTATCCTAAAGTACAATGCTGTCAGTGATAGGATAATATCCATATGCCTCCAAGAAAGATCAAATTATTCAAATTTATGCACCAAACACCAAAGCCAAAGACAAGGAAATTGAAGATTCTTAACCAACTTCTGCAGTCTGATTGAACAAACATACAATCAAGATGTGTTGATTATCACTGGTGATTGGAATGCAAAAGTTGGAAACAAAGAAAAATCACTGATAGTTGGAAAATATGGCCTTGGTAATAGAAATAATGCCGGAGTTTGCATGATAGAATTTTGCAAGACCAACAACTTATTCATTGCAAATATTTGTTTTCAACAACGTAAATGATGGCTATACACCAGACTTCACCAGATGGAGTATGCAAGAATCAGATCAATATGTCTGTAGAAAGAGGTGACAGAGAAGCTCAATATCTGATTAGGCCAGGAGCTGACTGTGGAACAGACCATAAACTGCTTGTATGTAAGTTCAAGTTGAAGCCAAAAACAATTAAAAGATGTCCACAAGAGCCAAAATATGACCTTGATTATATCCCCCTGAATTGAGAGACCACCTAAAGAATAGATTTGATGCATTGAACACCAATGACCGAAAACCAGATGAATTGCAGGATGACATCAAGAACATCATCCATGAAGAGAACCAAAGGTCTTAGAAAGACAGGAAAGGAAGAAAAGACCAAAATGGATGTCAGAAGAGACTCTGAAACTTGCCCTTGAGCAGAGAGTAGCTAAAGCAAATGGAAAAAACGACAAGATCAAGATAAAAGAGCTCAACAGATTTCAAAGAGCAGATGGAGAAGACAAAGTCAATTATTATATTAAAATGTGTAAAGACCTGGAGTTAGAAAACCGAAAGGGATGAACATGCTCTGTATTTCTCAAGCTGAAAGAACTGAAGAAAAAATTCAAGCCTCGAGTTGCAATATTGAAAGATTCTATGGGCAATATAGTGAAGATGCAGGAAACATCAAAAGAAGATGGAAGGAATACACAGAGTTACTGTACCAAAAAGAATTGGTCAATGTTATTCTATTTCAGGAGGTGGCATATGTTCAAGAACCAATGGCACTGAAGGAAGAAGTTGAAGCTACACTGAAGGAATTGGTGAAGGACAAGGCTCCAGGAATTGATGGGAATACTCATTGAGATGTTTCAACAAACGGGTATTGGGCTGGAGGTGCTCACTTGTCTATGCTAAGAAATTTGGAAGACAGCTAGCTACCTGGCCAACTGACTGGAACAGATCCATATTTGTACCCATTCCAAAGAAAGGTTATCCCACAGAATGTGGAAATTATCAAACAATATCATATGCAAGTAAAATCTTACTGAAGAGAATTCAAAAACAGTTTTAGCAATATATTGACAGAGAACTTCCAGAAATGCAAGCTGGATTCAGAAGAGGATGTGATATGAAGGATATCATTGGCTGTGTTAGTGGGGGACAAGGAAGGATCTGATCCCTTTGACTTCCATGGAGGCATGCACCTAGATTTACTAACCTGAACTCTGCATGGGAAATTTCCTTTCCTCAAAAGGAAATTGAGATACTATTAAGAAGAAGAGGATGCTAGAGATGCATATATTGATGTGTGTGTGTGACATATATATCACATATATCATCTCCATTACTGCATGCACAAACACTAATATATGTCTATTTTCCATTAAGAAGCCCTGATGGTGTAAGAGTTCAGCACTTGGCTATTAACTGAAAGGTAGATTGTTTGAACCTTCCTAGTGGTTCTGTAGGAGAAAGACTTGACAGTCTGTTCTTATAAAGATTATAGCCTAGAACATTCTGTGGAGCAGTTCTACTCTGTCACTAGGGTCACTATAAGTCAAAATTGGCTTACAACAATAATTGCCATTATAGTAGCTCTCTAGAGTCTGCAATAAACTCAATATGTGACTAGATTATTTCTTTCTTATATTCCTCACCTCTAAAGTGGATATAAAAATTATAAACTTTATTTATCTACTGGATATTGTAAAAATTATTGTTTAGTTGGTGGTATCTGAATCTTTGTAGCCTGAGATGTCATATGTAACTACAGTTAGAATTTATAAAGCTGTGGTATTTGTACATTTTCATATGCAATTTAAGTTAGGAGTTAATTTTTACAGTTTGAAGCTTTATTTATCTTTACAATATCCTTGAATATCAAGGAAATTGAGGAAATATATAGAATCAAATCAAAAATTAAATCAAGAAGAGATGAGGGTTGTTGAGTCTAACTTTTTACACAGGTAGAAGTAAGCCAAAAAGCCAATAAGCCTAATCATTCCTTTTACTTAACTGGATTTTTTTTAAAGCTTATTATACAGTGAAAGAAATTGCAATTATATCTCTGGTAAAATAATTGGCTTTCACTTACTTAACTGCCATCTATTTTCCTTATCCTTTAACCTAATATCATCATAATCATCATCATAATCATCATCATCTTCATCATCATCTCTGTAACAATTTGAACCTGACACTTGGAATATCTTGATAATGACCAGTGAAAATAAGTAACCAAGTTCCCCAACTCTTCCTTTCTGTGTTAGATTACAAAGTCAGCATCTGAAACAAAGGCCAAAATAGCAGTTTTAAACAAGAGAGAAGTTTCGCACAGAATAGGCAGCTTAAGTAGACTACGGTTGATAAGGTGGTTTCATATTATAAGGGTCCAGGCTCTTTCTATCCAGTGTCTCTTCTGTCTTCAACATACAGCTTCCATCTTGTAGTCTAATATGCTGCTCCCACAACTGCCACGTCTGCCGTCTAAGCAGTGGGAAATGGAGGACAAAAGGGAAAGTGCCTATCTCTTTAGTTTACATATCATTGGTCAAAACCTAGTAACATGGCCACATCTAGCTGAAAGACTAACTAGATAGCAACTAACTCATTGCTATCTAGTCAACTCAACTCATAGTAACCCCTTTTGGGATTCTAAGGCAGTAAATCTTTATGAAAATAGATTGCCCCATCTTTTGTCCTCAGAGCAGTGGATGGGTTTGAACCACTAACCTTATGGTTAGCAGTCAAAAGCCTTAGGCACTGTGCCACCAGGTCATAGTTGAGTGGTCATCTTCTTAGCTGCAGAAGGGTATACTGGAACTTTGTACTGCATTGGGCAAATCTGTTGCAAGAGACCTCTTTAAAGACCTCAGAAAAGCGAAGATATCTCTTTGACGATTAAGGCGCACTTAACCAAAGCCCAGGTATTTTCAATTGCCTCATATGCATGTGAGAGTTGGAAAATGAGTAAGGAAAACTGAAGAAGAGTTGATGCCTTTGAGTCGTGGTGTTGGTGAAGAATACTGAAAGTACCATAGACTGCCAGAAGAACCAACAAATCTGTCCTGAAAGAAGTGCAGCTGGAATGTTCCTTGGAAAGAAAAGTGGCCAGACTTCATCTCATCTACTTTGTTCATGTTGTCACAAGGGACCATTCCCTGGAGAAGAATATCATGCTTGGTAAAGTGGAGGGTCAGTGAGAAAGGGGAAGACTCTCAATGAGATGGATTGACACAGTAGTTGCAGTGATGGGCTCAGGTATAGTAAGGATTGTGAGGCTGGTGCAGGACTGGGCAGTGTTTCATTCTGTTGCACAGAGGGTCGCTATGAGCTGGAGCCGGCTCCACGGCACCTAACAGCAAACATAACACCATCTCATGACAAACATCCTGATTTTATTAAGTGAAACCATAAAATGTCTACTTACTAAAAAACAACAGCAACCCAACTGTCAATCTAAAGAAATAAGCCCTGAACTGAATTAACTAATATTAAAAATGCTGAGTGAAATTCTCACAGTGTCTGTTCTCTCCATATAAATTAAACTGATGTTGTTCAAAATATCAGGATAATCAATATTGTAGTAAAAAAGGGAATTGACCTGCTGGCACTCCAGAAATCTAATATCCTCAGAAAATGGGTGTTTAAGAGCATCTTCTACTGCTTTCAGACTCCTCATTTCACTGGCATGTTGCTAAAATCCTATACAAGTTATTTCAAATGATCCTCATAAAAGTACATGGTTATGTATCAAAAGCCTTGAAATCTTCTATTCTCTTACACCCAGAAATCCCACTTCTAATATTTTATCATAAGGAGAACATTGAAGATGTAGGAAAAGATTTATCTAAAAGATATTTACTGCAAAGTTGTTTGTTGTAGTGGAAAAATGGAAATAGCCTGAATGTCCCTAGAAAGGAAAATGTGTATATAAATTTTGTTATATTCATGTAACAGAGTGCTACATTGCCTTTAAAAATGATAGGTGCAGAAATGTATTTATTTTCATGGAAATTTATTCATAACGTATTATTAAATAAAATAAGCAGATCAGAAACAGTACTACAGTTTAATCCAAGATTTATAAGTTAACACACACACGCACACACATGCACTGCTGTCGAGTTGGATCTGACTCAGCGACCCCTCCTGGGTTTCCGAGGCAGTATCATTAGGGAAGTAGATTGCCCAACCTTCCTTCCCAGGCGTTTTAGCAGTCAAATGCCTTAAAGCTATAAATATTCTAGAAGAAAACAAAAACAAAAACCCGTTGCCTTCAAGTCATTTGACTTGTGATAACCCTACATGTGTCAGACAGAATAGAACTGTGCTACATAAAGTTTTCAGGGTTGATTTTTGGAACTAGAGCTCCAGGCCTTTCTTCTGAGGAAACTCTGGGTGGACTTAAGCCTCCAACCTTTTGTTCAGTAGCTCAGTGCATTAACTGTACCACCCATGGACTCCATCTTAAAGACGCTACTTAAAAACATGAAAAGTGGTTATTTCTGATGGGATTATAGGTCATTGTTTTCTTCTTTTTTGCCTTTTTATAATTTTGCAACTAAAACAAAAATAACTGGGTAATTACATTTTTTTTTTTAATGGAAAGGAAAGGAAAAGCTGTGTTCTCTTACCTCTCTGCCAGATGTAGAATAGTGCAGGAAGGCAGAGCTTCTGCCCACCTGATCTCCAGGGAGGAGCTTGCTCTGGAAGCAACCTTTCTCAAAGCCTCTCAAAGGTCACACCATTGGCAGTCACCCTTCTTCCACAGAGAAAGCTAGATTTTCAGATAACCTTAAAGTCTAAGTGCATGAGTTTTATTCAATAAAGCTGTAAGTCCAGTAATGATAAAATTAAGGCTATATCCCCAGCATCTAGCCAAGATTTTATACATAACATAACTTCCCCAGAAGTTATGCTCGTCCACTGTCTCACTCTGAATGGGTAAATGAATGATCAGATGGATGATATGGTGGAAGAGAAAAGAAGCTAATGTAATATTCCATTAAACAAGGCCCATCAAAGTAGAACTGACAGGATTTGGCCTAAGATATGGCCTAAGATGGAAGGAGAAGTGGAGTTAAAGATAGCACTGGATTTTGTGTATAGGGACAATGGAAAAAAAAAAATTAAGAGAAATTAGAAGTAAGAAGGATTAGCTTTTAGTTCTGAAAAGCAGTCATTATCTTTCAGATTTAGGTTGTCCATGTATAAGGAGACATTGAACAGTTTGTTGGAAACGAGAGTTTGGAAATCCAGAAAGAGGAGAGATATATTTATGGAGAGTTAAGGGTCATCCCATAGACAGGCTAGTTGAAATGGATACTTCGAAGGATTGAAAAGATTAAACTGAACTGCGTTTAGAGGGAATGAGCACAAAGAGAAGCTGGTGAAGGAGATAGAGAAACTCTCCTTCTCTCCTCAAGTGGGCCCACAGCATTTTGCTCATGCTCTGTCATCAAACTCTTCCACAGTGAGCTTAAAATGAAGTTCCAGTGTGGAAATTTTCAAACATATAAAAAAACTGAGAAAAATATAATGAACCCAATATATCCATCATCCAGTTTGCCAGTCAGGATTTAATCAGTAAAGCAGAACCACAGGATATATATGTGTGTCTGTATTTATTACAGGGATTTGACCTTATCAATTGTGAGTTGTGGATATTAGTTAAGCAGTTTCTGTAAGGCTGTTGTTTTTGCATCTGTTGCTAGAGTTTGAAGTCCACAGGGCAGGGCAGGCAGTCTGGAAGGGAAACTGAATATCAAGTGGAGGACAGCAAGAACAAGTTGGAGCTCACAAGCATGAGCTGGAATCTATGAGAATGGACTAAACCTCTGACTTTGGGGGTGTGGGTGTCCTGTAGAAGTCAGGGCTCTTTATTAAGGAACTAAACACACACATAGCTGGCTCAGGAGTTGGAGAAGCTGAAGTTCCAGGAGAAAGTGAAACAGTTACAGGTTTATCCACTGTCTCACACCAAGGTGGAAGCCAGTAGATAAATGATGACATGTATGTGTTACAAAAATGGCTTCAGCTTTACTTCTATACCCTCCAAATACCACACAAGAGCATCTCTCATGACACATCCTAACAGGAAACATACAGAGAAGGGAATTCTGGGACATGTAGTTCAGTCTATCCAAGATGACAAATTACAAAGCCACCACACCC
The DNA here is from genome assembly GCF_000298275.1 of Orycteropus afer afer. Taxonomy (NCBI): domain Eukaryota; kingdom Metazoa; phylum Chordata; class Mammalia; order Tubulidentata; family Orycteropodidae; genus Orycteropus; species Orycteropus afer. Next base: position 15,033,846 of record NW_006921630.1, read on the forward strand.
TATTTCAACATTTATTAACTCATGGTGACCATTATTTCATCAGTTCCTTCACCTATTTCCTGTCCCCCATCCCATAATATTGGGAAGAAAATCCAACGCATTTTATCATTTTATCTATTAACCACATTGTATTTTAAAAGTTGAAATTTTCTCTCTCTCAAACTGTGAGCTTCTTGAAGAAAGCATCCTTGACTTATTACGCTGTACCTCTCATATGGGTAACTTATTACTGCTTGTTGGCTGAATGGTGAATGATTTGTACATGATCAAGTAGTAGACTAGGAAGAACAAGGCTAAGGCTGGCCTGAAAAGACCTGAATTTCATTACTGGGAGACAAATATGAAGACAGTTACTAAAGTTAAACTTTAAAGCAGCCTTTGTGCTGTGGAACTAGGTTCAAGAGTTGCTGCCTCCAAAAAGTCTTTTTTACTCTTTTCCTCCTCATGCCTCTAGGTAAAAATAGCTACCTTTTTCTCTGTGCCCTACTGGTATACTTCATACATACTTTCACTATGGCACCTATACACTAAAGAGCCCTGGTGGCACAATGGGTTAGCCCTTGGCTGCTAACCAGAAGGTCAGTAGTTCAAACCTACTCAGCCACTCTGTAGGAATAAAGATCTGGCGGCCTGTTCCTATAAAAATTACAACTTAGGAAACAGTATAGGGTAACTTTGTCACATGGGGTCACTATTAGAATCGACTCCATGGCACAAAACAACAAACCCATACATTTTATTTTTAATTTGTTTATATTTATTTCCCTTCCTATTAGATCTCAGATCTTTGAATTAAAGAACCAGACTTTCATCTTTGTGTTCCCAAACACTTAACAGATACTTCAGAATTAATTGTTAAATTAATGAGAATAAGAAAAGCATATCCAAGCTTCTTAAAAAGCGTGCAATTAGAATAAGTTTACCAATATCATTAACTTGATTCTAGTTAATCAAGTGTGCAGATCTCAAAAGGCAGATTGGTTCCCAACTCAGATGGGGTGAAACAAACAGGAGAATTAAGAGGCTACAGCTGAGGGGACAAGTGAGCAGCAGACAAGTGAGCATCATAGGTCACTATGATGGGACAGATCTCCATTGCAAGTGATTAAAGAAAGAACAGAAAGATAGACAATAGAACAGCAACTGCTGACCACTCTTTTGAGATGCTTATCAATTTAAAGGTGAACAATAATAGTTATTGTTATTTTAGTTGTTTGAAAGAAAATGTAAATAGTTTTTAGGCAAAAAGAAGGAGTCAATGAAGAAAGATTAAAAATAGAAGATGTACAATGATGGTGATTCTCTGGGTAAAGGAGGTGGGGTGGTATCAAGAGCATATGTGAGATAATCTGGGAAATGTACACATATTTCTTAGAGGCAGGAAAGTGGGTGAAAATTCAGAGGAATCTTGAGCATAAGAAAGTTTTTGTCAGTGGCCTCCGTATCAATTACAAAGAATGAGATGAGAATAGGGCCTTGGATCATTATGGTTTATGAACAGGGAAAGTGTGAATGCAGTTGGCTAGGCTTGGCATTGATAGTAGTATGCGGTACTTGAATTTCTGGATCTCCATTGAAATTGGCTGTGTATGTTAGTGTTATCCTCGAAGAATTTTGTGTGGGAAAACACTGACTCTGTAGGTAAGATAAGAAGCTACACGTAAGTTACTGGGTTAATAAATAAATTAATGTCTTAGTGGTATTCTTTGAGGATAGGCTTGTTAATTAGAGGGCAAACTTTTTCCTTCAAATTTATCTGCATTTTAGAGAAAATAGGAAAAGTTGTGAAAGTTTATTACATACATTCATTCCTAAAAGCTGTTCTGATTTTAATCTAAAGTTAAGGATAAGGCTAGGACAGAGTAAGATTATAAAGGATCCAAGATTTGGACCTTTCCTCCAGTAAACAGTTCCCATCCAGTCAACCATTATTGTGCTGACCCCACGTGAGTCAGAGTAGAACTGTGCTCCACAGGATCCTCTATGGCTGATTCTTTTGGAAGTAGATCACCAATCCTTTCTTCTGAGGCACCTGTGGATGGACTCCAATCACAACCTTTTGATAAGTAGGCAAGGGCATTAACTATTTGCAGCACTCATATTGACTGTATAGGATAGAGCAGAACTGCCACATAGGGTTTCCAAGACTGTCAATCTTTACAGAAGCAGACTGCCTCATCGTTCTCCCATGGAGTGGTTGGTGGATTTGGACCACTGACCTTTTGGTTAGCAGCCAAATGCCTTAACCACTATGTCACCAGAGCTCCTAGACCTATCCTAGTCATATGCAATTTGAAGCAATGCAACTTAAGCCTGAATTAAGAATCACATTATTAGGGCATGTCCAAAACCAAGCTGGTCTCTGGAAGAATACTTTTTGGAGAGTTGCTGTTTGTCTAGAAAAATACTTTCTGGTGTGTGTCTTTCAGATCTTTCAAATACCTTTCTTACCAGCCCTGGGCCTTTATTACTGCCGGAGACCTTTATTACATTCATTTAAGAGGAGTAGTTTCTTTTGTTCTCTTTGCATTACATCTTTATGTATACACACACACACACACACACATACATATATGAACTCTGGACTGTCTCTTTTTAAACTATTGTAGGTAAAACAAATAATTTTTGCCTCCCTCACCAAGGTTCTTGTGAAAATTTCCCCTGAAGAAAAATGTTAGACTCTTCTGTTTTCATTATTTATTAATATTTTTCCACTGCTTTGGGTTCATAGCAATTAATTATATATAATTTTCCCATTATATCTAATATCTTCAAGGACAGTGTATAGTCTAATATTCAGAAGGAGTTAGAAACTATTTACTATGGCCTTTACCCTCATCAGAACAATGGAGGCACCACTTTTCTTACAAATATTATTTAAATTTTTGGTGAAAATATACACAACAAAACATTCAACATTTCAACAATTTCTACCTTTGTGATTCCATAACATTAGTTACATTCTTCAAGTTGTGCTACCTTTCTTGATAACCTTTTCCAAATTAACATAAACTGACTGCCCCTGACCTTTTCATCTAACCTTTGGAGTTGCTGTTGCCAATTTGATCACATGCAGATCGTTCTTTAAAAAAGCACAATATGGCGTCTGACAGTGCAGCGATTTCCCCTCGCCTTCTCGTCTTGCCGTGATGGACAATGCCTGCGAGTCGCCCACAGACAAAGGTGGAAAGACAGGGGAGTCAAATGAGACACCGCCGCTCCACTGGGTCCCAGAACCACCAACATGGAAGGAATCCCGGAGGAAACAGACGGGAACGGAGATGGTGACTTAAAAGAAACTGCGGTGGAGGAAGGCGAGCTGAAGAGTGAGGACTTCTCAGATTTAACAGCAGTTGAAAGGGAAGACTCAACATTACTTACTCCAGCAGCAAAAAAGTGAAAATAGATACTAAAGAAAAGAAAGAGACGAAACGAAAGTGGATGAAGATGAAATTCAGAAGATGCAAATCCTGGTTTCTTCTTTTTCTGAGGAGCAGCTAAACCGTTATGAAATGTATCAGCAGTCAGCTTTCCCCAAAGCAGCCATTAAAAGGCTGATCCAATCTATCACTGGCACCTCGGTGTCTCAGAGTGTTGTTATTGCCATGTCTGGTATCTCCAAGGTCTTTTTTGGGGAGGTGGTAGAAGAAGCACTGGACGTGTGTGAGTAGTGGGGAGAAATGCCGCCATTACAACCCAAGCATATGAGGGAAGCTGTTCAGAGGCTGTAGTCCAAGGGGCAAATCACCAACTCCAAGCACAAAAAAATCATCTTCTTCTAGGCCAAAATGTAGAAAGGTCTGTCACTGAAAGAAGAAGTACTAGTGCTAGTCTTCCTATTGCATGAGACTTTCCACACTGGTGCTTCAGTATATCAGTCACCAGATTTGATCATGATTTTAATATTTTCCTTAAAACCGATTTTTGTCAAACCTAGAAGATGGCATGCAGCCATGATTCATACTTGCCTTGACTAACTATTGGGAGCTCCTAGGCATTTTGAGGCATTTAATTCTTTCTTGGCTAGTTGAAAGAAGAAAGGTGCATGGGCCTTGAGCGTTCTCTGGACAATAGAGTTGCTTTCAGAGAGAGAAAACCCTTCCAAGAGAGCTTTTTGATGGTTCACACTGAAGCCTGGAGTTGGTATGATGCAGGTTGTTTCTTAAGTCTGGTTTTAAGTAGATGAAGCAACCAGAAACTTTTGACTTGTGATACACTACCATGAAGGATGCAGTAGTAGAAGAGTTGTCCTTGTAAACATCTAAGATTCTCCTAGAGATTTTGGTGTGTTAAACTGTTTTCCAACTCACCATAGGTATATTCGTTTTTTGATTGGAATGGAGAGACATTCTTTTTTGATGTCAGAGTAAAACTGGTCTTGACTTTCTTTGTGAAAATTTCAGTCCTTCTCATTGTCTGCTTGAATCATTAAAATGTTATCTCATGAAAGAGCACTTAAAGCCTGTTTAGAAATAAAAGGCTATATAGTTTGGGTTCCTCTAAAAAAACAAAAACAAAAACAAAAAAAAAAAAAAAAAAAAACCACACACACATACAATATTCAAAGCAAACATTCTTTACTAATTAACCTATTATTTGGTTTAAAGATGACTATTCAGAGGATAGTTTCTTTCTTTAATTAAATTAATTTATTTATAGTAATTTGGGTTAGCATTTACGTAGACAATTGGATTTCCATTCAACAATTCATACACGTTTTGTTTTGACACTGGTTGCAGTCCCCACAATGCAACAGTGGGCCTCCCATGACCTCCCATGGCCTCCTATGGTTACCATTTCCTTTCGTCTTTCTTTCCTACCCCTTCCTGCCTTCTGAGTTTTATCCCTAGGTGAATGCTGCCCTTTTGATCATGTATGGTTGATCTAATGAATGTGTACCTCCCTGGCATGCACAGACCTTATAGGCCTGTCTGTCCGTGGCTGAAAATTGAGCCGTAAGGGTGAGTTCAGTTCCAGACTTGCAGGGTGTCTAATGTTATGTTATGTTATGTTATGTTATTTGCTGTCGCAGGGTGTCTAAGGGCCATACATAGTCTCAAGGGTTCCTCCAGTCTCTATCAGACCAGTAAACTTGTTCCTTTTTAGGAAGTTTTGAGTTTTGTTCTACATTTTCCTCCAACTCTATTTAGGACCTCCTATTGTGATCCCTTTCGGAGCGGTCAGCAATGGTAGCTGGGTACCATCTGGTTCTACTGATCTCAGAGTTAAGGTGGCTGGGGTTCATGTAGTCCATTAGTCCTTTGGAATTATTTCTTCACATCTTTGATTTTATTCACTCTTCTTTGCTCTGGATGGGGAGAAACAAATAGTTGCACCTTAGATGGCTGCTCATAAACTTACAAGACCTTAGTCACTATTCACCAAGGTAGGATGTAGAACATAGTCTTTATGGACTATGTTTTGGCAATTGACCTCAGTGTCCCCAGAGACTATGGTCCTGAGTCTCTATGCCCAGTAATTGATTCCTTCAAGGTATTTAGTTATGGCTAAGAAGTTTTCATAACTTTGCCCTCCAGGGGATAGTGTCGGTTTAAAATTTAAAGTTTAAAGATTTCCTTACAGCAATAGTTACAGGGTTAAAGTCTGGAGTCCATGGGAGTTTCAAATTCTGTTCCACATTTTCCTCCTATTGAAGATTTTATAGAAAAATAAAATGGTAGCTTGGCATCATCCACTTCTGGTCATATGGAAAAGGAGGCAGTTGTCCATGGAGGCAATTAGACATCTATTCCAGTTCTTCCTCCTATTCCTGACCCTCTTCTTTCTCTGCTGCTCATGGCAAATAGGGACAAATTGTTGTACCTCGGATGGCCGCTGGCAAGCTTTTAAAACCCCAGATACTGCACAATGAACTAGGAAGTAGAATAGAAGCATTACATACACTATTACGCCAATTGACTGGAACGGCCCACAAAACCATGACCTAAACCTGTGAACCAAGAAAAAAATCCCATAAGGTATTTACATACATAAGCAGGATCAGCAGCTGCTCTTTTTTTGTTGTTATTACTGTTAAAAAACCCCAAAAACACAGCATTTGTCAACTGAAACTTTTTCAGATGTATGTTTTAGTGATATCAATTACATTAATTGTGTTGTGCAACCATTACCCTAATCAATGCCAGATTTCCATCACCATAAACAGAAACTCACTACTTCCCAAACAATGACACCCCCCTCCCCCCACCTTCCTACTACATTTCACATGAGTTAGTAGTCAGGACTTTTGATTGCAAATGACAGAAAGTAACCTGAACTCGAGTAGGCAAAATAGCAACCATATTAGCTCATGTAACACAGCTGCCAGAAGGGCAGGAACCAATGAGCCTGAGGATCTGATGGCATTAAAGAAAGGACTCACTTCCCTGTACCTTTTATCCTTATTTCTTTTTGCATGCTGACCTCATTCTTTCAAGCCTGTTTTCCCAACAAGGCTGGTATATACCCACCTTCTCTATCTGAATAAAAGGATGAGTTTTCTCTGGACCCTAATTAAAAAATCCTGGGAGAGAGGCTCATCTTTGTGGCAGGGGGTAGAAACAGTATGGCTAACGTGTAGGGTACTGTAATTGACAGCCATCATCAAAATTGCATAGTTGGTATAGAACAGAAGTTCCTCCAATGATGTATGATGTAGGGTCACCAAAGCAAATAAGCAAACACTCTGGAGTTCCTGGTTGTTGCAAATGGTTAATGTACTTGGCTATTGACTGAAAGGGTGATGGTTCAAGTCCGTATGAAGATGCCTTGGAAGAGAGGCCTGGTGATCTACTTCCAAAAAATCATCCATTGAAAACCCTATGGAGTTCAGATGTACTCTCACACACGTGGGGTCACCATGAGTCAGAGTTGACTCAATGGCAACTGCTACATTTGAATGCCTTTTAAAAGAGATTAAAGCAGGTATGAAGTGCTAAACAACAGACAGAAGTCTATTGTCAATTTTCAGTTTTACAAATATCAATTACTATTCTAGGTATCACAAAAGATATGAAAATAAAGAAGAGATAATCTTTACCCTCAAGAGGTTTATAATCTATGAAGGGAATAGAAAGTACACAGATAATAATGATTCAAGAGAGAATATACTAAACGTCACCAAAAAGATGCTCTTGAGTTCAGTGCAGTGGGAGAGATCATATTGATTTGAACTTATCAGAAAAGTCTAGGTAATTGGATTGGACTTTATGGAATGTTAAGATTTTGATAGACAGAGATGGAACTTTGGGCATGCGTTAAGAAGACACCCCATCTAGCTGATACCACATGTGGAGATGTCTTACTTGGGAGAGGTATGCAGAAGGTGTTTGGGAACTGCAAAGAATCTACCTGCAAATGGAAGACATGGCTGAAAGTTTTGGAGGTTTAATTATGGAGAACTTTAAATACTATATTAAGGAGTGTGTATTAATTAAAAAATGCACTGCCGTCGAGTCAGATCCGACTCATAGTGACTCCTCTTTGGATTTCCGAGGCGGTATCTCTATGGAAGTAGATTGCCCAATCTTCTTTTTGAGAAGTGGCTGGTGGGTCTGAACCTCCAGACTTCTGGTTAGCAGCCAAATACCTTAGGCACTACTGCATCAGAGTGCCCGTGTACTAATTGGTCTATAGCTAATAGCATAGCAAGGAGTCCTGGGGGTGCAGTTGGCTGCTAACTGAAGGTTGGTGTTTCAAACCCACACAGTGGCTCCACAGGAGAAAGACTTGGTGATCTGCTTCTGTAAAAATTACAGTCACAAAAACCCTATGGGGTAGTTCTACTCTGTCACGTGGGGTTGCTATGAGTAGAAATTGAATCAGTGGCACCTAATAGCATGGCAGTATCTGGAAAGAGAATTAAATTAAGTATCAGCTGCATTCTTCCTGGCAACATCTCTGATGTTAGAATATGTACAAAAGACTATACAAAAAGCTGGCAAATATAGCTTAAGATGAGAAAATTAAGCAAGAAGATAATTTTAAAAATATTAGATGTAAAATAAGGTAGTATCTCTCAAAGTGTGGCTTCAGGGCTAGCAGCATCAGTATCACTTGGAAATTTGTCAATAATTCAAAAGCTTGGGCACACCTCAGAATTACTGAGTCAGAATCTCTGGGAGTGGGGTCCTGCAATCTGTGTTAAAGTCGTCCAGATGATTCTGATGGATAATAAGCTTGAGAACCCAATGTATGATGGTAGAATGAAAAGTGGCCTCCCAAAAGATACTCATGTTCTAATCCCTGAAATCTATCAATGTTGTTTTATTTGGAAATACATTCTTTGCAGATGTGATTAAAGATTTTGAGATGAGATTATCCTGGATTATCTGGGTGGCCCTAACTGCAAGACAATATACCAAATCTGCCTGGTGCTCAGAGGTTGTATTTCTACATAGCTAGGAGATCATTAGGAAATGGGCACCAATAACTAGTATTGATTGCTCCATAAACATCATGTCCTTCCACTCACAGCCTGTACACATGTTAGCTCTTGGAAAGTAGCTTTTATTACTTACAAGAATCAGACAGCATACAACTGAAAACTTTCCATAATGAGCAGTGCCCCCTCAAGAACTGTCTGGGCAGAAATGATGACTCTTTTTTGCACACCCCACTTTTTGCCACCGGTGAGGGACTTAAATGGGAACCTACCTACTGCCAGTCTCCCTCTGGCCAGCTAGGTCCATTTAGGTAGATGGTAAGTGTGTGTTATGTATGCTTCATGTGCACCACAGCTGAGGAGACTAACAACTTCCTCTCCGAGCTATTTTAGCCTAAGTGACTAATTGCAACCCTGCTAACAAACATCCTTCTGCATCATGCCTCCTTAACTTCCTGAGGTGGTTAGCCCAGAACTGTATCTTTTTAATCTTGCTAATAAATGTCAGGCCTCAGTGGAGTGTGGTAGTTTGTTCTAAGGCCTAATGATGCCAAAAAGGAGAGGAACAGAGAAAACCATGACTGCCCGTCTTGTCTGAAGGATTTGCTCCTCACACAATTCAACAGGCATTTGCTGAGCATCTATCTACTGCATATCTAACTGTGCTCATTAATATGAGGGAACACAAAGAACGTCCTTGACCTCAGAGCATTTACATCTCCAGTAGGAAAGATTAATGTACTAGACTGCTAGATAAAAGGCTGGCTGTTCAAGTCCATCCAGAAGCATCTTGGATGAAAGGACTGGTGATCTACTTCCAAAACATTATCCACTGGAAACCCCATGGAGCACACTTCTACGGATACACATGGGGTCCCCATGAGTTGGAGTTGATGTGATGGCAAGTGGCTTTCTTTCTTTTCTTTTTTTTAAAATTATGATTTGAGTGAAAATCCACAGAGCAAATTCACCTTCCACACAGCAGTCCACACACACCCTATCTCATGACATTGACCACAATCCATCCCAATGCAACAGCTCCCCTCCCACTTCCTCCCGACAGCCATCTCTTCCCTGTGTCCACCCCCCATACACCCCCACCTCCTGAGCTCTCTCCCTGTGCACAAACAGCCCTTCTTTCTCCCATGATTGTTCTCTCCAAGGAGTGTATGTACCTCAGGTAAATGTTCAACTAATATGCCTGTCTTTTGTTTGCCTGGAAGCCACAGGAGTGGGTTCAATTCCAGACCTGAAGGGCAGCTAGGGGCCATAGACTCCATGGGTTCCACCAGGCTCTATAAGACCAGCAAACCTGGTCCCCCCCTTTTTTTTTTCAAATGATTTTGAATTTTGTTCCACATTGTTCTCCCTCTCTATCCAGGATCTCCTACATAGATCCCCCTTGGACTGGTTGACAGTGGTAGCCAGGCACCATCTAGTTCTTCTGGTCTCATAGTCGTATAGGCTGCAGGTGGTATGATGTATCAGTTGCTAGGACTAATTGTTTCCGTGAATCTTTGGTTTTCTTCATTCTTCTTGGCTCTGGATGAGGAGAGACCCATCGTTGCATCTAGATGGCTGCTTGCAAGCTTAGGTGGCTTTCTGTTAGGAAGGAAAGGCTTGTGTAAAAAATATAAATATATATGAGAAAGAATTTTTTGAAAATGCCACAATGTGGGAAGCTTCACGCAGAAAAACCTTGAAAAGTGGATCTGATTCAGAGAAGAAAGGTGGAAACGCATTCTAGAAGGAAAAAGTGTGTGTGTGTGTGTGTGTGTGTGTGTATGTGTCTGTGTGAGGGTGAGTAGAGGCTGAAATAACACATGGGTCCAGGAGAAAATGATAACCTGAGCTGATACAGTGTATGGGTCACTGAGTAATTACAGATAGACTTCCTTGTGCCTGTCCAGCCTCAGAGAGATACACAGAAACTGAGAATCTTGAATATTTCCAGTAAACATTGCACTCTAATAAAGTAAGGGAAAATCAGTAATCATGTTTAAAAATCAAAGCATAATTTAAAACATCCTCTCATTCTTTCCAATTCTCCTATTCTAGTCCCGTGGACATCCTCTGTGAATTTACAAGTCTGATGGTGTGTTTTCTATGTTTTCATTAGGGGTGAGTGCATGCACATGTGTGTATGTGAAAATGTATTTGAATACCTGACCATAAAGTTCCTTTTAGGAAAAGGAGTGTCTTTGTTTAGGGAAATATTTTAGGAGTACAAGGACATAGTCTGTAAGGAGACAAGAAAACCGAAGTTATGTTTACATAGCACAGTGATAGGAATTTGGGAGAAAGGATTAGCTGGGGAAAGAGAGGAAGGCAGGAATAGAGAAAGAAGGGAGTGAGCATAGGAGACCAGACCCTATGGCAAAAGAGTAGCTGGTAAGAAACTCCTGGGACCAGGGTAGTTGAAGGACTTTTAAGAATAGGGATATTTGCTTTATATTTTCAAGTTGGTTTTGGTGCTTCCATGAAATCTTCTCCATTGCCTTGAATCTTCCACAAAAGTTAGTTACACCTAAAACTTGAATGAGTGAGATTTTGGGGGAAGTAAATAAAGTGAGGGGTGTGTGTGAAGGGCTTAGGGCCATGTCCAGCATGGGGCAAAAGCAGTAATAGCATTTGTGCAATGGCAAGATGAGACATAGAACAAAGCTGGACTTAGTAATAATGGAGAGAAATCCACCTCTGGTGGTGCTGTGGTTGAGGCATTGGATTTTTAACCAAAAGATCGGCAGTTCGAACCCACCAGCTGTTCCACAGGAGAAACATAAGACAGTCTGTTTCCCTAAAGATTCACAGCCTTGGAAACCCTATGGGGCAGTTCTACTCTGCCCAATAGTGCCACTGAGTTGGAATAGAGTTGATGGCAGTGAGTATTACCCACCTACACTCCCTTATCCCTGAAGAATTAGGAAGTTTACTGGGGTTTCTTCTTTATACAGGATGGTGTTCCGGCCAATTTCATTTGAATCGTACAGGACATGGTGACCTCTGCATATATCTGGGTTAGTTACTTACAAAGACATTTCAGTGTCTGCTTCACTGAGCTCTGCTGTCACAGCAGAAAGGCCTTTCTGTTTGCTGAAAATCATCAGGCAAGTGAGCCAGTTCCTGGAGGAGGAGGTAGAGCTATATTGGCAAAGGCGTAGAGTCTCCAGAGACTGACTCAGGTTTGGCTTCTCTTGGCTCCAGAGTTTATTTTCTTTTTACCAAGGGATTAATCATGGCTTCCAAATTGGTCGGCCAGGATGCCAGCAGGGCTGGTTAAAGACAGCAAAATGCTGGGGTTGGGATTTTTCCATGCCCTGGTAAGTGATGTTCAGTAGGAAAATGAGTGGATATGATTCCTCCTTTACAGCTGAGGGTCTTCTAACTCCTTTAATTCATTCCCCTGTGTTGGCATTATGCTTCAGAACCCTTCTCTATAACAATCGAGGTGTTGTTGTTGTTGTTGTTATGTGCCGTCAAGTCAGACCCGACTCATAGCGACCTGTCCTTGGGTTTCCGAGGCAGTATCACTACGGAAGTAGATTGCCCCATCTTCCTTCCAAGGAATGGCTGGTGGGTTTGAACCATCAGCCTTCTGGTTAGCAGTCAAGGCCTTAGGCACTATGCTACCAGAGCTCCCACAATCGAGGTAAGATGCCTCAATTATTATTATTTTTTTCTTGGTCAATGTAAGAGTGAATTCATAGTGTTTGACTAATCAGATTTGGTGACTATTTGAATTAATATGACAACTATTTAATAAATGACCAGTAAGTGCTAGGGTAGGAACTCAGGTGGTGTAGTGCTAAGGCATTTGACTGCTCACCAGAAGGCTGGTGGTTCAAACCCACCAGCCACTCCTCAGAAGGAAGACTGGGAAATCTACTTCTGTAGAGATCCTGCCTTGGAGACCCAAGGAGGGGTTGCTATGAGATGAGTCCAACTTGACGGTAGTGAATTTGGTTTTTGGTTTTGGAAGTGCTAGGCTACGGAAGCCTGAATTTGATATTTCTAGGGAGGTCAGGAACTCTTGACTGCCTGAGTTAATTCTGACACATAGCAACCCTATAGGACAGAGTAGAACTGCCCCATAGGGTTTCCAAGGTTATAATCTTTCCACAAGCAGACTGCGTCATTTTTGTCCCACATAGCAGCTGATGGGGTTTGGGGGATCAAACTGTTTACCTTTCAGTTAGCTCCTGGGTGTTTAACCACTGTGCCACAAGGGCTCCAACAAACTTATTAGAGCACACTTTTTTCAGTATATTCATATATAGTCAATGAATCAACACAGTGTGTTCTTGAGTCCTACAGTGACCTCATAGGAGAAGTCTTTACAGGCTGAGGCAATTATGTTTTTAGTATCATTTGTTGAGCTATGTACCATAAATATAGCTTGATTGTTTTGCACTTGTGGGAGCTCTGATAGTGTAGTGCCTAAGGCATTTCACTGCTAATCAGAAGGCTGGTGGTTCAAATCCACCAGCCACTCCACGGAAGGAAGGTTGGGCAATCTACTTCCATAGTGATACCACCTCAGAAACCCAAGGAGGGGTCATTATGAGTTAGATCCCACTCAACGGCAGTAAGTTTTCTTTTTTATAAGTACCCAGACAGATCACATTTTCCCACTGATGATAAAGATGCTCTTGAAAACACTATAGTTGATTTTTAACAGAGAACTTGTTTTCAATTAGATGGAATTACTTTAAGTAATTTGTGATTATTATACTTTAGGATTTAATGTACCAGGTATTTTCCTTTATATTGACAAGAATAACCTGAAACTGGAGAAAGTTATATTAATCTCACAAAGAGATTTACATTGTGAAAAGAAACATGTGACAGATCTGTCATGCTATCTTTTCATTTATCAGCCTTTCTTTCGAAGTCGTAAAGCAAATAGAAAAAAGAAACAGCTTATCATATGATAAGTCATATTGCTTTTTGTACCCTGATTAATGTCCATCACTTCAATCCTTTGCTTTACATAAATTTGTGTACACAACACGTATGGACTAGCATTACTCTAATAAGTGCTGTGCTTAAAAGATAGATAAATAGAAAGATAAATAAATAGAGTCATAGAGAAACCAAAAAACCAAACGGGTGGTTGTCAAGTTGATTTTGACTCATAGAGACTCCATGTGTTTCAGAGTAGAACTGTGCTCCAGATAGTCTCCAGTGTCTTGTGATCTTTCAGAAGTAGATTGCCAGGACTTTGTTTTGAGGTACCTGGGTGTAGATTTGAACTACTAGCCTTTCAGTTAGTGTCAACTGCTTAACAATTTTTGCCACCTGAATCTCCCTTTCTCACTCAGCTCCTGAACCCCACTGCTGCCTGATATTCTACTACTAATATATTATTCCACTGAGTAGTAACAGTTTGTTTCAGTTATGTTTTGTGTATATGTTTCAGTGAATTATTACGCTACCATAAGGAATACTGATGATCAGGAAGTATGGTATATTCAAGGGGCATATTTTCAACTCTGTGCCACTCATCTGCCACTTAAAATTACTGGGAAAGAGTGAAGCCAGTCAAAAGTCCATGCAATTCCCACTAACAAGATATAGGACACTGAACAACAATGGTAAATATCAGGATTATTAGTTTTGGACTGTGCTTGGAGAGATTATGAGTACACAAGTGAGTACAAAATTGGCATGTAAACCTGAATATCTGAACCTGGGTTTTAGAGTTAAAGAGTCTAGATACCAATCACTTTATGGGTTTCCTGAACCATTGGCCTTTGTAATAATTAAAGAAAGTGAGGATGGGACAATGTTAGGGCTAGAAGGCTTCTGTGATATTTTCCTTAGAAGCTCAGCTAGATTGCTTCAATTGAAACTACTTGAAAAAGCTGTTTGAAAAAGCTACTAGAATGGCTGGACAGTCATAGTGGTGTCCATGAAGGCAGAAGAAAACAGGATTACCAAGCTAAGTCAAAGCCTACTAAAAATAATATTGAAATTCAGAGTTAGAAAGAGCCTGCTTGAGAAGTCATCGGGCCTACCTCCCCAACTGCTCTATCTCTTTACAGCTTCTCTTAACAGTGACTGTCCACTTGACTTGAACACCTTCAGTGACATGTTGTTGTTGTTGTTATGTGCTGTCAAGTCGGACCCAACTAATAGCGACCCCTCCTTGGGTTTCCGAGGCAGTATCACTATGGAAGTAGATTGCCCCATCTTCCTTCCAAGGAGTGGCTGGTAGGTTTGAACCGCCAGCCTTCTGGTTAACAGTCAAGTGCCTTAGGCACTATGCTACCAGAGCTCCCTTCAGTGACATGGAATGACCTTAAATGCTCCATTTGGGTAGTAGCTTTTGTAAGCATATTTATCCATGCTCTACACTTATAAAAAAAAAAAAAGGACATCCCTTTTAGCCTGGTAGCCAAGCAATCTTTTCCTTCTAGCTATCCTTGTATGAGATTTTCCTATTTTTAAAACAAAAGGACATGTTAGGTATAAGAGGAGGGTATAGAATTGCAAACTAAAGTCCTGACTTTAAGGACATTGTAGTCTAGTAGAGAGAGGTGCTAACACACACACACACACACACGCACACACAGCTGTGAGGGGTCAAGGAAACCTCAGAGAAGAGATGTATATGAACTTAGCCTTGAAGTATGGGTATAATTGATACACTTTTCTGAGAGTAGCCTAGAAAATAAGCAAGAATTCTACCACATGGGAAAATAACTAAATAGGATTCAAGTTATTTGCTTAAGGACCCCATTTCCCAGGAAGCAACATTGGGGAGCTTCCCATTTAAGGACTTGTTCTGGAAATGTAGATAATTGTATCCTTAGATTTTTTGAAGATGTTGGTAGTACACTTTTTCAAAAGAAGATTTCTACTAAATGAAATTTCCTGTCTCTGGAGTAATTTTTTCCTGCCTAGAAGAAAGGAAGTGAATAAAGCTCCAGAAAACAACCTTAAACTATATGTTTTGAAAAAGTATCCAAAGAAAACATTTTCTAAGGGTGCTTTTGTTCAGAAATAATAACTGACACACATATACACACAAACACAATGAAAGAAAAAAATGGTGAGCCACCTAAATTTTGTCCTAGAGTGTAGGAATGACATCTAAGAGGGAGAACCTTGACATATTTGACTGGCAGAGGCTTTGACATCTTAAGTTATTAGCTTTGTGTTCTTCAGTTATGGGTTGCTCATGGCCTTAGCGGAAGCTCTCTTGCCATCTTCCCCCGCTCCCACTGGACTAGTCCAGGCCTGGGTCTGCATTGCCTGTCTGGGTTTGCTTACTGGGGATAGAGGAGGATATAGGGCCAGTGGCTGTGCTATGGCTAGAATGCTCAATCTTTGACCGCTGACTCACAGGATGACTGGGCCAGCTCACTTCCTCTGCTGATGTTTCTGTTCCTTTATGTACAGTGAAGCCCTTGCAGCCTCATAACTTTTCCCCATGCCAGGGGAATGAATGTGCATACTAGTAAGTGTGCTTTGAGATAAGAATGAAATGGAGATCCGTTCTTCTATGTTTCATACAAAACCCAGAATCACTTTCCTTCCCTCCCATTACTGTTAGCGTTGTGGGAGATTCCATCAGAGGTGAATAGCAGTTTTCTCAATGTTGATTTTCTTATTGCAGGGTGAGAACTGAATCTTGAGCTAACCAAGTTATATCCCCATACAGACTTACCTTACTCACAGCTACGAGAGCAACTGGGCCAATTGCCAGAGAGCTTATTTTACTTATATGGCCTCCCCAAACAGGGGTTTCTTCCTTTTTAAAGAACTTTTTATTATGATTTGGGTGAAAGTTTACAGAACAAATCAGTTTTCCAGTCAAAAATTCACACACATTTTGTTTCATGTCATTGTTTGCACTCCCTTCAATGTAACATCACTCCTCCCACTTCCTCCCTGTGTTTCTTGTTTCCAATCCTTCTCTCCAAATTCTTCCTGCCTTCTGAATTTTGTCCTTGGACAAATGCTGCCTTTTTTTTTTAAATCTCAAATGGTAGATTTTTCTAAGGAGTGTGTACCTTCCTAAAGTTATTCATCTTGTAGACCTGTCTATTGTTTGACTGAAAATTGAGCTACGGGAGTTAAGTTCCAGGGCCAAAGGGCAACCAAGGGCCATAGTCTCAGGAGTTCTGCCAGACTCTGTCCAACCAGTAAGCCTGGTCTGGCTTGAGTTCAGTGCACAGAATTGTTCTTATTCTTCTGTATACACAGAGGTGCTTTGCTTTATGCTATAGGCTGTTTATTGGATGAGTTTTGTGAATATCAGTGTTAATAAACAAACTTTCTTCCTCAATTGAAATGACTGATTTAGGACAATGTTTTCTTTGTTTTGAGCTGGACTTCTCAGGTCAGGGTAACAAAGTAGGAAGAGCACCAAAAAAAAAAAAAAAAGAAATAGGAGATTTAGCTTTGAGTTCTGGTTATACCCCTAATTAGCTGTGTGACTTTTGGCAAATGATACTCTAAAGTACCATGGCTCTATGGCATGGCCATGTGGGGCCTCAGCTTCCTTACCTTTAATATTTTTGATTCGGATTAGATGACTTTTATGGTCCAGCTTGCCGACTCGATGGCAAATAACAACAACAGCAACATGGAATTCTAATACAATTGCACTATAGATTACTGCAATTGGAGCTTTAAATATCTTGTTTTAAGTTTTTCCATAAGGAGTTTATAGCAACAATCTCCTACTATTGGGATTTATTCTGAAAAGTGACTATATGAAGGTTATACAATAGTCACATATTTTAAAAGGAGATTCTAAACTATAATTATAACTTGTCTTTTCTAGTAAAATATTTGACCATATATTTCCAGCATATTGATAAACATTCTGTACAACCTGGTCCTGCATAACTTTGTAGCCCCCAGACTTTTCCCCGCTCACTTTCTTGGTGATTTTATCTACCTTACAGGTTTAGATACCATCTATATGTTGATTCCAATAAATTTATATATGTATTCAGCCCAAACCTCTCTCCTAAATCCAGGGCTCAGATATTTCACAGTCTGTGCCATCTCCACTCAGATATCTAGAGATACTGCAAGCTCAATTTGTCCAACCTGGAACGCCTGATCTCTGTCACCTTCCCAACCTCCTTCTCCCATAGACCTCCCCATCTCAGTGTACAGCAACTCAGAACTTGCAGTGACTCAGGCCAGAAACCTGAGTGCTATCCTTACTTTCTCCCTTTCTTATGTAATCAACTTAATGCCAACTAATTGTTCTCCCTGCTTTCTGCCCTTGTTCTCTTATGAATCATTCCCCAACTGGTAGCTAGAGTGATCCATTTAAAAACAAAGCCAGAAATCATGTTTCTGCTCTGCCCAAAGCTCCTTAATTGCTTTCTGTATCACTCAGAGCACAAGCACAAGCTTGAAAAATCTTGGCCCCTGTAACATTTTCAATTTCATCTCTGCTTCTCTCCTTTTTTTGCTTACTTTGCCCCTGCCACATTGGTCTCCTTGCTTTTTGAACTTGCCAAACATACTTCTGCCTCAGGGCCCTTGCATATGCCATTCCCTGCACTACAGTGTTCTTTCTGTGAATATCTGCACAGCTCAGGAGCTTCACCTCCTGCGGTTCTTTGTTCAGGTGCTGTCTTCTGTCTAAATTCTCTCCTGAGGTGCTCCCACCACCCACTGTCCCCTGGCATTCCCTATCCCCTTTTCTATGTTTTTTTTTTTTTTTTCCTCTATAACTCTTGTCATCAACTAATTTAGGATTCCTCAATTTTGGCACTATTGGTATTTTGGGCTCGGAAGGAAGGTTGGGCAATCTACTTCCATAGTGATACTGCCTCAGAAACCCAAGGAGGGGCTGCTGTGAGTCGGATCCAACTCCACAGCAGTGAGTTTGGTTTTTTGGTTTTTTGTTGAGAGTTTCCCTGTGCGCTGCAGGATGTTTAGCAGCTTTTCTGGTTTCTCCCTACCAAATACCAATAGTGGACCCCTCCCCCGACCAGTTGAAGAAACCAAAAATATCTTCAGCCATTGTCAAATGTCCCCTGGGGTACAAAATCATCCCTGGTTAAGAACTACTGATTTAATACAATATGTATTTTATTTATTTATTTGATCATTGTTCCTCCCCTCCCTACCACTTGAATGTGTCCTTTATGAGAATAGGAATTTTTGACTCTTTTATTCACTACTTTGTTCCTTGGTTCACTTTATTTATTTATTTATTGCTTTATTTTAGTTTATTCACTGCCTTGCTCCTACCTTGTTTGTCTGTGTTCATTGAGCTCTGGCCACACCGGACTTTCTTCTGCCACTTGTATATGACCAGCCCATTTTCATTTTCTCACCTTTTTCTCTCTGTTCCCACTGCATGGAAAGTTCTACCCACAGGTGACACATGGGCAGACCCCATCTTGTTACTCAGGTGTCTCTTCAAATGTCACTTGCTTAGAGAGGCCTTTCCTGATCACCCAGTCAACATTGCCCTTCTTCCCATTCAGAGTTGCTCTCTATAAGGTTACTCTATTTTAGTGTCTTTATTACATTTATCTTTGAAATGACCTTGTTGGTTTATATGGTTGGTTGGTTTCTGTCTCTCCCCTTCAATGAATACTCCCTGACTACTGGATCTTATCTGCCCTGTTCATCAGGGTCCTCAGTGCCTAGTACAGTTCCAGGCCCATAGTTTGTGGAGCTATTGAAAGCATAGCTCCCCCAACCAATTTTGGGGTAGAAGAGATTTTCAATACTTAGAAGTTAAGGGTTGTTCTGTCAGGGTTAAGTTGCAAAGAAGAGAACCCACTCTATCTAGTTTAAGCTGAAATGGATTAATTACAGGATGTGGTTCACAGAATCATTCAGAAGGCTGACAGAACAGACTCAAGGTTGGGCTTTCACGACAGCCTTGAATGCTACACACTGAGTGGACCAGGAAGGGAGACTGCTGTTCTACAGTCAGGAGACCTGTAGCTGAACTGAGAAGGTGACATGCCTGCTGCTGGCAATGGCACCAACTCCATGGCCAGGATTAGGAAACCAGTGTGAGAAGGAGGCCAGCACTATCATGAACTATCGTGATCAGGAAGCTGCCCCAGAAGAATAGGATACCGCCAGTCTAGTGTCAATAGCAGAAAGAGCAAAAGCTGCAAAGCTTGTCCTCTACCTCATTTGCATCTTCCCTATCCCATGCCAGCCCATCTGATTGGTGAGGCAAATTAAAACTAAAACCCTGGCTACCAGGAGGTCTGCGAGATGTGGGTTTTAGTTTTCCAGTCTCTGTAGCCAGCACAAGAAGACACTTTGGAAGGAACCTGGACTGAATGGTGAGGGGCACTCCAACATACACAGGTGTGGTGATAGACAACTGATTAAAACAAAATGAGCTAATCTTGTTGATCATTTCTGCTTTGTAATGACTTCACACTAAAAATAAGCCAAGCAGTCTTTTGAAGATGATACTGGTGGGTAAATTAATACAATTTTAGGAATACTTGATTTTCCCTAAAGATATGACTGTATAACCTTGTGACTAGAAACAGCATCACCATTCCTAAAGATGAACCAAGCTCAATAAAGCCATGGTCTGAGCTCTTCTGGGGAATGAAACTATTTGTACCTAATAGCTTTATAAGAAAGTATGAAGTCATTCAGCCTAGACACCATTTTTCACAACTGGTGATGCACATCTTTTCCAGCATTAGGGCAGTGCTTAAACTCAAGCCTTTGCTGTTAGTTGCCGTTGGGTTTGCTACAATTCATGGCAACCTTGTGTACAGCAGAACAAAACACTGTCCAGTGCTGTTCCATCTTCACAGTCATTGGTATGTTTAACTGCATTGTTGTGACTACATTATAATTCTGTTTGAATCAATTTATGTTATATTTTCTAGATACATAGTAAATGGAATCACATTAAATAGTATTTTTGAGGTCAAAAACCTTAAGGAGGACTTAAGTTGCACAGAATCTCAGATTGGGTAGTTTTGTAAAAATAAATTCAGGGAAGGAAAAGTATATAATCTTTCCTGGTATTGGCAAAGAAAAAAAATCCATTATTTGATTTCTTTTTTATTATTTGAAATCCATAGACATATATTTATTTTTATGAATCTGTTTATTTTCATAAAATATACTGTATACATTATACTGGGATGCATACAACAATATTTTTTCTTTTCCTTAATTCATAATATTAGGAAGATAAAAGCTACAAGTTAGTATTATTCTTAACTTTTCATCTTCATGCTTTTCAATATAAGTAAAACCTCATTGCAATTATGGATGTTGTTGGTTTATCCATTTTACACCTTTTACAATCTAAGTTTAAGTGGAATCAATATGAAATAATTTCTTTCATTTAAAAATTTAAAAATATTTAGTTATACAAAAAGCTACTCATATTTAGCTATACAAAAACCTAAACAAAGTTTTAGAATGTGCTTTTAAGAATGGGATTTTATCAAATTTAGGAAACTTTAAAACTAGAGATAGCTTAAAGATTTCTTCATTTTTTCGTTCCAATTTACCTTGTGAGGACCAGTGAAAAACTAGTTACTGTTGCATCAACCCTGACTCATGGTGATCCCATGTGTGTCAGACTAGAACTGTGTTTCATGAGATTTTCAATGGCTGATTTTTCAAAAGTGATCATCAGGCCGTTCTTCTGAGGTGCTTCTGGGTCTATTCAAACCACAGCCTGTTGGTTAGCAGCTGGGCACGCTGACCATTTGCATCACCCAGGAACTCCAGCTCTTTCAATGGTTACTCTTTATTGAGTGCCTACTGTGAAGAGGCCTTGAATGTTTTCTTATTTAATCCTCACAGCCTTCCTATGAGTCATATTGGACACTAAGTCATATTGGAGTCAATGTGGACACTAAGCCTCAAAGATGCCAGGCTAGGAAAGAAGAGTCAAGAGCTGGGATTAGAAATGAGGATTTGAACACGCCTTCCCAACTTCAAAGCCTACTCCTTCTTCTACACCATTTATTCACTCATTCACTCGCTCAATTAATAGTCCTTGGGTGCTTACTACGAACCAAACATATACTGTTTTCTGGGGATTAATAGATGAGCCAAAAAAAAAAAAAGTACCATCCCTACCCCTGTGAAGCTGAGAATCACTATTTCATCCAGATTAGCTGCTTATTCTGAAATTTTCAGGTAAGGATTCACTCTCTACCAACACAGATAAGAACGTAAACTTTTTTTTTTTTTTTTTTTTTAGATGAGCATTTCATAAATAATTCCCATGTGAAAGAATATTAAAATTGATTACCAGGAATAGATTATATGTGTTCGCCTAGAGAGTTCTTGATGACTTCAAGATTAATGAAGCACAGAAATTCATTAGAGAGACTGATGCTTGGGGAAGACAAGGCTTATCTTTTACAAGAGGCAGAAGCAATGACAGAAATTGAATTTGTGTCAGGAAGTTTCAAGTATTTAAGATATTTTGTAATAATGTTTCTAGGGTACTAGAAGCTGGTGCACATTGGCCGACACTGCTCAGAAGCCATTATGTGCATCACAGCTTCCACCTCAATGCCTAGAGGGCCGGTAGGCCATCCACACAATTGCAGAGGACCAGGTCTATTAAATGTGTATGAATATTCTTCACTTCCGCACACAAAAATATTTTTTTCCTATTGGTAGATCGTCTATTGCCCTCCTTTTGATAGAGACACCAACCAAACCAAACATAAAACAGTTGCTGTGGAGTTGATTCTGACTTACAGCAGCTTCGTGTGTGTCAGAATACAACTGTGCTTCATAGGATTTTCAATGGCTGTGAACTTTTGTAAGTAGATTGCTATGGCCTTCATGTGAGGCACCTCTGGGTGGACTTGATCTGCCAACTTTTTGGTTAATAGCCAAACACTTAACCATTTGCACCACCTAGGCGGGATAGAAGCACAGGTAGAGGGTATATTTCACTTTGCACTTTACCATAAGAAAAACACCTCGAGGACAATCATAAATGGTTGGTATTCAGCCTCACTCGTGAGGAGTGAGTGCTATGGGGTGGCAGGGACTGTGGAACCCTGGAAATAATATGATTTGCCTAAACTGTTACTCAGCTCATGCTGATTATTGCCATGAAAGAGGGTGCAGTGGTGCCAGACATTTCAATTTTAAGAGAAAAACCAAAAAATTTGAATTATTTATGTGAAGTTGCCTGATTTAAACATTGCCAACTAATTTATATTTTAAAAGCTTTTGGGTTAACATTTTTAAAAAGATTGTCCAGCCTTCCCAGTTTGCCTGGAACTGAGGGGTTTCCTAGGATGTGGGGCTTTCAGTGCTAAAATGGGCAAATTGGGATGGTTGGTCATGGATGTGGAAGACCAAGGAAACATCTGTATAGGCTGAATCAAGCCTGTAGCTTGTGACTTGTGTTGAATAGGATAGCAAAGTAGAAAAGGGTACACACAGACATATTTTCAAAGGAGGGCGAAGATATTTTATAAAAGAGAAAGGCTATGTACATGCGTGGACCAGAGCATGACAAGTGTGTTTGCTTTTGTCCTCCCCCTATCAATGGCTGCAGCCAGGTTGCAAACAATTCCAATTAGCTGGCTGCAGTGCTGCTGTATCATTCTTTTCAGCTGCCCATACCAAACTTTGTCCAATCAAGAGACACACTGGGGAGAGAACTCTTCCTTGGAGAGTGGGAGATTCAGAGTGTAAAGGGAGAGGCTGAGTTTTCTGAAAGACTGCCTATGAACAATTAAAGGAAATGGTGAAAGGTTATTTGGAATTTTCTCAGATCCTAGTATTTTCATTTGACTTAAGTCAGCTGTGGCTGTCAGGGTTAATTTTTTACAAGCACTGCTTTAAAAAAAAAAGTGTTTATAGAAAAGTAGCATGGGAAAGGATCTTAAATACCACCTTGTCCAAATCTTCCAATGGGAAATTAAGGGTCAATGTCCCACAGCTAGTTAGTGCCAGAATAGTACAACCTGGGCTTGTATGGAATGACGTAGGTGTTGCCAGTGGAGAAAAGGGAAAGTAACACAGCTGTTCTAAGATGCATTTCCAGAACAATAAACACAGTTTTACGATATAAAGGAAAACAGCCATTCAAATCTAAACAACATCTGAAGTTATTTCATACTCTGCCTTTTGTTTATTATTTGATTCATTATCAAATGATAATGAATCACTGAGTGCTCATATTTCTGAATCTTATGCAAATTGCATAAAATGAAGGACAGAGAAACTTAAAAGAGAATCCTCTATCAGAAAGTCTACTAGGTTGTATCTGAGCCATTTCATGTGGGCAGTACACATTTCAAAATAAAACCCGATCATTTGCAAAATATAGACAAGGAAGCTTAAAAAAAAATCTTTCCCACCATCATTATCCACTGGCACATAATTAGCTTCATTCTCTAATTCCAGCTGCATCATTCCTTCGTAAGAGGATTCTTTTTGAAGTCAGAGAATGAACTCTGCAGTGAGGATATGCCTGTAGGCCAATATAGAACAAGTTAAAACAGGGCTGATTGTTATCTTATTACAGTTGCGTGCTGCACCAGCCAAAGAATTTACTGGTCATATTTACAGTCACATAGAGACATCATTAAGACTCACAAATTCCTTCTTTGAATAATTAGAATTCTCTTCAATTTTCCTTGCTCTATTTTTGACCAAAATTAAATACACAATTCATCTTTGTGTCTGTTTATGTAAATTCCTACGAATCTCAACAGAGTAACCTAGAGGTGATGGCTCAGAGTATGAATGTCACATCCACAGACCACATAGACCAGACTAAGTTCTTTCAAGACTCTGAGAGATCTTTGGAGGCTGGAGATCAGTGGTGACACCATCTTCATTGTGGATAGATTGTATGTAACCTATCAGAAAATTATAACATAAGCTTTGTGAACAGTTCAGGGTCAAAATGATCAGGTATAGGGGCCAGCACTTAATGAGTTTATGGTTTAAGATCAAACTGACAGATGCCGGACCGTTTATCATTCCCCCACTGCTTATATACTGGAAGGCTGGGAGGGAGGATGGGGATGCTAACTCCTGATACACGATTTTGGAGATTGCCGATATATAAAATGTGGTTGTTATTGTTAGGTGCCGCTGAGTTGGCTCTGACTCATAGTGACTCTATGTGCAACAGAATGAAACACTTCCCAATCTTGTACAATCACAATTGTTGCCATGCTCGAGCCCATTGTTGCAGCCACTGTGTCAGTCCATCTCCTCAAGGGTCTTCCCCTTTTTTGCTGACCCTCTACTTTAGCAATCATGATATCCTTCTCCAGGGATTGATCTCTTTGACAACATAACCAGAGTATGAGAAATGAAGTCTGGTCATTCTCACTTTTAAGGAGCATTCTGCCTATACTTTTTCTAAGACAGATTTGTTTATTCTTCTAGCAGTCCATGGTACATTCAATATTCTTTGCCAACACCACAATTCGAATGTGTCAATTCTTCCACAGTCTTTGTTATTCATTGTCCACCTCTCACATGCATATGGAGCTATTATATATATACAGAAATAAAAGTCAATAAAACACAACATTGTTTTTGTGTTCAGGCCAGACTCCCTGCTAGGACAAATCTCTGACGGGGTAGACTGGGTACTCTATCTCAGAGATGAGTCCTAGCAGTGTTGTTGTTGTTGTGTATTTTTACATGTGTGCCTATGTTAACACAACAAATATTTATACCCACTCTCTACTTTCCATGGTTAAGTTCAAAAGACCAGGCTGTTATATGAAAATTGGTGTCATAAATGGAGGACAACAACATCAGATCACAAAATGGAGGATGACTACATCATTACATAACTGCCAAATTTCATTGTTATGTAACTGCCAAATTACATTATAACATAACTGCCAAGCCACTGAGATCATGGCCCAGACAAGTTGACATATAACCTTAACCATCACAACCAGCATTATTACTCTCACCTCACACCCCAGCATTCGTTACTGTCAGACGTACATAGTTAATGTGCAAAATAGTTGGATAGTAGATTTTTTACTATTGTTGTAAATACAAAAGTTGGATAACAAGATAGTTGGTAAGTGAGGAGTACGTGTATTATCTCACATAGTTTCTGAGGGTCGGTAATCTAGGAGTGGCCTAGCTAGGTGTTTCCAGGCCAGGGTCTCTCAAGAGGCTATAATCAAAATGTTGGCCAGGGCTGCAGTCATCTGAAGGCTTGAATGGGAATGCAGGTTCTACTACCAAAAAGGTGGTGTAGCATTAGCTCAAAATGGCTCATTCATTTGGCTATTGACTAGAGACATTAGTTCCTTGCCATCTTGCCTTCAACATTTCTGTGGGGCTCCTTGGGTGTCCTCATGTCATGCAGCTAGCTTCCTTCAGAGTGAGCAATCCAGGGGAGAAGGTAGTACTGTAATTAACGTAGTTTTCTGGATTGAAGTCTTGATACTCTTACATCACATCCCTAAAAGCCACTGTAATTGGGGATAGTGTGGGACTGCCCAAAGGTGACTCATTTGCTTTAACATGGGGGGCAAAAATGGGAGGCATTGCTTGAGTATTGTGCTCTTTTAAGAACTATCTCTATGGGTTCAAATTGACAACAGCAACTCAAAAGATTAGACAGGAAACTTAAGGGGCAGTGAGTTTCTGTAATGGGGTAGCAACAGGTTGGAGAAACCCCTGTCTAATGTGTTTGGAAAAAGATGGTGAGAATGGTTTCACAACTTGAAGAATGTAATCAATGTCACTGAATTGTACATGTAGGAATTGTTGAATTGGTGTACATTCTGCTGCGTGTATTTTCAACAACAACAACAATGTAATAATAAAAAAGAGTTATTGGAAAGTGTGAGACTCAATTGGAAGATGGCTCTGACACTGAAGCCAAGGGAAGCCTCTTAAATAAATGACTTTCATGAATTGTTGAAGGCTGTGATAAATAAAATTAGCCCAATTTCTTGTTTTACAGATGGCAATTGGGGTCATGAGAAGTGAAATTCTGTGTAAGTACTTGGGAGAATTTACATTTAAAAGAGTCATTATGCTTAATTAACTTTCTTTGTGGATAAATTATCACAGTAGGATATAGATAGGCAATCTCTGGACTTCCCAAGCTTGTTGTGAACAAAGACAAGATAGTGGTTGGCAATGATGAAACTGGAAATCTGATTCATAACCATCTTTGAATCATGTGAATCTGAATGCAGAAAAAGGATCAAGATCATAAATTTAATTCTCCTACACATTAGTGGGATAATGGGTTGTTGAAAAGTTGTAAACAAAGTTTTTTCTGCACTGCAAAGTGTGTAGGAAAAGTAATTGAAAATCTAACATAACTTAACTTATGCTCATTGAGACCCATTCTCTCTTCTAAAATTAGGTTGATAATTGCCACCTTGTAGAATTACTGTGATGACTAGAAATAATATGTATTAAGGGGATGCTCAATAAATAGTAGCTAATTTTATCATCATCATTATCACTTAATTTTTTTCTTTAAGATGTTAAACATGTGACCAACAGCTCTGGTAGCATAGTGCCTAAGGAACTTGACTGCTAACCAGAAGGCTGGCGGTTCAAACCCACCAGCCACTCCTTGGAAGGAAGGTTGGGCATTCCTACTTCCGTAGTGATACTGCCTCAGAAACCCAAGGAGGGGTCACTATGAGTCGGGGCCGACTCGATGGCACATAACAACAACAACAACCAAGAGAACCCTAAGCAGCATCATGATAAATAGAGGAAAGATTGAAGTTGTCAAAGATTTCTTATTACTTGGTTCCACAATCAACACCAATGGAAGCAGCAGTCAAGAAATCAGACAATGTATTACACTGGGCAAATGTGTTGTAAAAGACCTATTTAAAGTGCTGAAGAGCAAATATGTCTCCTTAAAGACTAAGGTATGCCTAACCCAAGCCATGGTATTTTCAGTTGCCTCATATGAATGTGAGAGCTGAGTAATGAGTAAGGAAGACTGAAGAAGAGTTGATGCTTTTAAGTTGTGGCATTGGAGACAAATACTGAAAGTATCATGGACTGCCAGAGGAACTAACAAATCTATCCTGGAAGAAGGGCAACTGGAATGCTCCTTGGAAGTGAGAATGGCCAGACTTTGTCTCACCTATTTTTGTCATGTTGTCAGAAGGGACCATTGCCTGCAGAACGATATCATGCTTGGTAAAGTGGAAGGTTAGCGAAAAAGTAGAGGGCCCTCAATGTGATAGATTGACACAGTGGCTGCAATGATGGGCTCAGGTATAACAAGGACTATGAGGCTGGCTCAGAACCGGGCAGTGTTTCATTATTTTGTAGTTAGGGTCACTGTGGCACCTAGGGACTCCATGGCACCTAACAACAGCAACAACAGGAGAACCCTCATCCCTTTAGTTGTCAAAGTCAACTACTTTGAGGCTTGAAAGAGGCAAGCATGGTGATGAAGGGAAGATCCCCCAATTCACCGTAGCCATATAAAATAATGTTTCTTCTGAGACCACTTGTAGCAGCAGAATCACTGTTGTTTATTAAAAAATGCAAGTTCTTAGACCCTACCACACAACTACTGAGTCAGTGTATCTGGAGATGGGACCCTATAATCTGCATTTTTCACAAGCTAACCAAATGATTCTTGTGCCCACTAAAATTTGAGAGGCACTGCCTAAGGTGTTTTGAGATTTTATGGCACTCATAGAGGGCAATGAGGCTAAATTGCTCTTAACCAACAGTCTCCGAATACTTTTTTTATTGTGCATCTCCATCAGTAAAATCTTTTGTCTGTGTAATCGTAATAGTGTATATTTATTTATTCATAAATTAGTTTGTGTACCATTATGCAGATGTTTTATAGAGATTATAAAGCAAAACAGAAATTTAAAAAGATGTGATAATAATTTTATGCGGAAATCCTAATATTTTCTTCCTACATCTCAGTGGCTTATATGATGTCACTCTTGGTTTTCATACTGCCTATTCTGGAGACCACTGGAAGTGGTCAGTATAGTTGTGTTCACTCAGTTATTTATTAAACAAACGTTTACAGAGTTTCTCCCAAATTCCAGGTCTATTTTAGGTTCTAGGGGTCCACTGTAATTGATGGTTTCCTTTCATCATAATGAAGCACCGATGTCACCACATCATTGTGCGTAAGTCCTTTGCTATTTCCAGATTCTATCTGTAGGAGGATTCAAGTCTTCCCTCACAGGCAGTAGAATGGTGCTTCATCTGGCTCAAGGCTATCTTTAAGACCACAAATATATAATTTTGCAGAATAGTTGGGACTGGAAGAAAGTCCAAGAAAGTCTTGGTAAGTCACTACAGATCCAAACAGTGAAGTAAAACAGGTAAATTGCCCATGCTGAATTAAATACGGACCACTTTTGGAAAAGCACCCAGGATTTAGTTTTGGAAAACCTGGATGTGTGTCCATGCTTTATTCCTAAATGGCTGTGTGACCTTTGGGAAATTATTTAACCCCATTGAGCTTTAATTTCTCCTCTGCAAACTAAGGATGATAATATTACTTCTGCCTACCTAATACAATTGCTATAATATCTAACTTTCCTTATCCTTGATAATGATCCTGTTGAATTCCAGATTTAATCAATCAGCTGTCTATCACTATATATTTGTTGAGTTTCTTTTCTAAAGCATTACTGAAAAAAATAAACAAACAAAACCCCCCGCTTGCTGTTGAGTCAATTCTGACTCCTATGTCAGAGAAGAGCAATACTCTATAGGGATTTTGTAAGGGTATCACCAGCACTTTCTTCTGAGGTGCTTCTGGATGGACTTGAACCTCCAAACCTTTAGCTAAAACTGAGTTCTTTACCTGTCTGTACTATCCCGGGACTCCAAAGCATCAATCAACTCAAAACTCACTGCCATTGAGTTGATTCTGACTCATAGCAACCCCCATTGGGTTTCCATGGCTATAAATCTGTAGGGAAGCAGACTTCCTCATCTTTCTATCATGGAACAGCAGACAGGTTTGAACCACCAACTTTTTGTATAGCAGCCAAATTGCCTTAACCACTAACTACATCACCAGAGCTCCTTAAAGCATCACTAAAAACCAAAAAACCAAACTCACTGCTGTCGAGGCGAATCTGACTCATAGCGACCCCTCCTTGGGTTTCTGAGGTGGTGTCACTACGGAAGTAGATTGACCAACCTTCCTTCTAAGGAGTGGCTAGTGGGTTTGAACTGCCAGCCTTCTGGATAGCAGTCAAAAGCATCACTAGGTAAGTGGAATTTCATTTTCCCTGTCTTGGTTCTCTAGTGCTGCTATAACAGAAATATCCCAAGTGAATGGCTCAAC